>NW_022631014.1:15580899-15984738 GCF_010015895.1 Lontra canadensis | reverse complement strand
TTTGTTCTAATGGGTTTTTTTTTTTGTTTTTTTTTTTTGTTGTTGTTTCTATTTCATTGATTTCTGCTCTGATCTTTATGATTTCTCTTCTCCTGCTGGGTTTAGGCTTTCTTTGTTGTTCTTTCTCCAGCTCCTTTAGGTGTAAGGTTAGGTTGTGTATTTGAGACCTTTCTTGTTTCTTGAGAAAGGCTTGTGCCACTATATATTTTCCTCTCAGGACTGCCTTTGCTGTGTCCCACAGATTTTGAACTGCTGTGTTTTTATTATCATTTGTTTCCATGAATTTTTCAATTCTTCTTTAATTTCCTCGTTGACCCATTCATTCTTTAGTAGGATGCTCTTTAGCCTCCATGTACTTGAGTTCTTTCCAACTTTCCTCTTGTGATTGAGTTCTAGCTTCAGAGCATTGTGTTCTGAAAATATGTAGGGAATGATCCCAATCCTTTGATACCGGTTGAGACCTGATTTGTGACCTAGGATGTGATCTCTTCTGGAGAATGTTCCATGTGCACGAGAGAAGAATGTATATTCTGTTGCTTTGGGATTGAATGTTCTGAATATATCTGTGATGTCCGTCTGGTCCAGTGTGTCATTTAAAGCCTTTATTTCCTTGTTGATCTTTTGCTTGGATCTGTCCATTTCAGTGAGGGGAGTGTTAAAGTCCCCTACTATTATTGTATTATTGTTGATGTGTTTCTTTGATTTTGTTATTAATTGGTTTATATAATTGGCTGCTCCCATGTTAGGGTCATAGATATTTAAAATTATTAGATCTTCTGGTTGGACAGACACTTTAACTATGATATAGTGTCCTTCCTCATCTCTTATTATAGTCTTTGGCTTAAAATCTAATTGATCTGATATAAGAATTGCCACCTCAGCTTTCTTCTGGTGTCCAATAGCATGGTAAATTGTTTTCCACACCCTCACTTTAAATCTGGAGGTGTCTCTGGGTCTAAGATGAGTTTCTTGTAGACAGCATATTGATGGGTTTTGTTTTTCTATCCATTCTGATACCCTGTGTCTTTTGATTGGGGCATTTAGCCCATTTACATTCAGGTTAACTATTAAAAGATATGAATTTAGTGCCATTGTATTGCCTGTAAGGTGATTGTTACTGTATATTGTTTCTGTTCCTTTCTGGTCTACTACGTTTATAGGCTCTCTCTTTGCTTAGAGGACCCCTTTCAATATTTCCTGTAGAGCTGGTTTGGTGTTGCAAATTCTTTCAGTTTTTGTTTGTCCTGGAAACTTTTTATCTCTCCTTCTATTTTCAATGATAGCCTAGCTGGATATAGTGTTTTTGGCTGCATGTTTTTGTCATTTAGTATTCTGAATATATCATGCCAGTTCTTTCTGGCCTGCCAGGTCTCTGTGGATAAGTCCACTGCCAGTCTAATTATTTTTACCATTATATGTTACAGACTTCTTGTCCCGGGCTGCTTTCAGGATTTTCTCTTTGTCACTAAGACTTGTAAATTTTACTATTAGGTGACAGGGTGTGGACCTATTCTTATTGATTTTGAGTGGGGTTCTCTGAACCTCCTGGATTTTGATGCTTGTTCCCTTTGCCATATTAGGGAAATTCTCTACAATAATTCTCTCCAATATGCCTTCTGCTTCCCTCTCTCTTTCTTCTTCTTCTGGAATCCCAATTATTCTAATGTTGTTTCATCTTATGGTGTCACTTATCTCTCGAATTCTCCCCTCGTGGTCCAGTAGTTGTTTGTCTCTCTTTTGCTCAGCTTCTTTATTTTCTGTCATTTGGTCTTCTATATCACTAATTCTTTCTTCTGCCTCATTTATCCTAGCAGTAAGAGCCTCCATTTTTTATTGCACCTCATTAACAGCTTTTAAAATTTCAACTTGGTTAGATTTTAGTTCTTTTATTTCTCCAGAAAGGGCTTTTATCTTTCCAGAGAGGGTTTCCTCTAATAACTTCCATGCCTTTTTCAAGCCCAGCTAGAACCTTGAGAATCATCTTTCTGAACTCTAGATCTGACACATTACCAATGTCTGTATTGATTATGTCCCTAGCCTTCGGTATTGCCTCTTCTTCTTTAGGGGGTGAGTTTTCTGCCTTGTCATTTTGTCCAGATAAGAATATATGAAGGAGCAAATAAAATACTAAAAGGGTGGCAAAGACCCCAGGAAAATGCCCTTTAACCAGATCAGAAGAGACCTCAAATCATTGAGGGGTGGGGAAGATAAGGGATAAAAAGAATTTCAGAAAAAAAAAATAAAAAAAGAAAACAAATAACGAAAAATATAAAAAAGAATATATATATTAGACTGGTGACTAGAACAGGGTCACCCACTTAATTTGGGGAGTATTTTGGTCTTTTAGAAGAACTACGTCCCAAAGAATGAAAAACATATATAAGGGTAAACACAATGAAGGGATGGAATATGCCTATAAAGATGAAATGAAAAAATTTTTTTTTAATTTCTACAAAAGGAGTTGATAAAGTAGGTTGGTTGGGAGAATAAAGAAAAAGAAAGTGGGGAGAATTTGCTCAGGCTGGAGACTAGAACAAGCCCGGAGCTAGATTTAAGGTATATTTTGATCTATTAGAAGAAGTTGTACCCCAAATTTTTTAGAAGAAAAAACCCTATGTGTACACAAAAAATAAAGTTAGATACAATGTAGGATAAAATATGACTATAATAATGAAGTTTCAAAAAAGATTATTATTATTATTTTTTATGAAACGTATTGTTAAGATAAAGTAGTTAAAAAACGTTAGAAGAGGAAAGGATAAAAGATAAAAAAAATTTAGCAGAATAAAAAAATGAAATTAAAAAAAATTAAATTAACTGCAAGACTAAAGAATCATGGGGAGAAAGCCATGAATTCCATGCTTTGCTTTCTCCTCCTCTAGAATTCTGCTGTTTTCCTTGGTAAGTGAACTTAGTCTTGGCTGGGTTTCTTGTCGATCTTCTGGGGGAGGCGCCTGTTGTAGTGATTCTCAAGTGTCTTTGTCCCAGGCGGAGTTGCACCGCCCTTACCAAGGGCCGGGCTGAGTAATCCACTCAGGTTCGCTTTGGGGAGCTATTGTTCCCTGAGCGCTTTCCATAGAGTTCAGAGGACAGGAATGAAGATGGCGGCCTCCCAGTCTCCGGCCCAGAGGAGCCGAGAGCTAGGGGCCCCACTCCTCAGTGCGCCCTCAGAGAAAAGCGTTCAATCACTCCGGTTTCCCTGGCCTCCGGCCGCGCTCCGAGCTGACCGAGCCTGCGACCGCTTCAAGGTAACCCCGACCTGAGAACTCACTCCTCGGCTCTGTCTCTGTAGCCGGCTTCCCCGTTCTAATACCTGCAAGCTCTGCGACACTCAGACACCCCCAATCCTTCTGTGACCCTGCGGGACCTGGGGTCACGCTGACCCCGTGTGGGCTTCACCCTGGTTTAGTCTCTGGAGCAATGTCCCTCAGTGGAGCAGACTTTTAAAAGTCCTGATTTTGTGCTCCATTGTTCCGCTGCTTGCCTGGCGCCGGCCCCTCCCCCCAATGTCCATCTTCCCGTCGCTTTGGATTCACTTCTCTGCCGGTCCTATATTTCAGAAAGTGGTCAATTTTCTGTTTCTAGAATTGTTGCCCTTCTTCTCTTCTATCTCCTGTTGGATTTGTAGGTGTTTGCAATGGTTTGGTAAGCTATCTAGCTGATCTCCTGCTACCTGATGTAGTCTCAGCCTGCTACTTCTCTGCCATCTTGACTCCTCCCCCTTCATGGTTTTTTTTTTTTCTGTCTTTAAAATAAATAAATTAACCTGAATTCGTGCTGTTTAAAAATATTTAGTCTTCCTATTGTCATTTTTCTCCTTTTTTTGTTTTTAGGATTTTATTTATTTATTTATTTGACACAGAGAAGCAGGGGGAGTGGCAGACAGAGGGAGAAGCAGGCTCCTTGCTCAGCAAGGAGCCCAACATGGGATGCAATCCCAGGACCCCAGGATTGTGATCTGAGGCAGAGGCAGATGCTTAACCGACTGAGCCACCCAGGTAACCCTCATTTTTCTCCTTTAAAGAAAAAAGGAAACAAGATTTTAATCTAAAAATAAGAAATAGTGTCCCAGAGATGCCTGAGTGGCACATTTGGTTAAGTGCCTGACTCTTGGGGGCGCCTGGGTGGCTCAGTGGGCTAAAGTCTTTGCCTTCGGCTCAGGTCATGATCTCAGGGTCCTGGGATCGAGTCCCACACCAGGAACTCTGCTCAGTGGGGAGTCTGCTTCCCTCCCGCCTCTCTGCCTGCCTCTCTACCTATTTGTGATCTCTGTCAAATAAATAAATAAAATCTTTTTTTTTTTTTTTTTAAGTGTCTGACTCTTGATTTCAGCTCAGGTCATGATCTCAGGGTCATGGGATCAAGCCCCACATTGGGTTCCATGCTCAGCGTGGAGTCAGCTCAAGGCTCTCTCTCCCTCCACTGCTCCTCCTCATGTACTCTCAAATAAATAAATAAATCTTGAAAGAAAGAAAGAAAGCAGAAAAAAAAGAAAGAAAAGGAAAGAAAAGCAAAACAAAAGAGAAGAGAAGAGAAAAGGAAAGGAAAGGAAAAAGAAAAAGAAACAAGGGTCCCAGGAACCATCATTCCACCCTCTGTTGTTGGAGATTAACTGAAGAATGACATTCTCTTTCTCTAAACTGTGTATCAGAAGAGGGATAACCCCGGAAAGGTTGTAAACTCCCATGCATATTTGGGGTCCTCCAATCAGAGAGGGTCAAATGGAAGAGACATTCAAAATACTTAAGAATCGGTTTGACACAGGACTGAGCAGCCAGAATGGACACTATGGCCAACCCCAAGGGGTGCACACTGGAGTGTTCAGGATGGAGCTCAGCCTGGGGTGAAGGACCAGGTTTGGAATACCCAAACTCTGGAAAAATCGCTAACAACTATAAGGAACCTCAACAATACAGTGAGATGGTAGGGCAGAATATTTTCAAAAATGGCTGCAATTATTTTCCTCTCTATATCCGCACCTTCAACTATGTGGTCTCAAAGCTCCTCCTAT
This sequence comes from Lontra canadensis, assembly GCF_010015895.1. Lineage (NCBI taxonomy): Eukaryota > Metazoa > Chordata > Mammalia > Carnivora > Mustelidae > Lontra > Lontra canadensis. The sequence goes on along the minus strand of NW_022631014.1, from coordinate 15,979,727 downwards.
CAAAAGGTGGACCCTATTTCCCACCTTTGAATCTGGGCTGGCCTTGTGACTTGCTTTGGCTTGCAGGAAGTGATATATGAGTTCCAAGCCTAGGACCTAAGGGGCTCTGTACACTTCCATTCTCCCTCTGGACCTCTCTCTATGAAGAGAGAAGAAGAAGCCTGGCCTCACTCATTGGAGAATGAGAGGCCATATGGGGCAGAACTGACCCAGTAAAAACCTCAGATATTTGAGATAGCTACCTACCTGATCTGCAGCTGACCAAGGATGCATGAGATAGCCCAGTCAAGACCAGTAAAAGAATGGCCAGCAGCTTCCAGCCTAAATGGCTGACCTGCAGAATCGTGAGCCATTAAAGGGGCTCTTGTTTTAAGTCTGTAAGTTTTAAGGTGATTGGTTAATGTAGCAATATTTAGTTGATATAACTGGAGATCTCTCAGAAATTTGGATGGGTAGAGTCTTATGTTCTGTGATCCTTTTCATAAGAGGAGTAATTCGTAACACCCCAGTGAACATACTATTTTTGTGTTGCTTTACTTCCAACTATAATAGCCCATATATTTTTTCACATTGCTAATTAGTATCAGAATAATTTTAATGACCATAAAATATTCCACTGAAGGAGTAAAATATAATTTCCCTGATCATGCCCACGTTGGTGGATTTTTAGATTGACTGCAATTTCTGAACTATAAATAATTTAATACATATAACATTTCCCATGTTTCCAATGATTTCTTTAGGATAAGCGCTTATGCACAGAATTATTGAGTCAAGGTCATTACAAATAATATGGCTCTGGAAAAACGTCAGGAGATACTTGGCAGAGGGGCTGAGTGCTCACTGACACCATCAGGGGACGGCAACTGGTTTCATCACACACTTGCCAGTACTGGATTTATTTTGGGGAGGTACAAATTTAGTAGATGAAAAATTGAAAAATGAGAGCTTTGGTTACATTTCTTTGACTGGATGAAAGCCTGGGGCAACCACAGAGCTGTCTGATTTATACACCACTGGATAAATGAGGTTGGCATAAAATTTTGAAGATGTAGAGAACTCAGGGAGAGGTAAATGTGACTCAGATATTTATTTCTGGAACATTTACAGCAGCTCTAAATTGTGAAAACTGGTGGGTATTTACTTGCTTTTCTAAAACTGTGTTTTAAGGGAGGAAACTTCATTACAACAGATATGGTGTTTGGCTATGTGTAACTTTCCTCTAAATGAGCATTTATAATGGGCATTATTTAACACAACCATATTGAGGGGATAACAATAAACTGACAACAGTTAGTTTTCACTGATTTCTATATTAAAATTATTCTGCGGTTGTGGAACACTTCCCAAAGGGACACAAGCAGGACTGGGAGAAGCTTTATCTCAATCAAACCCTAACAGTGTACACACACAGCCCCACATCGGCCGGGTGAGCCTCCCGTATACTTGCACAGCCCACCCAGGTGGCTGTGAGAAGGATCAAGTGGGTTCCAACTAGGAGAACCCTTCCAGGCACAATACAAGTGATGTGGGTTTAATAGCAGCTAAAGCACTGCCATTTATAAAAGAGAGTTAATTTTCTCCTCCTAGGAAACAAGTTCTAACTGGAAACGTTATGCCCCCTTTCTTGCATTCTGGTAGGTTTGCATAGCAAATGGAGGGGTGGGGTTATAGCTAATTCTCTAGAAACTGGGCCTAATGTTCAGCATATCATACCAATGCAACAGCAAGGAAATTCCAAAAGCTTCCTAGCCCTTGTGCAAGCCTAGCCAAGACCAGGTCAATCCCAAGACTGGAAGGAAAAGTCAGATTACACCAGTGGGACATCGACTTGCATATCTAGTTAGCATCTCAAATTAAACATGTTCTAAATTGAACGGAACAACTGAACACCAATCTTGTCCTCAAAATTGACTCTTCCTGAAGTCATTCCTTTTAATAAATAATTTAAGGTTTCTTATTTATTCATATGAGAGAGAGACAGCGTGCACAAGAGCATGAACAGGGAGAGGTTCAGAGGAGAGGGAGAAGCAGACTCCCCACTGAGCAGGGAGCCCAACACAGGGCTCGATCCCAGGACCCTGAGATCATGACCTGAACCAAAGACAAACACCCAGGAACCCCTCCTGCAGTCATTCTGGATTCCCTTTTCTCTCTCATGCCCTATATCCAGTCTGTCAGGTCTGTCTCCACAGCAGATATAAAGTATGACCCCTTCTCACTACCCACACTGCCACTACCTTGGGCCAAGCCATGGTTATCTTTGTCCTTGGTAGTGCAGTAGGTGACCTGCCCTCAGCCTTCCACTGTTCTCCTCCCCTGTCTCCACACCAGCCATGATGCTGTTCCTTGAACCTGCCATGTCTGGCTGTTGTTAGACTAGGTTAGGCACATTCCTGTCTCAGGGCCTTTGCACTTGCTGCTTCCTCTGCCTGCAATGTTTTTGTCCTAAACACCTACAGACCTCATTCCCCCACCTCCTTCAAGGCTTTACACAAATGTCACCTCTCAGTTGTAGCCAGAATCCATCACACCTCATCTGCCCATTCCTTTGCTAATTTCCCCCAGTACTTGTTACTTTCTGATATACCATATAATTCCCTTATTTCCTGTCTACCTCCCCCACCCCCCATAAATGAATATAAAATCCACAGGAGGGATTTATGTCTGTTTTGCTTCACTGACACATCCCCAGATCCTGGAACAAAGTCTGGTAGGTAAGCATTTGTTGAATTGACTTTTTTCCTTCTCTTAACTTTAGATCCTGGGATCAGAGATAAGAAAGAGCACAATTATGAAACCCCCAAATCCTAGAAAGGTCATGTTAATATGGAGCCATAAAAAATAAGACAAGATGTTATTAATATTGCCACAAACCAGTGTTTCGCCAGAGCTGGCGTTCCTGCCTCCGTTACATTATAGATAAGCTAGAAGCCCTGGGACACTTTATGACCCATTGAGCCACCCAGGCTCCCCGCCAGGACCCTTTAAATGAATGAACATCAGTCCCAAGGAAGGTTCATGAGCTCAGATCCCACTAATGCAGACTGAATAATTTCTGGAGCCAATATAATTAAATCTCAATCATTTCACAGGTTTTGGGGGCTTCTTTCTGATCTCGAATAACCAGGATCCAAAGTCATGATAGGGAGGTAGCTGAATTCAGATTAAGAAGGAGGGTCATGAAAGGAGGTTTGGTGTGACAGAATCTCTCAAGCTCAGGGACTTGTCCAAGACTGTGCAGCCACATGGATGGAACAGAAAGAGTCAGAGGACGCTGTTATATTTCACTCCAAAATGAAAAGGTGTGATTTCTGTATCATTTATTGCCCGGGGATCATCCACCACCTCCGGCTGCTTTTATTAGTCAAGACTGAGGTCTGAGTGAGACAGGGAGAAATCAGTACCCTGCAGGGATGGTACCATTGATGTGAAGAATATTATACATAACTACATTTTTTTTCTCTTTTAACCAGCTGGCATTTTATTTCATGTTTAAATGAAATGCTATTCAATCTTTCAAGATGAGGGGAAATGTGCATTTCCACATAACATTGTTGAATACAATGGACTGAGTCCTCCCAGGCCTCAAGATAACTTCTAATTGGCTCTAAGTTACACTCCAGAAATGGATATAATGCGTGAGCACTAACTTATTTAATGGTATATACAGCCAGCTGAACAAGATTTCAACCAATCTTCATTTACTTAACTTTCCATTAGTACAAGCTTCAGCCCTGGATGGGATGGTTGGTTGCTCAAGATTTTCTACAGTAACAGGCTATGTTTACAGCATTGCAAAGGAATGCATCTGAGTGAAAGCATCTTTATTTTAAGGATCTATTAATACAAAGGAAGAAACAGGAAAGAACATAAACACAAAGGTAGGAATTTGGTTGGCACTGAATGCACACTGCCAGATGTCATCATTGAAAGATTTCCCAATCCAAATACTCGTAGAGTATCAAAATACTTGCCTGTGAAAAATTAGTCTAAATCCCTCACGAATGGAACACCTCTTGGGAAAAGGAACTCTAAGAGTTATTTGATGTTGATCATCTAACAGTAAAACTCAATTTAAGGTTTTAAAGCCATCTTGGCCCCTTGATGAATAAAATATTTTTATGATATTAATAAATTGAGCAGTTTCTCTTTAAGATGGTCACTGAAGCCTAGTCCTAACTGGTGATGAATGGTCACACCGAGGATGACAGAGTCAGAGCAAGAACATGGGAAAATGAGAATCATTTGGAGCTCTCGGGTGAAGAAAGTGGGCCTGTCATACCTCACAGGAAGCTACTCTTACACATATAAGCACCGTAAAGAATGTCTGGCTACTAGAGACTTGCACAGACATAGTCAAAGAGTCCAGCTATCACTTTTAAATGTGTTTAACTTTTCTCTCAGAGATAAAGTGTTGTCTTCAATTCATTATTGAGTGGAAGCAAAAAGAAGATCCGCACAAGACTCACTGAAATTGTTTAAGCAAGTCAGTAAACAGCTTTTTGCATGTCTGGGGTCCAGAAGGAGAAAGGACGTGGATGACTGTGGATGCCACTGTCTCAGCTCTTACACATCTGGTGGCCTTTTGAAGGAAGAATACAAAAGGATGGGAGGATGGCAAGCTGATGAGAACAAAGCTGTGAAAGATTATTCTTTGGATAGTCAAGTCTGTGATCAAAAGAGGTAGTTTTGTGAAAACTCAGCATGCTGTAAGAAGCTGTTTCTGTTAACTATTTGCAAAGTACTTGAAATATTTCGAATATTGCCCAGTTGCAGCCCTGTTTATTTACTTCCAATTACTCTCCAAGAAGTTCAGATTTTAAGTTGCAAAACGGTCCTTATTTAGAGCGAATGGATCATCTTAAAGTGAAGAGAAATGGGAAAAAGCTCTGATTCTAAATAAAAAATTCACGATGAATGTCTGTTGGGGAAATATGGCAAATCACAAACATTTCAAGTGATCTGTGCTAGCAGAGCAGTTACCTTTGGCCCCATATCTGTCAAATTTAGATAAACAAGTTTGATTAAATATTTAAAAATCAAAATAATTTATTCCCTGACTAATTTGATGTAGACATAAGAACGTTTTAGGATACTAAAGAATAAGGGAAATATTTCTTAAAAGGAAGTAGATTATAACAGTCTGCAGCAAAAGACTGGAAGACAGAATTGTGCATTTATGTCAGAACAAAATCATCTTTTTCTTTCTTTTTTATTTATTTATTTAGTCTTTTAAAGCTCTTACATATTTATTTTTATTTTTTCTTTTTTTTAATTGTTAGTAAACATATAATATATTTTTATCCCCAGGGGTACAGGTCTGTGAATTGCCAAGTTTACACACTTCACAGCAGTCACCATAGCCCATACCCTCCCCAATGTCCATAACCCCATCCCCCTTCTCCCAACCCCCCTCCCCCAGCAACCCTCAGTTTGTTTTGTGAGATTAAGAGTCACTTATGGTTTGTCTCCCTCCCAATCCCATCTTGTTTTATTTATTCTTCTCCTACCCCCTTAACCCCCCATGTTGCATCTCCACTTCCTCATATCAGGGAGATCATATGAGAGTTGTCTTTCTCTGATTGACATATTTCACTAAGCATGATACCCTCTAGTTCCATCCACGTCATCGCAAATGGCAAGATTTCATTTCTTTTGATGGCTGCATAGTATTCCATTATGTATATATACCACTTCTTTATCCATTCATTTGTTGATGGACATCTTTCCATAGTTTGGCTATTTTAGACATTGCTGCTATAAACATTCGGGTGCACGTGCCCCTTCGGATCACTACGTTTGTATCTTCAGGGTAAATACCCAGTAGTGCAATTGCTGGGTCATAGGGTAGTTCTATTTTCAACATTTTGAGGAACCTCCACGCTGTTTTCCAGAGTGGTTGCACCAGCTTGCATTCCCACCAACAGTGTAGGAGGGTTCCCCTTTATCTGCATCCTTGCCAGCAGCTGTCATTTCCTGACTTGTTAATTTTAGCCATTCTGACTGGTGTGAGGTGATATCTCATTGTGGTTTTGATTTGTATTTCCCTGATGCCGAGTGATATGGAGCACTTTTTCATGTGTCTGTTGGCCATCTGGATGTCTCCTTTGCAGAAATGTCTGTTCATGTCTTCTGCCCATTTCTTGATTGGATTATTTGTTCTTTGGGTGTTGAGTTTGCTAAGTTCTTTATAGATTTTGGACACTAGCCCTTTATCTGATATGTCATTTGCAAATATCTTCTCCCATTCTGTCAATTGTCTTTTGGTTTTGTTAACTGTTTCCTTTGCTGTGCAAAAGCTTTTGATCTTGATGAAATCCCAATAGTTCATTTTTGCCCTTGCTTCCCTTGCCTTTGGCGATGTTCCTAGGAAGAAGTTGCTGCGGCTGAGGTCGAAGAGGTTGCTGCCTATGTTCTCCTCAAGGATTTTGATGGATTCCTTTCTCACATTGAGGTCTTTCATCCATTTTGAGTCTATTTTCATGTGCGGTGTAAGGAAACGGTCCAGTTTCATTTTTCTGCATGTGGCTGTCCAATTTTCCCAACACCATTTATTGAAGAGGCTGTCTTTTTCCCATTGGACATTATTTCCTGCTTTGTCAAAGATTAGTTGACCACAGAGTTGAGGGTCTATTTCTGGGCTCTCTATTCTCAGAACAAAATCATCTTATTCAAAGTTCATAAAACATCAAATACAAATGAACAAACGTCATAATTATTATTTAGATATTATGCTTTTTAAAAAAATTAAAGAACTGCCTCTGATCATAATTACTTGGCGTTGTCTTCTTCCCAGGGTTCGAGAGCAAAGATTTTCTTCTTCTTGAGGAGCATTTAAAGAGCTTCCAGTTCAGGATCCAACAGATATTTTCCTCTGCTTAAATCAGGATTAAATCATTGAAGGCGTCATAGCAAGAAGTAACTCTAGGGAGGCTATTAACAACTTAGCATTTGTAGTTCATGCTAGAATGTTAATTCTGCTTCCCCAAGAAAAGGAGAGAAGTGGAATTCATTAACATGGAGATCCTGTGACCACAGGAATGTGCTAGCACTCTTCTAGCCAAGCACATTCAAAGTAATGATGCAACTATTTCTGTAGAGCCAGTGAGGTGAGTGAGGTCTCAGTTTGATCGACTTCTCCTGAATATACTTCTTCACACAGTGAAATACAGACAACTGACTTCTGATGATTCAACTAATGGAAGTGAGTCTTCACCCAATCTAGCAGTGTTCTCTGAGATGAGGGAGGGGTTCTCTGGGCCAGGCAATGTGATCTTTAAGAACCCAGCCATGAGTCTGTCTTCTGCTCAAGTCTGTATCTCAGGGTCATCTTGGGTAGCAGGCCTTGTGAATATCCCTGTGATCTGAGGTAAGGCATGCTGGGGAGGGCAGCAGCCAGTAGAAGAGCTCACAATTAAATCTGGGAGACACATGGTAGAGTGTACAGTGAGAGAGGACAACAAGGAGGTGTTCAAAGATCTCCTGGGAAAGGACTAGAGAGCCTATACTCATGCCAAATGATTGTTACTACTTATACATGGATACTGAAGGAAAGGAGACGTAGAAGGTTTGGAAAATTGCAGTAGGGAGGGTACTCAGCATCCCGTGTAAGATAGTGAAAAAATCTGCCAGGCGATTCCTTCTTCAAGAGAACATAGAACTGTTGGCTCCGTGGAATCAGAAACTTAACACAGATAAATTTAACACTTGGGTTCTTAGTTTTTAGTAGCAAGCTGCAAAGATCAACCCTGGATGATCCAAGCTGAGAAAGATATTGGGGCCTCACAACTTTGGGGAGAGCTGAAAAATTTGAGGCTAAGCTTCCAGGGACAAAGTCCACACCAATCACTGCCTCTGGTATAAGGTACTCAAGCTTGCACTAGGGCTGCTTCTGACTGGGAAGGCCATCATACTACAGTCATGACTGGGAGCCATCCTACTTCTGCTCCCAATTGCTAGGAAGTCGATCTGGCAAAGTGAGATCATGTCACTTCTCCAGAGAGCAAACTCACCATCCCTTGCTTATGTCATTAGCTCCAACGTTAGACTTTGCAATAGGGGCATCCGACACCAAGAACTGAAATCACCTATCTGTGGCTCAGCTTCAAAGGAGCCTGGAATATCAAGTGCATAGTATTATCATTAGAGACAGTCTTTGTTTCCTGCCAAGAGTTGTAAGGTAGGAAACTTTTCCCTTTTTATGGAGATAGGTGCACACATTGGGCTACCAAAATGATGGTCAGGCCTGGAGGGGGAAGATTTATACCCTGGGAAAGGAAACTCCAGCCCTTCATAAAGACAAGTGCTTTTTTTCTCTTTTAAATAAAAACACATCAATATTATTTCTGATGATAAAGATGCATTGTGAGAGACTTCCATTTCAGACAATATAACACTAAGGCCTGGATAGCCTAGAAATTCTCACACTATAAAAGCCTAGATGGGCTGATAAAATAGAACACACATTTCCTTAACTATCTAGCTGAGTAGCAAGGAAACAAGGGAAATCCCTGGCAAGAAAACACAAGGAAGAAATTAAAACCTGGGGGCTGTTTGCTGGTGTAACTGCCACAGAACATGCTATTTTGGTAACCAAAAACTTGAATTTCAAGTTCCTTTCTCATATTTATCCAAGGTCTCACTTTCTGTCCTTACATGCTACAGAAACTTAATCTATAAACTAATCGCAGAAAAAAAAAATTCTTGGACTGGCACCAGTTTGTGGTTCACAATTTTTAGCAGCACTGCTTTTAGACTTTGTTAAATCAGTGATACTTGTTAACTTCTCAAGATAATTCCTAAATAGAAGAGAAAGAACATACACTTTTCAAACCAATAGAACAGGGAAAAAAAGGTATGTATTTATTTACATTGCAATCAACTTATTATTAGAAGCCAGGAGAAAACAGAAGGGGGACAAATCAGAAATACACAAAATGATTAAAAAAAAACTAACTCCATATAGGATCACAATAAATGCAAATGGAATAAATGGACCAGTTAAAAGACAGAGACTGTCAGATCGGATAATACCAACAACAAAAGCTAACCTGATGCATAAAAGCAGAGAATGGCTGAGAGTAAAAAGATGGAAAATGAAATAACAAGAGTGACAATTAATTTTATGTTTCAACTTGGCTAGGCCACAGAACCCAAATATTTTGCCAAACACGATTTATTCCAGATATTTCTTTGAAAGCATTTTTTGGATGAGATTAACCTTTAAATCAGTATGAAGTAGGTTACCTCCATAATGTGTATAGGCCTCATCCAATCAGTTGAAGGCCTCAATAGAGAAAGGCTGACAACCCCTCCACTGCCCCCGACACCCCACCCCCCCACCCCCGGCCAAAGAAGGGAATTCTGCCAGCAGACAGCCTTTGGATTTGGATTTGAACTGCAATTCTGCCCTGGGTCTCCAATCCTACTGAGCAGATTTGGGGGCCCACTAGCCTTCACAATTCCATGAGCCAATTCCTTAAAAAAAAATCTCTTTCTCCATATACATAGATACAGAAATCTGGCATAATTCTCTCTCTCTCTCTCTCTCTACTGGTTGTTTCTCTGGAGAACCTTGACTAATACAACAAGCAAGAGAAAGGTAAAACAAATCTAACAGATCTTAAGGCAAAAAGCATTATTTAGAAATGAAAATGAAGGCCCAAATGCAATGATAAGAGAAGAATTCTCTAGGAAGTTGGCCAGAAAACTAATAACAATTCTGATGTTGTATACTCATAAATACCACAACCCTAAAATATATAAAGTAGAAATGAATAAATTTTAAGGAAATATTGGAATCAATAATCATAGTGACAGGTGTGTTAACATCACCATTGACTGGTCTACCAAATAGCCCACAACATCAGGAAGACCATAAAGATAGGAAGGTAAAACAACTAGTAAGATTAACATAACAGATATACATAGAAGCCTGTACTCTAAAACTAAAATACACGTTTTTTTTCCAAACATGAAATAGTACAAAAATTGACCCCATATTAAGCTATAAATAGTTTCAATAAATAGCTAAGAAATGATATCATTGAGATGATATTTTTCAACCTATGATGCAATTAAAATAGAAAAAAATAATTTTTTTTAAAAACCTCATAAATTCTGAATATTTAAAACAGACTTCTAATGACATGAGAGAGAACAAATGGAACACAGAATATGTTTAAAGGAACATACAACCTATTTAGAACTAAAAAGAATAAAAGGGCTACATATTGAAATTTCTACTTTTTAATTAAAGGGCTACTGCAAGGACAAAGTCTTAAGTGGTTTTATTAGAAAATAACAAATTTTAAAGTTACAAAGAAAGAGAATGATCATCATACAAGTGAGAAATGGTTATATTTAGGAGGAGTCTAAGCAGAATGTTAGAGGGGAGGGATGTACAATAGTCTCCAAGGTACTGGCATGCTGTATCCTAAACTATATCACAGTCACCCATCTGTCTGCATTATCCTTTAAATCACACAAATATGTTTATATACCCTTCTATATGGAAGATATTTTACAATAAAAGAGAACAATTGAGAAAACAACGGAGTTAAAAGTGTAACTGAGAAAGTTACACAGAGAAGAGCAAACAAAACATAATCCAGCTCCAGGATCCTTATAAGAGCCACTTCTAAAGCAAAAGGATATATAGAAAGGTTGAAAGTAAAAATATGGAAAAAAAAAAAACAACCATGAAAGTAATACTCAAAGAAATTCGACAAAACTATATTAATCTAAAAAATAGACCTTAAGATAAAAACCGTAATTAGGGATTGAGAAAGTTATCTGCATGATATTAAAAGTTTCAAATCACCAGTATGATAACAATTCTGAACTCCAATGCACCTAAGGAAAATTAGTGTCAAAATACCGGGAGCAAAAATTGATAGAACTATAGGGAGAAATGCACAAATTTACAACCTCGCTGATAATCAGGCAGATACAAAATTTAAATAGACATAGACTACTTCAACAAAATAATTAACAACCTCAATGTAACAGAGAGAGCTTTATACCCACAACTGAAGAGCGCATATTCTTCTAATGCACACATAGAACATTTATAAAAAGAGATAACATGTTAGGCCATAAAGCAAGTCTCAAAAAACTTTAAGAACGAGAATCTACAAAGATCATATTCCCGGACCAAAACACCATTCAGTTAGAAGTCAATCACAAAAATAAAACGTTGATTAAAAAAAAAAAGGAAATCAATCACAACAAAACAACCCATAGGTTTGGAAATCTAAAACCACACTTATAAATAACTTAAGATGCAAAGACGGGATGATATAATTGTTTTTAAAAGTTAGGTCTGAGTGATAATAATAATTTTAAAAAACCACACTATATATCAAAACTTGTGGAATGTAGTACAAGTGGCCCTAGGAGGGATATTTATAGCCCTGAATGCTTAGATCAGAAAGGAAGAAAGGCTAAAAAGCAATGGGCTTCTCATGCAAATTAATAAACTAGAAAAAGAAAAGCAAAATAAATCTAAGGGAACTAGGACTAACTACAGGAACAGAGATGAGTAAAAGAGAAACAAATGCACACACAAAAAATCAGCAAAGCCCAGGGATGGTTCTTAAAGTCCAAGAGAATAGTCAAACCTCCAGAAAGTTTGCTCAAGAAGAAAGAGGACAAAAAACACCATTAGGAATGAAAAGGCGGGCATCAACACAGATGCAGCAAAGATGAAAAATAATAGGATACTTAGCGGCTATGTGTCTCATGGGCAAATTATTTAACCTCTACAATGCTTTGGTTTCATCATCTGTAAATTAGGGTTATCTAATGTGCCAATCTCATCTAATTGTTGGGAAAATTAAACTGGTTAATGGATGTAATATACCTAGATGAGTCCTTGGCAATAAAAGTGACAACAACTAATACATCTAGTGCTCACTAAATGTTGGCTGTTTCTCCTATTGTTGGTGCATAATTATTTGCTCTGATTCTCCTTGGCCAGTTGGACTATTTTATTAGTATTTCTATAAGATCGTCTTTTGGTTTTGCTGATCTTCTCCTTTATTGCATTATTTCCTATTTCATTAATTTCTATTCTTATATCTAGCATTTTCTTCCTTCTGCTTTCTTTGGGTTTAATCTGTTATTCTTTTACAAGCTTCTTTAGTTGAATAATCGACACATGTATTTTCAACGTTTCTTGTTTTTAAAATTTGTTTTTTAATGCTAAAAATTTCCCTCTAACTAAAGTAGTAATGTGCTGCCCAAGTTAAACTACTACTATAATTCTATAGTGGTTTTAAAAACATGCCCAGGGGTTCTCTGACAATCCTCCTATCAAAAGATGGAGTCTAATTTCCTGCTTCGCTCAGCCTAGTGACTTGACCTGGAGCAGAGAGAAGTGATACTGACTGACTTCCAAAGCTGGGCCGTAAAAGACAGTGCAGCTTCTGCAAGGCTCTCTAGAGATGGTCATCCTTAATACTAGCCACCATGTTCTGGGGAAGCCCAGGCTATGTGAAGAGGCCATGTAAAGAGATAACATCAATTGCCAGACATGAGAGTAAGCCTTCAGATGACTCAAGCCCCCAGCCTTTGAGATGTGCCAGCTGATGTCCCATGGTACAGAGGAACAAAGATGAGTTGGCTTTACTGAGTCTAAGGTAAACTACGGATCTGTCAGCAAATAAATTTTTTTAGGCCAGTAAGTTTCAGTGAGGTTTGTTTCATGTCAATAGATAACCAGAACAGTTCTAAATATTTTCAATCTGAACATCATCAAATTCTTTTTTTTTTAACTTTTTTTAAAGATTTTATTTATTTATTTGACATGAGAGAGAGAAAGAGCACAAGCAGGCAGAGAAGCAGGCAGAGAGAGGAGGGGAAGCAGGCTCCCTGTAGAGCAGAGAGCCCAATGCAGGGCTCGATCCCAGGACCCTGAGATCATGACCTGAGCTGAAGGCAGAGGCTTAATCCACTGAGCCACCCAGATGCCCCCAAATTCTTTTAAAGCCATGAATTATTTAAGAGTATGTACATGCCACAGTTTCCAAACAAATAATGGCAGTGGTGGTAATGGTGATGGGATGGCTTATTATTCATATCTAATTTAATTTGACTGGGTTAGAGATGTGGTCTGAGTATATAATTTATTTTAAATTGGTTAAGAAACTTTGTCATCATCTATAAGTGTAATTGTTCCATGTGTCTCTGTAAAGAATACATCTTTGTTCAGTGTGGGCTTATATATACATGTGTGTGTGCATATGGAGATACACAAACTTTCATATGAAAACATTTATCTAATGGACAGTATATATGGGTTTCCCTTAGATGAGTGGTTTTCAAACTTTTTATTCTCAGAACCCTTTACATTAAAAAAAAATGAAGACACTGATGTCCTTTGTTTATGTGGGGGCTATTTATCAATATTTATTGGATTGGAAATCAAAAGTGAGACATTTAAAAATATAAATTCATTTTAAAATAATAACAAAACCATTCATATTAGCAAATGTTTTTACTTTAAAAATATATTTTTCCTGGGGCGCCTGGATGGCTCAGTGGGTTAAGCCTCTGCCTACGGCTCAGGTCATGATCTCAGGGTCCCGGGATGGAGCCCCACATCGAGCCCTCTGCTCAGCGGGGAGCCTGCTTCCCTTCTCTCTCTGCCTGCCTCTCTGCCTACTTGTGATCTCTGTCTGTCAAATAAATAAATAAATCTTAAAAAATATATATTTTTTTGTTTTCCTAAGTGAAAAATTTTGAAACAAGAGTATAATATTTTATGTTTTTGCAAATTCTTTAATATCAGATGCATTAAAAGACAACTGGATTTTCAAGTTTGTTTCTGCATGGTATCAGCTGGGATACATTGTTTTCTTTGAAATATACAAAGAAGATTCAGCCTCACACACATATGTAACTGGGAAGTGGAGAAGTGTCATAATATTCTTTTCAGATGACTGTGAATATTCTCCTTTGATGCTACACCAAAATTCAACAAGTGGAAGTTTCTTAAGGATAACTGTGACATGGAATGAAAACCATATCAGTAAACTTTCCATGCTCTTATTACACGAAAATCCCTTAGTTTATCTTGCACTTTGAATAGGTCTTTTGCCATACAAAATTTTGTAATCTCATGTGTTTTGTCATCTCAAAAATACCAGTCTACTAGAATTGTAAAGATCTGCACAAAATGCTGATGCATTTTGTTATATAATATTAAAAAAATCACATTCATTAATATCACCACTGATCTCACCAGAAAAGCCTTTACATACTAGAACACCGTTAAACTCCCCATGGTGACTACACATCTTTAAAATTCTAATTTTTGCTTGAAAATTTTATGGCAGCAAATGCTGTCAGTTGTTCTCCCTGAAGTGATAGACTTCATTTTTTGAGAAAATGCTTGCTAAATGCTAGAGTCAAACCGTAATTTGTTAATAGTTGTTCTTTTGAGTAAAAATGGTGTTACAGACTTTTGGAATGGTAATGCAAGGTCCACAGACCCACATCCCAGCAAAACAAGCATAATTGGTAGAAATTATTTGTCTAAATGGTGTCTAAAATTGTCTTAAGGGCATACAGCAAATGATGAAATGTTTATTCAAGAAAATCTACTAACGCATTCAATGAGAACAGTGAAAGTCTGTGGCATGTCAACCACAATCTCTTCCATCCCCTTCCAGCTCAGTGTGATGGAAACTCCACTCTAGACTGGTGTAGCCAAGAATATAGGGTTCCTGTTCTTGCCAGTTCCCAGGTAGGGGCTATGACACTCCCCTAGGCGGGGCAAGACACTAACATTTCTCATCCTGCCCAAATATGTGTTGTAGAGGCTAAGTTCTAGGCAAGCACAGCTGAGAAACCTGGAGGAAAGGAAACCAGTAACCAGAATTGCTATAATGTTATCTAAAATGTCTAGTTTCCAACAAGAAATTATGACTATACAAAGAAACACAAAAATATGACCCATATAGGAAAAAAAAAATCAGGCAACAATCGTGAAAAGATCCAGAAGTTGGATTTAACAGACATGAACTTCAAAGCAGCATTAGAAATATGCTCAAAGACCCAATGGAAATCATGTTTAAAGAAGTAAAGTGTGATGACAATGTTCAACAAATGCAGAATATGGATAAAGAGAAAAAAATTGTTTAAGGACAAAATTTTTAAGAAATCAATTCTGATATTGAAAAGTACAATAAATGAAATGGTAAGTTCACTAGAAACTCCCAATGGTAGATTTGAATAGACAGAAAAAAAAATCAGCACACTTAAGATATATCAATAGAGATTATGAAATCCAAAGAACAGAGAGAAAGCAATGATGAAGAAAAATGAAGAGAGCCTTAAAGAAATGTGAGACACATTAAGTGTACCAGTACATGTATAATGGAAGTACCAGGAGAGGAGAGACTGTGGAGAAAAAATATTCAAAAAAATAATGGCTGAAAACTTTCCAAATCTGATGAGAAACAATTTATATATCCAAGAAGCTCTCCAACTTAACACTGACAAAGTAGAATTATTCTCTAAAATTGAAGCTGAAATTGCATCACCTCAGGTGGTGGTTGTCATCTCACCAACTACCTTGGCAAAATCTAGTGGTCCTCTGTATTACCTCATTCCTTCACACCCTACATCTGACACAAGAGCTAGTCCTGATGCCACTACCTTGAAAGTACATCTCAAATCCCATTACAGCAGTCCATCACCATCACCTGTATCTGTATTTAATGCAGTGACCTCCTAACTAGTACCCTACTTTAACTCCTGCCCACCCCAATCTTTTATTCCTACCACAGCACTTGTACCAAACTAACATTTATTCTAGTGTCCAGTCATCTCTCCTACCACTGTCCCCTCTCACCCACTGTGTTTTGGCCTCACTGGTCCATCTGCTCCTTCAACAAGTCAAATTCACTCAACATAGGTTCACCTGGTGCTCTTTAGGTCCAGAATACTATCCTCTATGTGACGGGCTCCCACTCAGCACTCAGGTCATGGCTACCAAAGAGCCCTCCCTGACCATGCCTTTCCCAGTTTCTCTCAGCTAATAGGGCTCAAGTACTAAATAAACATCCCTCAAAGAAGATATACAAATGGCCAATAAGCACATGAAAAAATGAGCAATATCATTAGTCATCAGGGAAACACAAATCAAAACCACAATGAGACACCACTTCATACCCACTAGGATGGCTTTAACCAAAAAGACAAACATTAGCAAATGATGATAATGATAAAGATGTGGAGAAATCAGAGCGCTCACACACCACTGGTGAGAATATAAAATGATGTAGCCACTTTGAGACTCTAGAATTCCTCAAATGATTAAACATAGATTTACCGTATGACCCAGGATTCCCTACCCAAGAGAAAAACATAGGCCTACGTGAAAACTTGTACATGAATGTTCATAGCAGTATTACTCATATTAACAAAAGGTAGAGAAAACCTGTCAACTGATAACTGTCAACTGATGACTGGATAAATATAACGTGGTATATCTATACAATGGATATAATACAACATAACAAAACATAACATAACATATAATTATTTGGTAGAAGAAAGGAATGAAGGACTGACATAAGCTATAACACAGATGAATTCTGAAAGCACTATACTAGGTGAAAAAAATCAGACACAAAAGGCCACACCACACATTATGTGACTTCATTTATATGAAAGGTCTAAAAGAGATGAATCTAGAGAGAGAAAAGTTTGTGGCTAGAGAGAGAGTCTAGGGGCTAGAGAGAGGGGGCAAATGGGAAGTGATTGGGTATGAGGTTGCTTTTGGGGGTGATAAAACTGTTGTGAAACCACAGTGATGGTTGCACAACCATGGATGAACAAAAAAATAACAACACTGAATTGTATACTTTAGATGGGTGATGTGTATGGTATATGAATTATATCTCAACAGAGATGTTATAAAGAAACCTAAAAACTAGTATGCTGTGCCCCCTCTCCCCACAACTGGTATGAAGCTCCATGAAGGCAGGGAACTTTTTAATTCCATTTCCACGTATGTCAGCATGTACAACAGCATCTTGCATGTAATAGGCACTAAAACCTTTGTTTTAAGTGGATGAGTCTACATCTTGGAATATCTGTTGCACTTAGTGCATATATTTCTCTATGTAATTTTCTTTTCTCTTTATTTCTTTTGAGACCATGTGAGCATTGGGGGATGGTGGGGGGGGAAGAAAAGCAGAGGGAAAGAGAGAGACTCTTAAGCAGACTCCCCACTGAGCTAGGAGAGTGACTCAGGGCTTGATCTCATAACCCATGAAATCATGACCTAAGCAGAAATCAAGAGTCGGACGCTTAACTTACTGAGCCGCCCAGGCGCCCTGACTCTATGCAATTTTCTAAGTTAATATTGTATCAGTCATTTTCTGAAAACATTAATACTCTCATTAAACATTTTAATGTTTGAATGATTGAATATTTTAATGTAAAATAGACAGTCACATCTACTTTCTCAGCAATTCAAATTCACTTCTTCTGATTTGAAACACTGCCATTTTACTTTTTAAGTTTTCACTCCCTGCACAGCTGATTATTTATAAAGACGAATATCCAACATAAGAATTTGTGATGCTTGGGACGCCTGGGTGGCTCAGTTGGTTAAGCCGCTGCCTTCGGCTCAGGTCATGATCCCAGGGTCCTAGGATCGAGTCCCACGTCAGCCTCCTTGCTCAGTGGGGAGCCTGCTTCTCTTTCTGCCTCTGCCTGCCACTTTGCCCGCTTGTGCTCTCTCTCTCTCTCTGACAAATAAAAAATAGAATTTGTGACGCTTATATGACAGAAGAGATGATAACTCAGTCCAGCTCCAGCCTGCAGGCCCCTTCCCCGCACACTACATTTACCAAATCACAACTATTTTTTTTTCTTGGTCAAATATATAGCCCATCAAATGTTATTATAATGGGAACCTCATCATAAATGGCTGATGCTGAACAGAATTGTAATCCTGATGGAGAAAATTACCAGAGTACTCCAAAATGTTCTGATTTATTCCACAATGCTACCTAAACCACAAACCAGGGCTCTGGCACCCTCTAGAATAACTTCCTGTGATTACAGACAGAAAAGATTTACTTTCTGGGCCCCAGGTTGGAAAAGTTGCTGCCAACTCCTTCCCTTTGATATCTGTTTATTATTAAGTCACAGATGCTGCAGGGAATTAATCACCTGAACTCCCCCCTTCTGTTGATGCAGTTTTATTGACCCTTTAACTAATGGGTGTATCTGACCCTATTGTCCCAGGGATTAACTAAAATATTAATGAGTTTAAAGGAAAAAATTGCTCTCAACTCTTTATCATACCTCTGGAGAAAAATCCTAATGGGGATAAATATAGGTAAAGAAGACAAGACAAAAAAAAATCCCTTTGTTTCAGTTCTTCCATTTTCTGACTGGTAAATGGTAAATAATAATAAACTGAATTTTCTCTGGCATAAATTGAGAAGATATTTTAAAAAATTTGGGTCTCAAACAAAATTTCACTTTGTAGAACAAGTTTGATATTCTAATTTAAGAAGTCACATGGGTTTGAACTGGGTTGTTAGGTTGGTTTTTAAAAAAATGGTTGTTTGGATATTTTAATAAAAATGGATATTTGGGTTTGGTTTTAAATTCAGTAAGTAGGCATAGTTATTACAGCTAGTTTTTAGTTCAAAACTTAAATTTCTTAAATATAAATGTAGTAGTACTGAAAGGCCAAACCAAGAGCTGGAAGAAATGCTACCAACAAATCTTGTGTTTTGGATTATAGCTACCACTATCTTAAAATATTTTATTCAGAATCTTCCATATAATAAGTTTGCTATGCAGAGTGCTGATGGGAAGAAAAGTCCTGGCTGGGAATGTGCCCTAAGGGAGATCCTGCTGCACGGGGTCAGCCAGCCACCAGAGTCACCTCAAAGAGACAGCAGCAGGCAATCAGCCATGTACTCTGTGAGGCAAGAGAAAATCTAGAACTACAGATGGACACCACAGATCTTATCATGGCTTACAAAGAAAACAGGTGGCATTTGGAAAGAAGTGGTCTCAATCAGTGATTAATCTTCTACCATAACTGGTAGGATGGATCCATTTAAAATATTTACTCCCAGCACAGGTTATTTTTGTTCTAAATGGAACTATGGAGATGTCTGTACCATTGATGATAGGATGGTAAAGTCTAGGGAATAAAGGACTGTGTCTGAAAAGGTATCGTTAGCTCTAAGAGATCTATGAAAATGAGCTTAGATATGTCTTACATCCTTTCTAGAAATGGGGTCCTTCCTTCACTTAAATTTAATGGTTAAGTTAGTACAAGATGGCCCCAGAGATAATTCAAAATGGCTGCGTGGGCACTGAGGGAGCCTTGGAAATGGGTGTGCAGGCTGTGTTTCTCTCTCACGTGTCTAAGGAGGGGTGGGTGCATGCAAGTGCCCATAACTGCAATTTATCCCTCCAGTCAGATGGTATTCCATCATAAGAGCTGTAGGCTAAGTCTTTTCCACTGAGATCTCAATGGCTCAAAAGACCTAACAGCCCTTTTCATGTTGTATGTGCCTTGGTTATCATAACTTTTCAGAACAAGCAAGGTGTTTAACTGTTGTCAATTCTGGGAGAGGCCAGATCAAAAGGGAGAACCTGCAGGGCTGTGGCTGTCTCGAAATCTAAGGTCTCATAAATAAGAAGAAATCTTTGCACGTATTGTTTTATTAGACTAAATACAGCCTGGTACATGGTCCAAGCAAGTACATCTCCAATCTGCTATGGCAAATGCCATCATATCACCACATATTTGTTTTTTAAACATCTAACATTTATTGGGTGCTTTCCATGTGCCTGACACTTCCCTAAACTCTCTGTATGCATTATGTCAGGCAAGCCTCCCAAGAATGATGGAAAATAGGCTTTGCTATTTTTTCCAGTTAATAGATCTGGAAACTGAAATCAGAGAGGCTACATAACTCTCTTAAAATCACTGAATTAATAACTGGAAGATCTGGAGTCATTGAATAATAGACACAGAGCCCAAGCTTTTAGGCACTGATTCCACAGGAGTTTCTTTGTCTAAATAGATACAAAAGTTTCTCATAACTTAATACAACTCAGGAGTGATAGAAATATGCTATATTTTAAATGTTGATGGGTTGAGACAAACACAAAATTTGCATTTTCTTTAAATGACTGAATACACAGCCCATGACTAGAGAATCTGCTACTTGAATTCTGATTCCAGCTCTGCTGCTTATTGGTTGTGTGGCGTAAAGGAAATTTGAGTGGTTTTGAGTCTCTGTCTCCCCAACCATACAAGCACAGATTTCTTGAGGGGGGTGTTAAAGGTAATGTATGTAAAGCATCCATCTCATTTTGAGCATTCAACAAAAAGCAGCCATTATTATTCTGAGATAATCTAGGGGAAAGTCCTGTGTAAACCGTGCTATATGAATCCACAGGCTATCACTATTACCACCCTGGTAACGATGACGAACGTGTTAATACAAGTCAGCTGTTGGAATCACAGCACATTCTCCAAGAGCAGGAGAGTGACTGGGTCCCCAGGAGCCTCATACACGTAGCATAAATTCCTCCAGTGTCTCTGGAACTCAGGAGGTCATGCGCAAACCTGGCCCAGTCACCCGACCCAGGCGGGACACTGAGTACAAATTCTGCCTGTCCCTGTCCTGGATAAGGATCCTTCTCAAAGGGGAATATGCTCCTGAACTGATCCCGAAAGACCCAGCCTTGAAAGAAGCCACATCGGCTGTGCTCTGGAACAAGTTTTGAGTTCAGTAATTTAAGGCAATTATATCTTACTGCCATTTTTTAAAGCCTGGAAACTGTCCATGGCTCTTAATTGCCACGTCTTTCTGGCTCTTTCTTTTTTCCCTTTATAATGCAGCAAAGCGGGAACCTGGGAAGGAGCTTTCTCCCAAGATCTCACATTTCCATTACTACTTCAGGGGCACCTTTAAAAGAAGAGGAGAGGTGTTAATTAGGGTGGTAATGGCCTCTAAAAACCCATTCCCGGTCTCCAGTGCCCTTCAGAAAGTCAGTGTCAGTGTGAAAAGAGCTAGGGGTTTAAAATATTCAACAACTCTTGGGAATAGAAGCCTTAACTTCCTCATACCCGGGGCCACCCCCACTCCAATGACTGCAGTGCCCAAAGGCTGGACTGGGGTTGCAGGTAAATTTTCCATTACATGTCCTTTGCTCAAAGTCCCTTATTGGGATTGCTGTGGCTCGCTTTTCTTAAGGTGATGCACCTGTCCCATCTGAACTCCAAGGTAGCTTCCCTCAAGGTACTAGTTACAGACTATCTGCATCAGAATCATCTCAAACTGGATAAAAAGCAGATTCCATATTTCTACCTCAGACCTCATGAGCTAGGCAGGATCTTTGGCAGGGATCAAGACTCTGCCATTCTATGAAGCTCCCAGGTAATTCCCGCATATACTCAAGTTTGAGAACCACTGGTAAAAGGAATGATGGATGCTGACTTACTTCTGGCCAAATTATCCAACGTTCAGCATGTACTGCTTGTTAGGCTCCACCGCAAACATGTTAAATCTATAGTCAAGATTTGTGCCGCACGTGAAATTAAGATGAAAGGAACTGAAATAAATGTGTGCTGAAGACTTACATAGGATGACATTTCGAAAATGAAGTGAAAAGGACACATTGTAGGAGGTTATCTTTATGACCAGGGATTAGGGAAAGGCTTCCTTTTTTTTTTTTTTTTTTTTTAAGATTTATTTATTTATTTATTTGACAGAGAGAGAGAGATCACAACTAGACAGAGAGGCAGGCAGAGAGAGAGACAGGGAAGCAGGCTCCCTGCTGAGCAGAGAGCCCGATGCGGGACTCGATCCCAGGAACCTGAGATCATGACCTGAGCCGAAGGCAGCGGCTTAACCCACTGAGCCACCCAGGCGACCCCAGGGAAAGGCTTCTTAAGCAAATCTCTTGAAGTACAAACCAAAGACAAACAGCTGATAATTTTCTGGTCGGTGAAGGACATAACAAAGTCAACAAACATGACAGGGATAAAGATAATATTTGCCATCTTTAGATCCACATATAAATATCTGGAATATATCAGCACTATCTACAAATCAGCCAGGAATATGAACAGAAAAATGGACAAGGGTTATAAGCAGGAAATTCACAAAAGCACAAATATGACCAGAAATGCAAAATGAATTTACAGTGAATTTACCTTGCACCCACCAGAATGGATATAAGTGCCTGGCAAACAGAAAGGTAGGTAATATTGAATGTTGCCAAGGATGCACAGAAACCGAGAACCCTCAAGAACCACTGTGGGGGATTAAGCCGCTGCCCCCATGCCTTCAAACAATCTGCCAGGATTCACTGAGAGAAAGGACGCCCATATATGGCCCAGCAAGTCCATACCCGGCTCTATATTCTAGATGCAAAGAACTACATGTACATGAAGTAACATGAATGGGGTTTTGAGTGTAGTGTTAGGAAAAAATGTAAAAAACCCAAAAACAAACAAAAAAAAACCACCGTGATCCCTTGAACATGAACAAGAACAGAATTACTTGTGCAAATTAAACATACATGCATACAAATATAAAAGAGCTCTCTGCGTGTGAGTGGACACTGGAGAGGGAGAAAAACAAAATAGCTTGTGGCTGAATTACAACAACATAAAACAGTGGGCACGTACATCTAGAGAAGGAAACTTTAAATTCAGCTATGAGACAAAAAAATGAACATTTTTCCTAACTAGGATTTCAGTGTTGACTAAATACTGTAGCAGTCTCACACTGCTCTGTTACAGGAAGTTAATTCATCAGCGAGCCAGGAGCCCACATTTAGGAATCCTGCACCCAAGCAGGTGACTTTGCCTACTCCCCAGTGGGCAGGGCTGGCTGCAACAATGCCTGCAGGATTGCTGAGAGTGCCCTTCCCCCAGTCCAATCCCACTTACAGATCGTGAAAGAGGCAGACCCCTGGAAGGCTCAGCAGGGGGAAGAGGAGGAAGGTTACATTAAGGGTATTTTTACTGAGCGGACAAAAAGTAGCAAGCAAAACAACTACAGTTCAAGAGCCCCAGAAACAGACAGACTTGAGGATTAAAAATAAGAAAAATGGGGAAAAAATAGATTTGAAACGTTTCCTCTTTCTTGTGGTTGGCGGAGGTTAGCTACCTCCCAGCATTCCTAAACGGGGAGGGCAGCGGAGGCCGCATCTTGTTATCGCGCTCTGTTTCATGATCCAGCAACATTTCAGTTATGTTGCTTTGGGGAATTCTGACTGCCACTGCAGGTCTGACCCAGCAGGAAGCGAGGCCAGCCAGGGCTCAGGGTCCTGAGACTACGATTGCCCGCTACTTCAGGCGGGGCCAAAGCATCCAGAAGGCAGCCCTTTCTCTGCCTTTCCATTCAGCGAGCAGATTATGAGAATCCTGGGTGTGCCCGGCCTGTGCTAGGGATGCAGGGGGACCCAGGAAGACACAGGCCTGGCCCCTGGGGGAGGAGACATCAAGCTCCTGTCCAGTCATGAACCAATTCTCTGCTGAGTAAGAAAGCTACAGTGAGTGAGGGGACTGCTGAACATGTTTCATTTATGAGTTCCTTTACAAAATTCCATGCATTTATTGTCTACTCTGTGCAAGAGCTATATAAAGGCACGTGAGGTGGCGTCCCTGCCATAATATGGCAGGGGGAATAAATGGGAAAACTTTAATAGGAACTCAAGAATCAGAAAACAGACTCCGGAACCCAACAGGTACAGAGGAAGAAGTGCCAGTCAGGGTAGGGATCGCTCCGTGCGCAGGCAGTGGGCGAGGGGCTGACACAGATGCGGGAAAATAGGGTTTGGACATGAGGAAAGAACAATGGGGGAAGAGCAAAGGCTAATGGTTAGGGGCACCCTCTCTCTCTGGGACTCTCCCTGCCAGCATTTTTCTCTTCCTTTCATTGAGGGCCATGTCATGTTAAGGGCAATTTCCCCTTTCACCTCATACACTGTGATCTGGGAGGGTTTCCTTTGCTTGTTTTCCAACTCAAATCTTGTGACAAACTATGCATGTTTCTCTCTTGCGTGGAGGAAGTACTGTACTAAAATATTAGGTCAGAAAAAAAAATTAGCAACACAAGAGTAAAAACGAATGATCTCCTGTCCAAAGGAGATATTTACCCAGCCGAATGAGATCACCTGCACTA
Organism: Lontra canadensis; assembly: GCF_010015895.1. Lineage (NCBI taxonomy): Eukaryota > Metazoa > Chordata > Mammalia > Carnivora > Mustelidae > Lontra > Lontra canadensis. The sequence goes on along the minus strand of NW_022631014.1, from coordinate 15,955,530 downwards.
GGAGGGACCAGTCGGGCTTGTTATGGTGGGAGAAGGCCCCGCATTTCTTTGCAGTGCAAGCTACAATTTTCTGATCGTTTAGGTGATAACGCTTTTCATTTAAGTCTAGCTCGACACTATTCACTTGGTCCCTGCTGACTGTTAGATGAGTATAATAGCAATATTCTCCCAAGAATCCCCAAGGTAAATCCCGCTTTTCAAAAAGTGACAGTTTCAGTTTGGTTGCTCAGAAAAATGAATCCCAGGAGGTGGGGGCATCCTGGGGACTTTGAAGAATTAAGATGAAGTACAAGTTAGTAGGGACTGAGTTAACTTTTCAAAAAATATTTGTATTTAAGTATAAATTATTCATTGGTTTCTTTAAAAAAAAAAGGATTTATTTATCTTAGAGAGAACGCATGCATGGTAGGGAGGGGCAGAGAGGGAGGGATGAAGAAACCCCAGCAGACTCCCTGCTGAGCCTGGAGCCCAAAATGGGGCTCCATCTCATGACCCATGAGATCATGACTTCAGCTGTAACCAAGAGCCACACTTAAACCAACTGAGCCCTCCAGGCACCCCTAGTCACTGGTTTCTTAGAAAAAAGATAAGAGTTAAACTCTAATTAAATATAAAAAGAAATCAGATTTTGTTATTATGTAAAACAGATATATTCAATTCAAATACTTATCCATTCAGTAAATTCTACAATTTATTTATTGTCTTGGTTGCAAATAGTTTTCAGAGGCGTGGAAATTGCAAGCGAGAAGCTTCTAGCAATGAAAAAGCTGTGTTTAATGAAAGAATGGATTTTGTAATATATATGTATATAAGAAATAGATACTATATATCGTATATGTATATACATAACTATGTAAATGTAGGCACATGTATATGAATATATCCCTAGAGACATAAAATAATTCATTTATATATGTAATAAAATAAAGCCAGGTCTTTATCATACTCCAGTAAGATACACAGTAAGGACACAGTGACTGGGCTCCTGGACCCCCCACTGGTTATCAGAGGGGGCTATTTGCTTCAGCACAGCTCAGGCTCCCCGAGGACAGACTGCTCTGATCTGCTTTCCCACTCTCTCTGCAGGCAGCAGATCTGCAGCATTCTGATCACGAGAAGTACCATTACACTTCACAAATCGATATGGACAACTCTTCAAACTCGATTCTTGAGTACAAGTTTGCAGCTAATTCCTGCAAGAATTTCATTATTAACTGAAGTGCAATTTAGAATCTGTGATTGAAATGCCTGCCTGCAGCAATCCCCATTTCTCTCCAACTAGATTACCCTACATTGGTTGGAAAATGCATTAACTGCAAGTTAAAGGAAGTTAAATTTACATGTTTGTATATACACAAGATGACACATAGAGTAGAACAGTATTACATACTACCTTCTCTGTTTAAAAAGGGTAAAAAGAAAAACATTATGTCAATGGCAGACTTCAGGCAAATGAAGCTTACAGTCGATAGGGTGCAGGTTTGGGGGTTTTGGAATAAAAGAAAAAGCTCACACAATGTATATTTTGGGGGTCATGTGTAAATCTGTTTTACAGATGTTCTGAGCTGTTTTTAATGAAGTGTCTTTTTTTCTCTCCCTAAGCCGCGGGACCCTGATTGCTGAGAATGGACCGTTTAGCTATTTCAGGTTCCTTTAGAAATGGTCATCTTTGACAGTGTCTGGAACTTTGGGAGATACACAGAGGACAGTTTTACCATTTGCCAGTCTAGCAATCCTAGGGGACCACTGACCCAGAAGCCAGATCCCCTTCTCACCCCATCAAGAGCAGGGTCTTTAGAACATGGTAGCAAATGTTTTATGTAAGGCTCTGAACTGAACGCAGTCTCTTGACCAAGCAGTTTAGGAACAGTTCTATAAAACAGGTCAGTGTTGGATAACATTGCATTTGTATGTTCCAAGCTCTTGATAAGTGGCCCAACACACTGCTTTGGTGTGAGTTATTTTATTTATTTTTTGGTGAAATGAGGGTGAAAAAAAAAGAGAGGTTTGGAAATGAATCCCTGGATTCTGGGGTGGGGAAGAGGCAATCTAATATTTTCTCCATTTATCCTCACAACTTAAGCCATGTTTTGGAAGAAGGTATCTTGATGGACAAAGTCCATAGAACACTTTGTTCAGAAGCAAACTGTACCACATCCCTGGTCTATTTAACTTACCTCATTCTATCAAGTGCACTGTTTAATCACACCAAAAAATTGCCTCAATCGCCTTTTATATAAATCTGCTTTTCCTTTACATGTTTTTCTCACATTTCTTTACAGTGTCTCTACTTCCTTCTATGTCCATTTACTTAGACTGGCACCAGGTCCCTGGCTACCTGTTTTCTCTGTGGTCTGCGGAAACCACACCCCTCCAGCACTCAGAGAAGCTGCATCAGAATTCTCGATTATTAACATAATTAACGCCTTTTCATTCTAGAACAGGCCAGTAGTCACCTTTCAAGTGCAGCAATTATGGAAATAAGACATCCAGATGTGTAGTAATTGCGTAAGAACTACACTCCCATGAAGTGCCAGAGAAGGCCTCAAGGTTTCAAACCCGCTTAAGTATGCAGTGATGCCAATTAGGATGATAACTTGTATTTATGTGGCGCCGTCCTGCCCCACCGACCTAAACTAGCACCAAGGCATACAATTAACAGTCATATATAAAGAGTGACAATATTGGGAAAACAGAGGATCTTTCTGGAAGGGAATACGGGCAGAGGAAACCTTAAGGGCACGTTGCCCTTTCTCTTCCCATGGAACAGGCTCTTCCAGTGAGTCATAGGTGATGGGGCAGAGATGAAGCTCAGGCATCTTCCCTCCTCAAGTCTTCTAGAAAGAGGGACAACACTGACAGAGGTGAAGATTTGGCATGTCTGAGCCTGAGGTGGGAAGGATGGTGGGTGTGCCAGATGTTAGCACCCCAGAGGATTCTGGATAGTCTGGGCTGGTCACCCTAGGAGGATGTAACCAAACAGGATAAATGTGCAATTCAACAGTGAAAGATAAAGAACCTACTTGGGAATATGGGTGGGGAGATGAGGCTTCTTAGCGGCAGGTGTGAAAAGGTGGTGTCTGCACACTTCAAGTCCATAGAGAGATACAGCTTCCAGAGACGGTGATGTGACCCTCAGTACCACTGACCAAAAATCCGTGTCAGGATACGCAGGAGAGCTGGTCAGCTCCGTGCTCTACTGCCAGACCACACAAAGAGGAGCACACTCACTTTTGGCCAATGTGGTTTCAGACAAAAGAGACCAGAAAGCTGGAGGTTCTTAAAACCTGAAGGTAGGGGCACCTGGATGGCTCAATGGGTTAAGCCTCTGCCTTAGGCTCAGGTCATGATCTCAGGGTCCTGGGATCGAGCCCCACATTAGGCTCTCTGCTCAGTGGGGAGCCTGCTCCTTCTCCCACTCTGTGTGCCTCTCTTGCCTATTTGTGATCTTTGTCAAATGAATAAATAAATAAATCTAAAAAAAAACAAAAAACAAAAAAACAAAAAACCCTGAATGTAGCAAGAGTTGTGGGGCTCTGACAAAGCAGAGATGACTCGTAAACAGATGTTTCTGGAATTGTGAGAGGGGTTGGCCTTATTTTATTATCAGAGAGCAAAATTAGATTCTGTTGGGGCAAGTTGCAGGGAAGAAGTCCCATAGAAGGCATACATGTAAATCTTAAAGTCTTGAAAGGTCTTGAGCTTCCCGATATGGGATTTGCTCAGACACAAACTAGACAATCCCTCATAGTTGTTGGGTGGAGGAACAAGTGCGCTGGGCACAGAGGTGAGGGGAGGCTGCCTCTGAGCCTCAGCCAAGGAGAGCAAGTCATGTAGAGTAGAGAATATGCAATGCTGACAACTGCAAGACCACGGCCAAGTTCTTTCGTGGGGTCAGACACATGATCCCCCTCAGTTCTCTTCTCCTTTCTTTTATTGCTTAAGAAAATCTTTTTTAATTAGCATGGAATAAAATGGACTTTTCTGTGTATAGTTCTATGAATTCTGGTATGAAAATTGCATGTTCATCTCCACCATAATCACAATCCAGAACAGTTCCATCGCCAGAAACAATCCCCCTCCGTGGCTCTAGTTCCCAAACCCTGGTAACCACTGATCTCTTCTCTTTCCCTAGAGTGGTGGTGTTTTGAGGGTGTCAGGTAAATGGAATCATACTCTATGTAACTTCTTGACACCGGCTTCTTTGATTCAGCACAATGCCTTTGAGATCCATTCAAGTTCCTGTGCATATCAGTCCCAATTCTTAAACAGAGGGTAATGAAGGACCTCAATTTGCTACTTTGTATTCTGTTTTTTCACATGTTCTAAACTTCTTGGCTCTATCTGGGGAGCAGTGAATCCAGTTTAAGAAATTATAGTAGCTGTGGCTCTAGTGATCTTTTTCTTTCCACTGGTGTTTAATTTTAAAGGAAATCTGAATTCTAAAAAAGAAAAAAAAAAAAAAACAAAGTCCCTGTTCACTGTAAAAAACCCAAATGCTAGGGATGTATATATATATATATAAGCATAAATAAGAAAATGAAAATTTCCCTCTACAACTTTCACATTTATAGGAACACACTATTCATGGTGTGATGCCTATTCCTTATAGACTAATTTCTAACCTTAGAAATATCTATTTTTCATAGATATTAACCTCATATCTATTCAGTATTTATAAAAATGGGATCTTACTTTAAATACAGTTGTGCAACTGATGCCATAAACGTCTTTTTCTATCAACATAGGTAGTTCCACCATATTGTTTTTAAGAACTGCATGGTATTCTATTATACAGATGAAGCAACATTTATATAATCGGTCCCTATGGTTGAACATTTAGATTATTTATAAGTTTTTGTTAATACAATATAGCAATAAGTACATTTTATATATATGATAGGGATTTAAGCCATTTGAATGAAAAATAAAACTCTTCACAAAAAAAGGGTATCTGTTGGAAAAGTGCATTGGATTTGACAAAAGGATTTGCACTGGGGAATAAAAATATAAACACCAGAATTCAAGTTCCCTAATTTGTGTGGGCATGAAGATGTTCCAGATTAATATCACATTAATTGGCACTAAGTCCATAGGACCAGTGTTTCCTCTGTGAACAATCAAATGTGTTTCTCCCCTGAAGCTAAGAGCTGTTTCCTGCCACAGATCTTACAATCCTGTTGTCGTTGAGCTTTCTGGACTTGGTGCACTGGAGTCCATGTCAGAGATTAGAACTTGCCAGCACAAGGACTCTCTGCTTCTCTAATCCCTATGTGCCTATTTCTCCCTTGTTCCATTCAGTCAACTTCTGCCAGTTTGTCTCTCCCAACAAATGTCTTGGTTTTGCTTTCCCAAGGAAATGGACCCCATACTGACTACTTTTTAGGAGTCTTACAAATTATCTGACAATAGGAGCACATTTGGACTTTTCCCAAGGCTGGCCACTGCTCACATGCTATCCCAATTCCTCAGGCAATGCTTACCTAGGCACTTCTTATAAGCAAAACCAGTTCAGGTTAGGTCTAACTATTCCCTACTGTTCTGTAAACCCATCCAGGAAAGAAGTTTCAGGGACCAGAGCTGGGCATGGGCAGGCAATGATGCTGCAAGAAACAGGTGCTTTACCAAGGTGAAGAGTATGGAGTGAGAGGCTCAGAGCCTTGCCACACACTAAGAGGTCTGTTCACCCCTAAATCATCTAAAAGCTCCGAAGAGCCCTCTGCCCCCAGCATTCTGTGGCGTAAAGGACTTCTATGCCCACAATTTCACTTGGGTCTCACAGTTCCAGGCAACAGAACAGAACTGTGGAAAGAGTCCAGCCATGGCCACAGAAGGAGTCTCAGGTTCTGGGCTTTTGCTAAGCCCTGATGCTATGCTCACAGTGGCTACAGAGCTTAGACAGAAAAGAGGCAAGGAGGCTACAGGGAGCCAGGAGGAGTGGCCCATCTCTGGTGGAAGGTGGTCCCTGAGATCTGGAGCTTAGCACTTGGCATGGCGGTTTCCCAAAGACTAAAGGGTTTGCTCATATAACACACACACACTTTCCATAAAAACACTGAAGTAGCCTCAGGTCCCTGCTCTTGGGCTCTCATTAAACTTTCTAGTGAACTCTTTAGGCCCAGCAACGATTTGGGTGAAAGAAGGGAGTTGCCCTCAGACCGACTTAGGTATAGGTTAGCTCTGTGGGTCAGGCCTGCAACCATTCATTAGGGTGAGAGACCTTGTTAGTCCCGACTGCGTCCAGCAGGACTGTTGCATTGGAACCAACAGTTGAGGAAATGGCACAGCAGTGATGCATGTAAGGGACTCATCAAGAGAATAGTACCATTTGGGCAAATCAATTCAAACTGGGCATGTGCTGGGTTCTTGACAGTTAATCTACTCCAATTACCTTAAGAAAATGGAGTGTTTTGGGTTAATGACATGTGCAATTATAGAATAAAACCTGACTGCTTAACATTAATTCTTTGCTCTTCGATCCTTAAAAAAAAAAAAAAAGAAAGGAAGAAGATGAAGAAAAATGTCTACCTAAGGTTATTATGCTTTTTGTTTTCTCTCCATATCCCCAACCCCAGGATAACAAAGTGTCACCGTGTCATTTAGGATTCCTCAGTTTCTCTTTTTCCTACATTTACCTATACATTTTCTTCACTATTTTACAAATTCAAAGGAAAAATGAACATTTTCTCTGCAATCTCCCTTTCTCCTCACTCCCAACACCTGTGCCAAACTTGTAGACTCTTGAAAGTTGTTTGAGACAAATTTCTTAGCCCTTTGTTTTCTCCATTTGGACTTAATGGTAGTTTCCCAATAACTCCATTGATCTCTGTTTGATAGACTGTTAATAGCTTTAGACTGTTCTTAGTGCCTTATAAAGAGCAAGTGATAAATATTCATTAGTATGGAACAAGTAGACATATGATTAGAAGAAAATACACCAAAATGATAACCAACAATTTATCTGGGACTGTGGTAAAATTTTTTTGCCTCTTAAATATTTGTCTTTCCAAATTTTCTATAAGCTAAAATAAATAGCTTTTAAAAATAAAATAAAATGAGAGATCTTGGGATGTTGGGTCTTAAGAGCCCCTGGATCTTTCTTCAGTAGTCACGGGAAATCTGAGCATGACCATTGCATGACATCAGGATGGGGCTGTTCCTCCAGTAAGCAGAGATTCTCTAGCCAAAAGGAGAAAAATAAAACATAAACCAACAGACCTAGATTTCCCTTTCAAAGCTGATCTATCCAAAAAGAATCCATTGCAAAGCAAATCTGGGGGCCATACCAACATTTGTGAATTCCAATCAAACATTCACATGATTTTAACAAAATCCTGGAAAACAAGTCCCAGCAAGAATCAACTTGATTTCATCATGATTAACCACACTAGTGGTACAAAAGGACAGTATTTAGAGCTTCCCACCTTCCCAGTGACAGTCTTAGTTGGAAGTTGCTTAATGGACTAAGACGACGCACCATGTTGCTTGACTGGCCACATGATGTGGCAGGCAAGAGAGTTTAAGATCCTTTCTTTAATGAAGCTGGCACCAACCTTTAAACCAACTTCAATTAACCTTTAAACATGCTTTCTAGTCATCTCATCTGGAATTCCGGAAACAATTTTTTTTTTTCAAGCAAAGCATTGTGCATTGAGATCCAGAGGACAGGCTGATAATACACTTTATCTAACTTAATGCTTGGCCGTGACCAATCCAGACAACATGAGAAAGAATCTTTCTGGAAGCTTCCATTTTAGACTACATCAGTCAGAATAAACTGTGAGGACATCATCCAGAGATGTTTCAGATCAATTCAGTGAACTGAATCATGCAGACAAGTGTAACCTGGATAATTTCAGACTGCAGCCTGACTGCCAGTGGGATCTACAGAAGTTAATGCTCTAACAGCAAAATCTAACAGTGCATGGCCTCAACAGACATGCATTCACAAAGGCGAACTGGTGCTTTGTAGTTTCTGCTCATTTCTGTCTATGACTGAGACTTTCCACATCCTTTTCAATGGAGATGCACCAAAAATCCTGAAAAACTAGTGCAGAGAAGTTAGATATCTAATCAGGATTGGGGCTCTGGGCTTGGGGAAAAAGCTGGAATCAGCAGATGTTTCCAACCGCCTTGGCCTGCATTCTTTTTTGTCTTGGTGTCTAGTATTTTTTTTTAAATCTGACATCTTTCCTACCTTACCTAAAGGGTAACTAAGGATAGTGTCATCTTATGATAACCTTCATTTTTGTCTAAAACAGTTCTTGCTATTCCTTTTCATCATCCATCATCCATGCAGGGTTTGGAATTTCTCTTTCCATTTGTTTGCTGGGTAGGACATGGAGGCAGTGTTGGGACGCTGGCTACTTGGGACAGCTTTAGCATAAAATACACCAGGACCGGCAAACCAGGGGCCACCTTAGTGGGCTGCAGTAAGGATTCAGGCTCCTGGGTACCATAACTGGAAACTGTGACTCAGCTGGGCTGGACTGGAGTCTTCTGGACTCCATGGCAGCTGGGCCATGGACTGGCACTTGGGAATCCCTAAGTAGAATACTTAGTGCCAAGTTATTAAAGATCTCAGGCCTGGCTTTCCTATTTTAGTGGCCAGGGGCTATTTATTATAAGATATTAAGATCTTGAGAGGTGAATACAAGTTCACAGGACAGGACAACTAAGGAACCCCCCCACCACACTGGCAAAACTGAGGGTAGGAGAAGGTCACATTTGCAAAATTGCTTCTTCCCCGCTCCTCCTTTATTAGAAGTGCGTTGCTATGGTGACAGGAAGAGGGCTGAACATGGAGGTCTGTGAAAGGCTTTGCAAATTGGAGAAGGCTTAACCTACAGAAACCTTTGCAAAATTTATTTTTGTGAATAGGGTTGAGAGGCTGCTTCATCTACTCTCAGGTGGAGTCCTGTTGAGTCCCTTGAGGTTTGATTGGCCACTTGGTTCTTTGTCCACCCCCGCCCCCACCATCCCCATCATACTGGGGAGAGCCCAAGCCTTAGCTACACAGAAAGGGTGTCTCACCTGATATCCTGGGTTCCTTCCAGCTCTACATTTCTGGACCTCTACAATGACTTTTGGGGATTTTTTTATGGATTATTTTTCTATGTAAGGCATGAAGAACATAAATATAAACAAATACAGAGCGGCATGTATTTTTTAAACTGATGCACCTGATTTCGCATCTTTAGGGGTTTCATGCTTGTCCATAAAATACACAGAACAGGGAGCCATGGGGAGTGACACGGATGCAGCTCTGCAGGGCCTTCTCTGCTCTTCTCAGTCGGGCACCCTCTGCTGCTGCCCCACCACTTCCACACATGCCTCGAAGGGCTGCAGGAAGTCCCCTTGTGTGGCTACAAACCATTTAAACAAAGAACGGGTTCTGGGTCTTTGAAGTTTACAGCCTAAAGAGATATCCTTATTATGTATGTATTAATAATGAGAATGGATTTGAAAGTTTACAGGAAAGAATTAACTACAAATAGTAAAAAAAAAAAAAAAGTTTATGTTTAACTTTTGTTTTCATTCATCCTTTGAAGGAGCAGAAATAAAGAAGACTCACACAAAGGGGGAAGGAAAAACTAAACAGGGTTCTGGAGTGTCATAGCTAGAGGGGAAAGGACAGTCAAAATGATGGCTTGTTTCCTGAGGGACACGGAGAATTTAAGGTAGGATGGAAATTTCTAACGATGAAGGTGACAGAAAGGGCAATGCAGGTAAATTGATATTGATAGGAAAGTGCTGGTTATACAAATTTGAGAAACAAAACTTGGACAGTTGTCAAACAATTTTTAAAAGGTGTTTTTAACAATGATACCTGATTCCTTCATAATAGTGTTCTTTGCAAGACAAGTAGAGTGGATAATTAAATCATGAAACAACACTATTACACTATTACACATACTCATTAAGAGTGGAGTCGTAAGTTAGCTTAATTTGACTTAGGAACTAAGGCACAACAGGCCTTTAATGCTAGTTAAAACTTCATAGTAAGATGATCTGAGGGTAAGGAATCATATTTCATGACCTGGGACTTAAAAACTGGAAACAAAAGTAATCAGCAACATTGAATATTTATCAACCTCTATTTTCATTTGTTTAAAGAATCCCTAACAAATTAGGTAAGAATATCTTCATCTTTGTATCAAGTTTAATGAGATTGGAAATTATTAAAATATGCCTCAGTGGTAGCGGGTGTTTCTTGGGAACACACTAAAAATTCAAGAGCTAGTAAGACAAAATGGAAGACTTTTTCCCTCTTTCAAAAAAGTCACAACCACTAATGACACAAGATGTAAGAAAATTACGGCCTGTGAGGAGTACAAAGCAGGGAACCCTTTTGTTAGAGCGCTGTGCATGATGCTAGCCTACTCCACGGATACTGGTCCCGACAAAACAGATGTGTCCTGCAGGCATAAGATTTAAGGAAGTTGGATGTCAAAAGCATAAGGACAGAAAGAAAGGATGTAGTGGTCTTTGGACATCACTGATTTTCTCATCACGAATTATTTCTAATTTTGAATATTTAAAAAGTGTCTATCCCAAGGTTTTCAAGGAATACGCAAAAAACAGAAAGGAACATATCAACATGAGGTCACCCAAACAAAAAATACTCCACAGGCTTATAAAGAAATCCGTAAATTGAAAACAGGGAAAAGTGCAAACTTCTAGAACAAGTCTTTCTGACAGAGAGAGAGAAAGAGAGGGAGAGATGCCCAGAGGGAGGGTGGGCACAAGGAAGCAGCTATGTCAGCTGATGGCACATGTGTCTCGGGCACACAGAACATGACCACAGATTTGACCCAGACTCTCAGCTCTTGGGAGGCTGAATGCGGGAACCAGGGGTCCCTCTGGTTCACCACCCCTGCGAAAGGCAGAGCCCCAGCCTCAGGCACTCCTGGCAGGACCCCACTACTATTACCAGGAAAACCATCACACTGATGAAATTGCCTCTGGAGGAAAACACTTTCCTGTACAAGAGAGAACAGCCAGCAAGAGCTCTCAGAAAATAGCATGCACTAAAGGTTCCTCCCTACAAAGTTTCAAGCCTATAAGAAAATGCAATAGGAAATGATGGTGGTAGAACTTCAACCCGCCCCTTGAAAAATTCTCCAATGTTACTGAGACCCAGTTTAGGAAAGAGAGTGGGGAGAGGAGGGTGCCATGGACTTCTGCCTGTGTAGCTTCCACATGAAGGCAGACATCCACTTCTCAGCACATTTCAAGGACAAGGAATCCACGCACAGGAGGTTTACGGAGAGAACTTGCTGGTACAGGCAGGAGCGGGGCAAACTCAAAGGTGCGGGAGCAATTTCACCCCAGTTCACGTCCACTCCCCTTTACAAACATCCATGGTCTGTCCCTCCTTTGACCGCGCCACTATTCCCCTCAGGCAGGTCTCTAGCATTGGCCCTTCCAGAGTCTGGCACCGGCTGGCAGCCAGCAAGACTGGGCTCTGGGGGGCCCACGAGGCTGTCCACCTGCAGTGCGGGGGATGTCCTGCCCAGGAAGCTGTGGGGTTACTACAGCCCCACAGTCAGTCACTTGCTGGGGGGCCATAGAAGAGTCTGAACCAATCTGGGGCTTTGCTTCCTCATCCAGGAAACAGGGGAAGGGGCCGTACAGTGGCTCCAAATCACCTTGCTAAGGCCGCTGATGATATTAACTCCATGTCAGGAGTACTCTGTTCTACAGCTCACATTGATCAAATATCATCTTACTGGACCATCACACGCTGGGCCTTAGTGCTGTCTGCTAGACGGGAAAACTGAGTCTCAGGAAGACGGCGTGTACATAATGAGTCAACCTCAAATCCACGTCTTCTTACTCAAAATCCCGATGAACACTCCATTTTGATTTTCAATTTCACATTTCTGGGCTCTAAAGTGCTACTATACAGTATATTTTTTATGTTTATTTAAGAGTAGCCAATTTGAGTAAAATAAAATTGACATTGTTCTGACAGACTCCTTGCATAGGCTGGGGAGAAGGGCAGGTAGGGAGGAGTTCAGGAATAGGAATCACTGTTGTCGCCCTCTGTCACTGCTGCAGTCAAGGGGCTATGTAGGGGAAGGGGCTCCCCACTTGCCCTGTTCTTCGAGGTAGGGTGAGGGAAGGGCCAGCTCCTGAGGGGCACGTCACCACCAAACACTCTGTTAGAAGAGGACAAAGCACATGCATGCACGCGCGTGCAGACACACACACACACACACACACACACACACACACACACACTCACACAGTACTCTGAGGTCCTGTGGCCCAGAGTTCATCACCACCACCGCCAACGGGAACCACTCAACACTTTACAGTTTACAATGTGCTCTGCCACTCCGTGCTAATGTGCTACCAGCCTCTCTTCCTAAGACGGGATTTTCAAAGCCACTTACCAGCCCAACTAGCCTCAACCAAAGACAGGAGGTGCAAACACAGTTCCTCCCCTCCCTCATGGGCCCTAGGCTCTGCCCTCTGGGTCTGCCCTCGTATTGGGGATCCCAGGGTCTCAGGCAGTTCTGGATGTGTGGTCCTTGAAGCTCTGAGATGGGGGGTCAGAGAGAGCCATGGGAAGAACGTGTGAGCCTTTCTGTCTAGCCTTGTCCCTGGAAACCAGAGGGAAAGATGATGAGAGCTAATCAAGTTCTCAGAGCCTCACACCCTCTCTTCTCTCAAAGGCAGAGAGCTTTCTCAAATGGAACAAAACAATTTCTTTGCCAAGAGAGCTTTTATGTTCTCCTTCAAAATAGCATTTCTGCTTTGCACAGAGCCAAAAAGAGAACACCTTCCTTGAAAGAAGGTAAATAAGAAGAAAGTATCTAGGGCTCCAATTTTTCTCCAATAGGATCTGAGTGCTTCGATATATGGGTGTCTGGCACCTGGGATTTGATCCCCCTCCCAACCCCAGCAGTGACACAGGTTCAGGGAGGCTGCTCCAAGGCAGCAGGAAGGCCTACTGGAGACTGTCCCTGCTGCTCAGAGATTCAGCCCCAGAGGTCCCGGCATGACAAGGTGGCATTCTCTACAGTATTCCCAGGAAATTCCCAGGTGCTGGAGGAGAAACACTAAAATTTAATTTCTGGCTTATGTAGGTCCTTATGAGCTGGCCTTGCCCATGAGAGGTTCTCTTGATCTGAACACTTTCTGTACTGGGCTTGCTACAGGTTCCCGCCACTGCTCACACTTCTGTTTAAAACCCTGCAGGCTGCAGACAAAATACCCATGTGATCAGATAGAACAAAAAAAAACGTTATGAAAAAAATCCCAGTTGCCTGGACATCATGTACCAGAAAGCTGTCAAGGGGAACCCCAGGCAAGAGATGCCAGGTACTTTGGAAAAAGAGCAATGAGGTAGGAATGCCGGCTGTGGCCAGGGACATGGGATAAGGTTCTGGTGGACAGGGCCAGCACTCTGCCCAGTCCCCTCCTGTCTCTGTGTGCCCACCCACAGTCCTGCCCCAGTGGCTCCTGTTAGAGGCCTTCCCTTGACCTACGTCTATTCTACCAGTCCTCCCAGGAAGCAGCAAGTGCCTCAGGATGACTCTTGTCCATGAGTGACTTGGAGTACACCTTATGAAAGCCCAGTCCCCTGGTCTCAGGTGGGAACAAATACATCTAGTGGCCCCCATGGAATCAGGATGGAGCCACCCTCCATGGGGCTCTGCCTGAAATTCCACTCTTGTTTGCCTTTCTCTCCTTCTATGTCTCATGCCTCCACCCTCTTCACAAGTTTCTCCTGGAAGCACTTCCTCAATAAACTACTTGTACCCAAATCCTCATCTCCAGGTTGGCTTCTGAAAGACCCACCTTACGACAGGTCTTGGGCCAGAGAATGGGGCTCCTCTGAGAAAGTGGGGCACAACAGTCTATCTACTCTTCAATTTTCGCTTGGGGCTTCCCATAGTTTGTTCTGCCGGAGGGGAATTTGTTCTAGGGGAGTGGGAATTATACTTTAGTATCTAGAATTCTCCATGCAGCTGGAGGAAAACAGTCCTTTCTGACCCAGCAGCTTTGCTGACCAGGGTATTTAATCAAATTCATGGCTAAGGACTCACTCCTCTAGTGCCACTGCCTAACACATGGGCAGTAAGGCTTGTAATGGCTGCTGTTTTTCTCAACAGTGATTAGCAGTATTTGCATAAATTTGCAGAGCCACTTATCACAAAGAAATAAAGTATCTACCTAAGAAGTACATGAAAATCAGCATAATATTAACCAAAAGAGGAAATTAGAAAAGGAAAATGTCACTGGAAATTTTAGCTTATCCATCTTCATTCTTCCCCTTTAACACTGTTTTGCTGCTGCTTATATCACATTTGCATAATTAAATTGCTGGGAGCCTGTGTTTTAATTCGGATGGAAAGTGTGTATTATTTCTACTGTGTAAAAATTATTTGATGTTTGATTGAGTTTTTGATGCTCACTCTTCAAATTACTAAAGACACAAAAATAGTTCGGTGTTTCCAGCCCCCACCCCAGCCTATCTGACCACAAGCTGTGCAGATACTGTTGGAAGGTTATAGGTAGAGAAGTTAAGGCCAAGCTAGTGCAAACACATATAGGCCTCAAGAAGGCGCCGTGGCACGGGGACATGCCCAGGCCCCCCAACCATGTCCCAGGTCTTATTTTGGCTTTGCCATCAGTTTGCTGGGTGATATTGGCTGGGAGTCATTTCTCTCCTCATTCATTCAAGAACTACCTATTGATGTCTACTCTGGGCCAATAAGGGATTAAATGGATCTACACTGTCTAATATGGTACTGACTAGCCATGGGTACCTATTTAAATATAAATCTAAATTAAAATTAAATAAAGTTAAAATTCAGTTCTTCAGTTTCATCAGACACATAAGTGCTCAGCAGCCACTGATGACAATGGCTACTGTACTGGACAATATCGACCTACAGCATTTCCAGCTGTAGAAAGTTTGACTGGACAGTGTTGAACTAGATGATCTCTAAGGGAATCTCCATCTCTATTGTGCTACAATTAAAATGATGTAACAAGAAGCCCAAGTTCCTACTGCTAACCACCTGCGGTGCAACGCTGAGGCTTCTGCCATTTTATAGGTGTTCGCTGGGAAGCATTCACAGAACTGGGTAGGGCTGAAGGGCAAAGACGGGGGACAAAGGGGCAGGTTTCTCCTCTGGGAGGAAATGAGAATCTTCCAGGAGGAGAAAGACACATGTACAAATAGTACATTGTGTATGGCGGGGGGACGGGGGTACTAAGAGTGGATCCTCAGATGAGTATAGAACCAGCATTGTTAAATTTCTGAATAGAAGCTGATCAGTTATGCCAGCCCACTGCTGGGACTACCCCAGGCCAGTGTCACACTGCTTTTCCTTCTAGATCAAGTTCTCTCACATGTGAGTTAATTCTGCGACCAGTGCTGTGGTTATACCATCATTAATATAGGCAGGGTTATGTTTCTGCATAAGCAGCAAGAGAGAAACAGGAAGACTGATATGGGACTGACCTCATGTGGCCAGGCCCTGTGATGGTGGGAGAGTTTATGTTATTTTTCCACAAATATCCACTTGGGTTTGGCCCTGTGATTTGATTTGGCTTCATGGGGTGGAGATAGTTCCCATCTCCTTGATTTTGGGCCTGAGCACGTGAACTGACTAGGCCAGTGGGGGTGTCAGCAGACGCAACAGCGGCAGCAGCTTGGAATGTCCTCATGTCATGGGTTTGGACTTCTGCCGCTTGTCTGAAAGGACCTGGCTCTGACTAGTCCACTGGCCATGAGGAATAGAGCAGAGCCGGAGCCAAGCTGTGGAGTGGGCTAAGCCTCACTGAGCCTAGCCAAGATCGGCGGGACCCAGGTGACCTACAATCGTACGATTGAGAAAGAAATGCCTAGTTGTGCGATGCTGCGGGGCTCCGGGTGGTCTGTTATGTTACTGGGCCATGTGTTACTGTGGCAATAGTTGACTGTGGTGAGAGAAAGGAAGGCCAGGCCCAGCTTAGGGCATCTGGAAAAGGGCATCAGGAAAAGAATATGATTTGAGGCTGTGATTTTATTTAGAGACTGATCTTTTTTGAGGAACTGGCCTGGCAGCACCACATCAAGCATGGTGAGAACAGACCAGATGGGTTCTGACCACCACACGCCCACATGTGAGAGTTTGCCTGGACCACGGAAACCTGCCCCAGACCAGCGTGGCAGCTCAAAACAGAGAAGCCCAAACGTTGGAACCAACTCCATCATTATCTCATAACCAATTCCATAGAAGATATAGGTGCCCAAGCACGCCTCACCCAGCAGTATTTGCCTCTAGACTCTAGAACTGTGAAAAAGGGGACATTTTGAAAACAACTTCATTTTTGCTCAAAACCTTCATTTTTGCTCTTCTCTCACCCCTATGTTATTATCAGAGAGCCTTGGGCATAAAACCACCAGCGTGGACATGTGTCTTGGAGCAGTGTATCACAGAGATACACGTGAATGACAGGTGGGAGCTACTCTCCCCAGAGCATCTCCCTTTGTGGGCTGCTCACAGTGGAGCCCACACCACCTCACCTCTCCTCCTACTCTTCCCTGAATTGGTTGTCGGATGTCAGCTGGCCCCTGAGGGGAAGCTGGAAGACAGCTTCTGTCTTCTAGACCTTCTGTCCAGAAGACAGAAGGATGGGACCAGTGAAGGGCGGGGTGCTGCCATTGAGACACCAGGATGACAGACTTTATGGCAGTCCTGCAGGCTCTGTGGGAGAAAGCACAGCTACACAGCCCCATGCTTTACTTCCCTGTAAAGGATGATGTCTGTCTCTCAGAGGATCAACACAAATGACTGGAAGAATCACAACCATGTGGCTGAGAGTTGGCTCTTGTTGTTTTGGAAACAAAATGGAACCTGAAGCATTTGTAGAATTGTCTCCAATATCAGAACATTCCCTGAACTATTTACAAGCAAATTTTGCTATATTAAAAGCCAGGCAAGCACAGAGTTTTAGCTGAGGTGTTAAGTTAGGTGATGTTTGGAGAAAAAGAAAAATTCTATATGGTTTGTGTTAAGATGTGGGACAAGTAGAAAAAACATGATGGATTAAGGAGTTGCTCTCCCTCCGTTCAATGTGGGGTCCATGGTGAGTATAGCAGTGTCTGGGGAGTGTGCCTTCATGAGTGGAGGGCTCAGGGTCAGACTTCCCGGCTTGAGTTCTCATGCCCAGGGACAGGCTACCACCTCCCGCCATATCAGAAATGCAGAGCCATGGCCACTGCACAGCCACAGGAGGGAGGGCAGAATGGACAGGAAGGCATCTGTCCGCAAAGCTGATGGACTCACACCACAATCTAATGCTTCCATGTCTCTATGGAGCCCTAGGTTTCTATTAGATCTCCCCAGTCTCTGTTGCAATCAAAGCTGATGGAGGGGCCTCTAATAATTAGGATGTTGCTACTGTCATTAGAGCTAACGTCATATAAGAAATACGCAACAGCGACTGCCTAATAAAGAACCAAATGAACAAAAAAGTAAACCACCCCCCAGGCTGCGGTCTTGTTTGAATCTGAATCCCCACAAGTTCCCATAGAACTGCAGTCGTACAGAACAATGAATAAACCTCCGTCACCGTGGAAGCTTCTTCCACAGCTTCACGCTCATGAGCTTTTTCTTTCCCACTACAGCCAGTGAGATTAGGGAGAACAGAGTGGGAGTGAGGAGCCACAGCAGGGCTGGTGTGCGCCTCTCACTGTGCTGTTCCACGGCTCACAGGAAGAATAGCTACTCATCTGGACAGCACTTAGGGCACCTCCTATCAGCCTTTCATTTTTTTTTTAAAGATTTTATTTATTTATTTGACAGACAGAGATCACAAGTAGGCAGAGAGGCAGGCAGAGAGAGAGGAGGAAGCAGGCTCCCTGTCGAGCAGAAAGCCCGATGTAGGGCTCGATCCCAGGACCCTGGGATCATGACCTGAGCCAAAGGCAAAGGCTTTAACCCACTGAGCCACCCAGGCGCCCCCAGCCTTTCATTTTTAAGAACTTTAAACGAGATCAAACCTGTTAATCCCCAAGTTTGATAAGCTCCTATATAGTTGCCTGTAGTATTCTTTCTTCTAGCAGTATCATGGTAACGGTGGAAGCTTGGCCAGCTCTGGGAAGAAGGCAAACCTTCTGGCCTCCAGCAGCTCATCAGAACCATGCTCAAGCTGGAAGCCCCTCTATGTTCGGGCAAGAGATCGTGCCCGCAGGAATCAGGGGGCGGTGGCCCCCTGTGCTTTCCCATGATTTGGGGCACATAAGCCCAGAGAGCCTCAGTGTCCCTACACAAAGTATACACATGCTTGATCCAGCCCCCTCAGGTGGAGGCAAGGAGAGTCCTGTGGGCCCCTCGGGCTGCACATGGCAACCCTGATGGCCAACCTTTCAACCAGGGCAATCTCATCGCCTGACCTCCTGGGCCCACTATCCTGAGATCCATAGCAAGGTCTCACTAACACTCAGGAGCCACCCTGTAGGGTCCAGAACATTTGGTGTGTACCACTAGCATAGGCTTTTGCACACTGCATTTTTAATAATTTGGTATAAGTCTCTCTTCCCCACGAGGCTTCAAGCTCCTGTGGCCAAGGGAACTTCACTCAAATTTTACTTCCAGTGCCTGGCTCAATCCCATGCAGGAATTCAGTTCTTTTTCCTCCTTCTTCCTATGTCTGTCTTTCCTCTCATCCTTCTGTCCTCCCTTCCTCTGGATGTCTGAATGTCCTCTATGTCTGTTCCATGCACTCTGCTAAATGTTAGTGGGGTGTGACCGAGGCAGTTCCCCAAAGACCGTGCATTCTACTTGCAGGAACTAAACATGATGATGTTGTGAAATGTCACAATGGGGGTAAGCACAGGGTGTTACCCTCCTCTAGTCCGAACAGTGAACAGATCCGCAGAGAGAGCAGGGATGTGCTGGGGGCAAGAGGAGAGGATGGGAGGTGAGGCTGGAAGGGAACATGCCTCCACATGGAAGAGACAGCTCAAAGGCAAGTTAAACTATGGCTAAAGAGGGGAACATTGGTGGCCAGAGTGGCCACAGTGAGCAGACGGGGAGTGGAGTAGGATGGACAGATGGTGGGGACTAGCCAATGGGCTTAAACCAGGCAGTATGATGCTTTTCCCAGGTGCTCAATAAATGTTTACTGTGGACATGGCCTACGTTTTCACTGGGGTGCTTCTTCCTGCCACTTACATGACCCACCGTTCTCGTGTGGACACATCAGGACCATCAGGACTTCATTTTACTTGTCTCTTGAAAGTTCCTAGCCTTTTCTTGTTTGTGCCTCACAAGGAACACTGGGCTTCCTCTCCAAAGAGCATAAGTCCTATTTCTCGCATACTGAGGTCCTCCGTACTCTTCCTCTGCAGAAGGTGCTTGCAGTGAACACCTGAGCTCAGTGCTCCTACCAGTGCCCAGGGTGTGGAGCCCAGGGCAGGCAAGAGGCAAGTCCATAGCGGGTATGAGGGAAGAAGGAAGGGAGCCTGACGGGGCAATGAGAAGACTTCTGCTATTTCATTTTTGTAGGCTTAGTTTAATATAATCTAGCTTTTTGATGTTAATTTTCATTGTTGATGACTCTCCTTAATAACTACAAAATGAGTAAGTACTTTTGTGTGTGTGTGCGCTGTGGAAAAGAAATCTGAAGTAAAATAATTGAAAAAGATGACAGCAAGTAGAGCTTCTACATCCTTGAGTACTCTTGTTCTAAAATAATTCATTTATAGAATCATTTTCCAAGTAGTTTTAAGTACACAGCATTGAACGTGACAAAAGAATGTGAGTCAGTCATCTGGATTTGAGGGCTCTGTCACATATAGACTCACTGCTTTTTCTGATGAGCTTCCAACTTTTCTAATGGTTTAAAAATAACCTATAATACATGAGTCATTACTCAGGATTTATCTTCAAAGGACTCCAATTACAGAATTCAGTCACTAGAACCCCCCACCCCCTTTTACACACAGGAACAAGTATTCAGGGAAAAAAAAAATCCCAGAGTTCACAAGTAAAGATGTATACTTTTTTTTTTCTGAACAGAACAGGCACTAAATACAAGTGCCATCATTGCAGCTCTGAGTTCAAAGGCACAGTGCATCAGCTTTCAAGTTTATCCCAAGAGGAGACTCAGTCCAAAGTCACACACGTGCTAACTAGACTTGCCACGGGTATACTGCTTTCAAGTTTTTAGTATGCAAGAAGTCTCTTTGGTTTTGGGTGAATTATAAAATAAAGAATTCTTATTTTGAATATTTCCAGTATAGAGTTCATCATCTAAAAAAAGGTGAGGCCTGACAGCTCAAAACATTGTAGGGAACAAGCAAGATGGGTACTTTCTCCAGCTCTGAAAAATCAAGAGATAGCCAAGCTACTTCCAGAAAGGGCTCTGATTGATTTTGTCAACTGCATTTCTTCTTCCACCGCTCATTCACAAATTGAACACTCCATCTGAGATTTCCTTTCCTTTTCTATATATGGCTCTCCCTTTCTTGCCTTCATACTCTTGCTCATACCATTCCCTGTCTTTGGAATGTTCTTCCCTCCATATCTGTATGTCCAAATCCTACACATGTATCATACTCATCTCAGATGTGACCCGATCTAAGAAACTTGCCCCAGTATCTACAGAAAAAAGAAGCCTCACATCCTAATGGAATCACGGAACCACATACTGCTGGCTTGCACCATCTATTCTAGGCTCATAGAGGGCAAGGTAAACCCAAGGTGACCCCTAGTGCATGGCTTGATTTACAACAGTCATCAGCACCTGCTCCCTATATGAGCAGTAAGGTATTGGGAAGCTATGAACAGGCATATTTGCTGATTTAATAACAAATTAAAGTAAATGAATGGAGAGCACCAAATCCTAACCATTAGACCACATACATGCACCCCTATGTTTATTGCAGCATTATTTACAACAGCCAAATTATGGAGGCAACCCAAGTGTCCACTTCCATTAAGAGATGAATAAAGAAGAGGTGGTATATATATACAATGCAGTATTATTTGGTCATAAAAAGGAATAAGATCTTGCCATTTGCAACAACATGGAAGAATCCAAAGAGTATGCCAAGCAAAATAAGTGAGTCAGAGAGAGAAAAATACTATCTGATTTCACTTATATGTAGAATTTAAGAAAGAAAATAAATGAACAAAGGGGGAAAAAAAGAGAGAAAAAGAAACAAACCAAGATAGAGACCCTCATCTACATAGAACAAACTGATGGTTACCAGTGGGGAGGTGGGTGGGAGGATGGGTGGAATACGTGATGGGGATGAAGGAGGGCAACTGCTATGATGAGCTCCGGGTGATGTACGGAGGTGTTAAATCACTATATTGCACACCTGAAACTAATATTATACTGTATGTTAACTATACTGGAATTAAAATTAAAACTTCATTTAAAATAAGTCAATGTATGGAGAAAAGGTGGAACAGAGTAAGGTCTTAGATGTAAATGAAGTTTCAGCACAATGGTAGTGTTCACAATTCAGCATTTCTGGGTTCCTATACAAGGTGTCCTAGAGAACAAGACAAAAGTGACCGTTTTAGTGTGTCAGCCAAGTGGGGCAGGGTGGAGGGGTATGCAGGTGACTTACTTACTGTGTTTTATTTATTTCTCAAAACAATTCTAGAATATACATATTATGATCTCTGCTTTACAGATGAGGAAACAAGAGTCAGGCTAAGTGAGCTCGGAAAGGTCCAAATAGCTAAAATTCCTTCTGCCTCTATGTCCCACTCCCTATGCTGCCCCAAGAACACGATACTCTAAGAGAAAGAAATATAGCTGCAAACATACTCCAAGCCCCAGGAACACACGGAGAAATGTAACTGTGAAACTCTTCTGGGCACCAGTAGTTTTATAGCAGGAAATATCAAAAGAGGTCAACAGAGGCCCCTCACCTCTGCACAATGCATCACACTCCTCAGACAGTGTCCACATCCTTGAATTGACTCGCCTGTTAGATTCAACATCATCTGAATCAGTCAAGTATGAACAGACAAGGGTTTGGCTGTGCCTTGCCAGAGAGCACCAGAGCTCTTAGTTCTCAGCTTCTGCAAGACTCCAGAGAAGGGAACACCTTCTGGAAGCCTACCCAGAACCAAGAGACCCAAAGAAGCGAAGAGCCTCATAAAGCTATGATCAAAGCAGTTCACAGTTCCCCAAATCAGCCTCCATGCCACAGGTCCAGAGATACAATGGTGGAGGTCTTCAGTCAAGGGTTGCAGTCTAGCACACCTGGAAGACCAGAGGGTCTCCTGAGCTAAGGCCATACTAATGGTCACAAGAGATGGAAGGCTGAGATCCTACTGAATCCACATACCCCTGCACCCATTGTATCATCTACATCTGCTTAGTTTCCCACAACAACAGAAGTGCCCATCCTTCCCTCCCTCCATATCTAATGTTACTCCTAGAAGGCAGTCACAGATCCTTGCCATTTGACCGGGGGCAAAAAATAAAAGCACCTGCTGAACACTGTATGCTCTGAAACTGTAGATCTCTAGGGTGATCTTAAGGAAGTCTGATAATCTAGTTTGGTTGCTGAGAGCTTGCCTCCAAGTCCATTCCACACGGGACGACCTGAGCCAAACTCCTCTGCCTCCAGCCCCTGCATCTGAGTACTGCTTGGAGGCCAGCATGGAACTGGCCCATTCACTCACACTCAGCACATGATGGGCACGTGGATGAGAGGGCTGTGTAGGTGTTGGAGCAGCACTAATATGATTACTAGTAGTCATAATAAACAACAGCAGTAGCTTCTCAAGTCCCACCCCTCTTGTAGAATTGCACTCTAGGGGTCTAAGTCAGACTCTAGGAGGACAAAACCAGAATCCTTTCTACCCTCAGTCTGTATATCAAATATGAACACAAAACTGATGTCCCCATGGAGCTCTGGGCACACAGAGAAGGCAGAAACGTTTCCCCCTAGAGTTGTCTCAGTATGGAATATGGAGTCCAAGGATCCTTTCTGTCACTTTTGATATGATAGCATAATTTTTCTTTATGTGTTTTTCCCCCCTGTAAATTGGAGGAAATATCACCATGGTGCCACTGTCAGGGCCACACAGATCTTTGTGAAAAATAAGATGTAGATTATTGGGGCACCTGGGTGGCTCAGTGAGTTAAAGCCTCTGCCTTCAGCTCAGGTCATGATCCCAGGGTAATGGGATCGAGCCCCGCATCGGGCTCTCCGCTCTGCGGAGAGCCTGCTTCCTCCTCTCTCTGCCTGCCTCCCTGCCTACTTGTGGTCTCTCTCTCTCTGTCAAATAAATAAATAAAATCTTAAAAAAAAAGATGTAGATTATTTTGTCCATCTTGCCATTATTAATATGGGCATAAATTCTTTTGATATCTTGTGGGTATATTTCCAAGCACACGGTAGACATTTTAAAATTTAACACTACATTATGACAAATGTGATCTGTGGAAGTCATTTCTTCACAAACAGATCTTTTTCTATATGTTAGGCAAACCGACTATCCATATTTAACATTCCTGTATTTAACCCGAGAAGATAATAAAAGCGTAAATTGAAGGAATCATTTTATATTATTCTAACTTGGCTATCTCGGTCTCCCTCCAGAGAGGGAACACATTCTCCATTTTTTGTTTTTGATTCTGTTTTTCTTGTTTTTTTTTTTGTTCCAAGTCATGGGTCTTTTTAAGAATGAAAATTATAGATCCCTTCTGCAGAAAAATGTGCATAAGCAGAAACCAAGTTTTCATAGAACTAGTTCTATTTCATTGGAAGCTTATTTCCTTAACAAAAACACAATGGAGAAATAATTTTTACAAAGAATTAGGTAGCTTTCACTACCTTTTTTATGTGCTTATTGAGCAAATAAACTGACAAAGTGATGCTGCTTAAGAACAAACTTCAATTTGAAAGCTCGCTGTTATTTAACCTGAGTAAGAAACTGGATTTATGGCCTTGGGGGGCCATGGGACCTGGGTGTTTTAATAGTGTAACCAAAGCTAAGCTGACATCAGGTAACTCCAGAATCGTCTTGTATTCTTTGTGATGAATCCATGGTTTAGTCTTTATTACATCTTTCAAGAAGTATCTTTGTGTTTGGCAAGGTCCGCCTCACTGGGGCTGCCTGGGTCATCACAGAAAAGATGCAGAAATCCGAATTTCCATTTTCAAATCTGAGCAGAAAGAGCCCTCAAAGGTGTCAGCTAGTGTTGCCAGATGTGTGCAGATTGCCTGTTGCAGAGAAATTAACAGGACCTGATCCTTTTGTTGGTGATCCAGCCGCCAGGCCTCCTCCTCCAGCACTGGGCTATTTGTAAGGACACCTGCCTGCACCCTCCTCTTCCAGAATGGAAGTCTAGTTAAAAGCGCTCAGGATTTCTCAGGAGCACCAGTAACAGGAACTTTAATGAGCGATTTTCCTTATTGGGATGGCCAAAATCAAAACAAAACTACTAAGTGTTCCACGATCAACTTTTCCCTTTCAGCTCCTCTCAGATGCATTCCTTTCCAGACCACATGGGAGGGCTCCAGACTGGTGAGGTGTCAAGCCCCCTGAGTTGTCTGGAAAGCCCGCAAAGCAAACTCGAGGCAGTGGGTAGGAACTTAACACCCTGCATCACTGCTTGACCAAATCCTTTAGAAGCTGGTGAGTCACGGCCTTGGCTCTCCTAAAACAAAACTTAGCACAGTGGGAAATACTTCCATGGGACTGCTGGTGGAAGGCGCGGTGCCAGGGTATATGGAGGCAGAGACTGATGTCCTTCCTTCTTCAGAAAAGGAGTCAAACCGGGACGTTGGTTCAAACAACACACATCTGATGGACAAAAGCTGTGGCCTAGTTTCTGGAAATACACCAAGAATTACATCCAGTTTCAGCTGATGAAAAGTGGCAGAATTGCCAATTCCTCCAGGATATATTTTGAAATAATTAGAAATTAGAAACCCTGGGCATTCTAGAGTAGTATTTGACATGGCAGTGCTTTATTCTTTCTTTTCTCATTCAAGCTATAAGCTGTGGAGGCATCCCTGGCCCCCACTTTACCCTACCCCTACCCCCAGTATTGCTACAAGAGCCTTATTGCTGCTTAGACATAAAGGTTTCCTTTTGAGACAAACCCAGGTTCCTTTCTTTTCAAATACAGCCATCTTCCCTACCACCGGGTGAATCTCCATATCAGGCATACAGGAGCTCCTTTCAGTGTGTTGCATCCAGTGTGACTACTAGGGTAGGCAGAAGATCTGACCTTCCCTCCTTTCCGGTCACCTTCTAGAACATGCATTCTCAACAGGGCAATATTGATCCCAAACAGGTGAAAACTGGCTCTTGTTGGGGGCAGGACTAAATCTTAGATATTACAGTGACTTACAGCTTTCCCAAGGACCACCAGATAGACAGATAGAAAGGTAGAATGTCTGCAGTATTAAAATTTTACAGGGAGAGGCAAAGGTTCCCTTGGATGCATCATCATCATCATCATCATCATCATCATCATCGTTGTCGTCGTCATCATAATAATAATGAAAGATTGGCAAACACCACTCCAGTGTATTTGAAGGAGGAGGTTGGTGTGTCTCTGGACTGTCATGGTATCTGGCTATGGTTCTGTGCTTTTTACTCAGCTGCAGGCATGTTTGGAAGGCTCCTGATTACCACCTGGATTTGGGGACCACTGACTCCCTCCCCCATCCATGCTCCAACTATCATTGCAGCAACCAAGGAAAGGTGAGGGTCACAGCACACACTGCTCCTCCTTCTTTTATCCCTCAAGTCACCCCTGATTCGACTAGTATTTATAACAGTCTTTACTCAGAGTTTCAGAAAGCATTTGCCATTTGAAAAAGAAGATTTAAAACTCTGTATCAGGTTTTGGTGTTCTCCTTGAGGTCTTCGTCAGTCCCACTGCTGGGGTCCCCCTTTTAAACACTGCTTTCCCTGCTCCCTTCTTATTTCTGGGGCCCCTCTTTTTTAGGTATAAGCTCATTCTCCCCATGCTCTGGTCCCAAGCTCAGGACAGTCTGGCCACCAAGAAGTCAGAAATCGTTAATACCACAGTAACTTCCCCTTCCAGCACAGCACACTTTTGATTCACCCAGCAGAGCACAGAGCACCTTAGCTCCTCTTTGTTTAACCTCCTTTGACTAGGATCCCAGCCTCATCTCTGTGGAGCCCAGAGCCCAAGCAGGAAGCTGGCTGGCATGGAGGAAGGCACATGACTCAAGGGACCTAACCTAAGATGCTGGTTACCATGGAACAGTGTGTGTCTTTGAGGTCAGACAAGGGCAACTCATAAGTAGGGCAAAAGCACTTTCATATCTCAAGCAAAATAGATCAGCAGCATCTTCCACCCACTGGGTATCAGAATGGTACCCATGCAACTTGGAATCTGCCTCTTGCCCTGCTTTCTCATGCTTTGAACTCTGCTGGACTTGCTTTCAGTGCCAGCAGTAGATGGTAACCTTCCTCTTTGGGCTTGGTAATCAAAGAAACAACTTGACTTTGGCTTCTCCCAGGGATACTGCCTCCTGCTTACTCTGTGACATTCTAAGCTTGGTGTTCATTGCTCCTGGGTCTTCCCATCTTAGAACTCTCTCTGGCCATCAAGTTCCCACTGGTTAGAATAAGCAGGGCTTGGCTGCACTAAGCAATGACCTACCTCACTGAGTATAAACCAGATAATGTTCACTGAAAGGGCTGGGGAAATAGGCACACATTTGTACTGATATATTTGTTGAACAATCTGGTATAGACTGGACTGACATGAAGTCAATAATAACTAAAGCAAAACAAGGAAAGGCTCCGTTACAACTTCCCAACCTACTTCCATAGGCTAACCTACTACATTAGTCAAAATGATGCTCCAAAACAAAAAAACTTAAACCAGAAAAAAAAAGATGCTAAATGACATTAACAGTCCTTACCACTCCTACTACCCAAATCTCAGGTGCCTATAAGTTTACTTTTGTCTCCTCTGAAAGTTCAAAGCAAGTTTCAAAAGGCACCTGCTACCTGGTGTCTCAGAGACACATGCTCCCTCCATCTTCTGGCTCCATTATCCCACGGGGGTCTCAGAACCCTTTGTATCCAGCTGGCAAATGGGCAAAGAAAGAGAAAGAGAGGAAAAGGGACCTTTGCCTCCTAAGGAACCTCAACCCAGAAGCTCACATATATGTGTTCCAGCAACTGGCTAGAACCCGAATGTAAGGGATGCTGGGATATGTAGTTCAGTTGTGGGCACCATGCTTGGTGTATCACTGGCTACTCTGTGGCCCCTCCTTCTCCCATCAGTCCACTATGACTGAGCAGAGGCTGTGCTGGAATCATGATCTCATAGAGAAAGCCTTATGAGATCACGGGGACCAATTTTCTTTTACTAAAAGGCTTGAGTGACTTGGCAGGGACTTCTCATTTCCCAAGCATTACTGGCTGCCATTTTCATAAATTGCATCCACTGCAAATCAAGCTTCTCTGACTGTTTCAGAGATTTCAATTGAGAATGGTCTCATTTTCAGCTATCTCATTTATAGAGCACATTTACAGGTAATTCTCAATTTTGTTGAAGTTTTTTATTTCACCTTCTAAACAAACACTGGGTGGTAACGTGCTTCTTGCTCATTAGGACAGGGAGCTCCCTGAGGTCAAGACACAATAGAGGAAGTACTCTTTATTGTACTTTCTGCTTTTAAGTTAGGAAGCAGGAAAAAGCTTGGCAGAGCCCAGATTATACAAGGGTCCTGGAATCTCAAGAAATGAGGGCCCTACTCTGAGGCAGATCTGCCAGCCCACCAAAGAAACTGTTTACTAGAGTATAACTTAATTTCCAAATCTGTTTTCACTACAGGCATATATGATTGTAGACAAGAACTACTGTGCACTCTTCTCCAGGTAAACATTTGCCCTCTGTTATATTATGGAAATCCAGAATGGCTTGCTGACCCCACTTTTGCTTGTGGATCCCAGTGATCTGGGTCACTGTCTTCCCCGCCTTCCACCTTGTACATGTATCAAAGCCCTGATTTGTTTCTATTGTAGTCATCATTCTTGAAGGAGTTGCTCTCAGCTCTCCACCACGTTGGAAAAACTCTTATTTGCCCATGAACTAACTGTGCTGAGGGTTAAAACATCACCATTCTAAGAGTGCCTGCTATTAATGAGAGCTTGTTCCCCAAAGAGAGATCCCTGATGGTGTAATAATAGGAACTGATGATGACTTTCAGGGAGGACAGAGACACTTTGAGGTGGAAAGGCATTCTTAGTACTCTTCTATCACCTCAAGAAATGGTAGCTTTTGATTTACCCACATCTAAGCCTTGCCCTGGGAAGAGGGATCCAATCCTGGGTTGAATCTCAACCTCCGAACCCCATGCCCTTGGGCTCAGCAAAAGCTTCGCAGAACCTAACTTCTGCTTACAGCTCATTACTGCACCCATCCTGGACTTAGTGATTTTTTTTTTTTTTTTTAGTGTCATCGTCTCTATGGATACATTTTTAATGGAGATTTGGGGGTAGAAAGTCTTCAGGGCAGTATTCATAATCAATCAGCACTTCCTTATTGTAAGAGAGCTGATTGTCAAGATTGTTGTTTGGGAAAAATATTGTAGAAGGTCTCAAATCAAACTGTATAATCAGCACTCATGTTTTATGCAAATTAAAGACATATTCTTACACTGCATCATAGGAACTAATCATCCCGGCACCATCTCTCAGAGAAAGCATCTGCCACCCGAAATTTAGAACAATAATTCACAGTCCATGGAACAGCGCATCACCACAGATTAGACTTGTTATAAATTTATAATGATTTCATATAAAAACATTACATTTTAATAGTTTCAAGAAATGACAGGGTAGGGCTGGTATAAATGTTTAACTAGCACTGTCTCATATTCACACTTTGTTTATTTCATTACTGGGTATGCTAAAATGAAACAGCTAGCTTAAAAATGTCATCAATTTCAAAACAGAAAACTTATGAATAGATACTCGATGCAAACCAGACTGCTAGCCCCAAGGATATCCCACAGTCTCTTTTAGATAAACACCTGGATATTTCATTTAACTATCAAGTCATTTTCCCTTACATGTAATTTGTTTATCATTCTTACCATGGTGAGATGAAAAATAGGTCATGACCCTCATAATTGAATTTCTGTTTATATTTGCAGGCCTCCAAGGAGGGGCCCTGTCCCCTTGTGTTCTCTGTGCCCAACTGCTCATTGGTTCTACTGTGACTTCCCAGGATCACTCAAAGAACATCAGGTCCTATGAATAGGAGATTGAGACGTGACAGTCATCAGGACGTGTCAGACACACAGAGGAGGCCCGAAGCTGCCTGGCAGGAATACATTTGATTTGTTATCATCAGATGTGAATTATCTAGTGCTCTGTCTCTTGCTCATCTCTCTTCTCTCTGAATTCTCAGTGATTCTGACCATTCTTCTCTGATGCGATCACTCACAGAGCTCTGAGGATGTGGCAGTATTATAAATCACAACATTGGAAACGATATCCTTTATGTCCCCACTATTTATTAACTGTAGACTAGCCAGATTTAAAACTCCATGCCATACAAGCCAGTGCTAAAAGGCGGTTGTGAGACAGTGCATTTCATAGGATTCTTTTCTCTGGGATTTTTAATTTTCTCAGTCATTTCTGTGACACTTGAATTGTATAACAAAGAGTCATGTTACTTGTGCAATCAGAAAATAAAACTAAAGATTTAATTTTGCTAGCTATGGGGGAAAAAAACATGTCTCTGGTTTAGGTGGCCCATAAGGAAGACAAGAGTGGGGTAGAAGGTGAGGTGAAACCAGGCAAAGTCCAGAGAGCTAGGAGTCTGGTGAGCAGGTTCAAGCGGCAGGTCAAGTCCTGGGTAGGGTCCAAGGCTGAGGCAGCAGGAGCTGAAGGAAGTGGGGGGGGGGCAGCTGGGAAGTGGGATGCAAGGTAGAATGAGGCCTAACAGTTCAGGCAGCAAGTGGAAAATGCCCCCTCCCCAACCTTGGGGAAGTAGAATGCTGAGGGATGAGAGATGAAGCCTGAGGTGCAAGTTTTAAGCAAAACAGGGTGAGAAAGGAGAGGAATACCAAAAGGTGTGATCATGAGAAGCAAGCAGGGATTTGGGGTACAAGAGACCAACTGATTCTCAGCCCCTTCTACTTCTCAGGCATCTCCTGCAACCATGGGGGAGTGCTGGACCCTAGGGCACATCAATTATTTTATGTGGAGGTTAAAGGAAATGGTGACCCTAAAAGCCTGGAATATGTGAGGACATTTGGGTAAGCCTCTGATCCTTACAATAACCTGCAGGGCAGATGTTGAAATCTCTAATTTTTTGAAATTAAGAGAATGTTTCAGGAAGTACCTTGGCCAAGGTTCCCCAGTATAGAGCAGACACTTAGACTTGAACCTGAAATTGAAACCTTCCTCCTTGTGAATGTGATATTGGAAGGAATAAGCAGCCGCTCCACTCAGTAGGTCGATGTGTCAGTGCTATATGGGGCACAACCCGTCAAACCCCAAATGCCAGCACACTAAGATGGGGGGAAGGCCACACCAACCCTGGGATGCAGGGAAGCCGGTGAGGTGAAATTACAGATTGCATTTAGTCTACCTCCCTCATTGTCAGCTCCTCCGAGTGGGTGGGACACCAAGATCCCATAGCTACATAAGCAGGGTGGAGAGCTCCCTGAAACTAGTGACTGGGCTGTGTTTGCTTATCACTCTGCCCAATGCCCAACACTGAGCATGGCACAGGGTAGGGCTCGGCACTTTTGCTGAATGCAGACATGAAATGGGAGTGGCTCGGGACTAGGTCTGCTACCTGCTGATCTAACACATCACCTGTTCTCCCTTGGGTTGTCTCCCCAACAGGAGACATGGATTTGATGACTGCCACTGAATTCAGGCTACTGTGGCAGGTGTCATGGCAGATCCAAAGGGGAGTTAAAATAATAGAGCAAACACATATATAGTACCTAGCATGTGCTGGGCACTGTTCTGCTTTTGCAGAAGTAATTCTTCTGAGTCTCACAAGAAACCTACACTAGGAGAGTACTATTACAATTCCATTTTACAGATGAGGACACTGGGGTGCCGGCAGGTTAAGTAACCTAAGGTCACAGTGGAGCCAGGTTTTAATCTCAGAGTCCATGCTGTACACCATTATGCACATGGCCTCCTGCACATTCTCAAGCCACAGGGCATTTGTGGGCAAACATAGTGTGAAAGAGTGGGCTCTACTGCACAGCTTGTGGCTTCAGTCCATCCAGGGCTGGAGCAGACTCCAAAACGATTAATTTATTTAAAGAAATCAGATATTCCTGGTACAACTCTAGGTGGCAGGGATGCAGAAGCGATGCTAAAAACAGATGAATTCCTTGTCCTCACAGTGTTTATATCCTAGTGAGGAAGAAAAACAATAGAAAATGAACAAACTGACAGACAACACAGCATAACAATGAGTGTAATGAAGAAAAAGGAAGCTGGTCAATAGGTGAAGGGCACAGAAAAGGAAGGCTGACCGGGAAGGTCTCTGTCCCAGTCACCCTTGAGTCAAGATCTGAAAGAAGGGGTGAAGCCAGGGTGTGGGAAGGAATCATCCAGAAAGAAGGTACAGCCCTTATACAGGCCTTGAGGTACAAGCATGCCTGGGATGTCTGAGGAGGGGCCCGTGGGTCTGGACTGACGTAAGCAAGAAGAAAAGCAGTAGGACAGCTGATGAGATGGGTTGGGGTGGAGGCCAACTTGCAAGAGCCTCATAGGTTTCACTCTGAGAAAGAGCACCATGATGTCACTTCGGGTTGAAAGGGATTATCCTGGCTAACATGTTGAGAACAGACTGTGAGGCTGGGTGGGGAACAGCAAGTCCGAGGTATGACAGTCGGCAGAGTGACAGTATAGAACAGGCTGGATGCCATCAGGCTTAAGTTCAGGGGCTTGAAGGAGCAAATATGAAGGTTACCAGAGAGGCAAGGAACTGGCTGAGCTTGCTGAGGACTAAATGGAGATGGAGCAGGACAACATTCCATCCCAGAAACTCAGGGAGGAGAGAGTTTCCCAAAGGTGAGAGCCACCAATGTGCCACAGGGCAAGTGAAAGGCAAGCTGGGGAAGGACAGGTCACCAGCTATCACAGTGAGAGCTGTCTGATAGAGGGTTGGGAGTGAAAGCTCACTAGCTGCATCCCAAGGGGTTTTGCTGGGATGGGGGCAGAGAAATGGGGCAGCTAGGCAGGGATGTGGGTCAACAGAAGTTTAAGCCTTTCTAAAAGTGGGTGATGTAACAACAAACGGTGCTCTGATAGGAAGGACCCAGCTAAGGGGACAATGACAATGCAGGAAAGAGGTCAGAGAAACATCCCTGAGCAAGAGGGAAGAGAAAGGTCAGGGCAGGAATGGAGGGCAGGAGGGGAGTAGCACAGATGCAGGGAGGCTGCCATGTTGGGGAAGGAGTTGGAGGCAGTTCTCCTCTGATGGCTTCTGTTTTCCCAGTGAAATATGAAGAATACTCATCAGCTGACAAGAAAGATGGGGGGAAATAATGGGTTTGGAGATCTTTTAAAAGATTTAAAATAGAACACAGTAAATTTAGATTTCATTAAGAGGAAATGGATTTGATAACATAAAGTTCAGGAAAAAATATGCAGAATTATCAAAAGTGTTCATTTCTTATCCTGCTGTTTGCCAAGTGCTCTTGAACATAAACTCATCTCTCCCTGGAGTCAGGACTGACATGGGCCATTCCCTGCAGAGGCAAAAGACTGAATCCCCCAGAATATGGTATGCATTGTCCATAAAAGTGCCTATAAGCTCAAAGACTCAACTGCTGAAAATACATCATTATTTGGGGTTTTTTTTCCATCGCCACATTACTATACGTTTTCATACGTATAGTATGACATATGACTAGCATGACTCACTAAGATATTTTTTCAAAGCAGCACCTCAGTGGGTGGTGGTGACTAGACTGTTTTGTTATTTTGTTCTCTGCACCTTTCTGTGATTGTGTAATATTAATCATGATAATAAAATGCAGCACCTTACTCAAATTTTGATATGATGGGTGTGTATTAAATGCAAGTTTCTGCCATAGAAATTTTAAAGATAGATTGTAATGCTTTGGTGTTGTTTCAAAGGAAGGTGGCTGGTTTTGTTTGGTTTGGTTTTGTTTGATTTTACATCATTATGAAGTAAGAACTTCAGCCATGCTCATAAAACAATAACAACAAAATAATCAAATAAGCCTACACTTGGTGTTCTGATGTTCATATCACACGGGTGTCCAGGTGGCTCAGCCAGTTAAATGTCTGACTCTTGGTTCTTGAGGACACTGATCTCATGGTCATGGGATCGAGCCCCATGTTGGGCTCTGTACTCAGTGCAGTGTGTTCTTCAGATTCTTTCTCCCTCTCCTTCTGCCCCTTCCCACTCATGCACACACATTCTCTCTCTCTCTAAGAAAGAAAGAAAGAAAGAAAGAAAGAAAGAAAGAAAGAAAGAAAGAAGCTCAAAACAGTCAAGGTAAGACTAACGCAGGTTTAGAAGAGTTTTGCCGATAAGCCTAACTTACCACAGTTTAGTTTCCTGGGACAACATTAATTAGATGCCTCAATTAGCTAGAATAACCCACTTCCCAGCCACAGCAGACAGCAGAGGGTTAACTGGAAGAAAGATGGCCAGGACTAGCAAATTCATTTCAGGTGTGACCTAAAAACTGGCATAGACATGTGGATTAAAGAATATGAGAAATGCAGCCCTTAAGAATAGTTGCCAACACATTTACAGAAAGTTCCTAAGAATGAGGGCACCAAATTATTGGGGGATTTTTTTTTTTTTTAAGAAAAGACAACTTTAAGGGAAAAGCTAGAATTTATAATTGAGTTAGAGATTGACACATTCAGGCTACTGAAAACAGAGATCAGTTAGGAATATTCAAATTAGCCACACATTTATAAAAGTAGACCCTGGAGGATTTTGCCAATTCTTCTTTTTTTTTTCAATTAAAAAAAATTGTGATAAAATTTATCCTCTTATCCACTTTAGGTGCATAATTTTCTCCTATTTGGGGTAAATATGACACGACATACACAATTCACGATGACGATGGTTAAAGACGTTAAGGTAAAATACGTGGGTTCCAATCCAGGATCTACAACCTACTCACCTGGGTTCCTGTGCCTCAGTGTCCTCAAAGGAAAAATGGGGCTATTAATATCTACCTATCCCTAGTTTTTAAAGTCATTTGATTAACAGTTGGCAACAAGAACTGGAATTCCTTGTACTTAGCAGCAGAGAACATTGCAGGTTCACAATGGCTCAGAAGCTCAGGAGATCCAGGCACCCTATCCTGGATGCACTGTTCCTAGAAGGTTTTTGTGGGGTGACACAGTCTCCAGTGTGAACTGCAGCAGCAGCCTGCCCACCCTCCAGCCTTTGGAGTGGTCAAGGAGGCAGCAAGCATGTGCACCGCTGCACTGTGAACCCCAGGAGCCCTGCTGCCCCTCCTCAGAATGCCCCAGGGCCACTGGTGAGCCTCAAACCACAGGCTCCAGCTCTCAGGGGCCATGTAATTAAGCCTAACAAGGCACAAGGAGCTCTTTGGGGGAGCACAGAGAGATACCCACAGTAATTGGCAACAAGCCTCGGGTTCCCCAAGGGCTAAGCATTCCATATTGGCCGCAGGGAAGGGCCAAGGAAGGGTTGAGACCTTGAGGGAGGCCAGATGGGATCACCTTGCTTCATGCATAAGTCATGAGCAGCTCTGTTGACAGCTCTGAGCTCTCCGGAGACACAGCAAGGTTGATCCCTGGTTTGGGGAAGCAGACAACAGAGGCCTCCTCTGTGCCAGGAAACTGCTGCTGGCCCAGGGCTGCTTCACCACGTCCGATGGGGACTGCTCTAAAACTGACTTCTGAGCTCCAGCTTCTCACAGAGGCAAGCAATAAAACTGTATGCATTATGCAGTGTGCCGGCCAGTCCCCTGTCACCAAAGCCCTGGGTGGAAGGTGTGTATTGCAGATAGGAAGGATGTGTGTTCTCAAACAGAAGTGGCATTCACTGAGAAAGTAAGTTCTAGGAAAGTCTACAGTCTGTTAGGAACAGATACCTGGGTCCTAAGGATCTGGAAATACACTTGCCATTTCCAAAGCTTATCCCTGTGCGCATGCGCAGGCATGGATGCCTTTACTGATGGCTTTGTCTGTGCTGTGATCAGTGATGTGCTGCACTATTATCTCCTGTAATCCTTACATGAGGGCTCCAGCAGGTAGATGTACTCCGATCTGAGATGTCAAGTGACTTGTCCAAGGACACAGCAGGTAACTGACAGAGAGGTCTGAACCTGCCTAGCTATGTCCGAATGTCCTCTCTCAATCCAGTCAGTGGTGATGACTAAAAGGGCTCACTCAATACTACCCCCCCATCCTCACTTCCTGGCCTCTGCCCCTAAAATGATCAATCAGAAACAACATTGGCTCCCTGCCCTCTGCCAGACCCCAAGCTGGGCCCTTTGTCCACATGACTGCATTATTAATGCATTTATATGTGGATATTATCATTTTAGCAGACGGGAAAACTCTCACACTTTCTGCTAGTCTGTTTCACGGGCTTATTTAATCAATATTCTCTCCCTGGTATTTCTCTTCTCGTGCTGTTCAAAGTTTCTCCCCTTGTGAATTCTGTACTAGTTAAACGAGCTTTTAGAAACAGAAGCCATAAACAGTTATGTCAACTTTGAATGTCATGATCATGTTCCAATATAAGAAAAATTAAAATAAGAAATAAAAAGATTACCAAAAGTAGATGTTAACAGGTCTTCTAGAAATAAATGGACAGACACCGATAAGAGTCTCTTCTTGAAAACACAGCTAGAAGTACGTGCAATTGGCTCAAGAGAGACTGGATTCTGAGAAGGGAGTCTCTCAGACCCAGATCTTTTTTATGGCTTCAGTAACCACCCACTCTGGATTTGCAGGAGCAGACCCTAGAGTAGTGTTTTTTCCTTCCTTTTTCCTTTTCCTTTGCCTCCCCCTCCTGCTTCCTTCTTCCTTCCCCCCTCCCTCCCTGCCTTTCTTTTGAGTAGTATTGTTCAAAGAGTGTGCCCATGAACCTCCTGGGGGACAAGCTGACATGCAGATTCTGATTCAGCAGGCACAGGGTGAGACCCAAAACTCTGCATTTCAAATGTGCTTCCTAGTAATAAAGCTGCTACAGGTCTGGGACCACATTTTGAGTAGCAAGGGGCTGGAGGTTGTGGACTCCGTCACACCATCAAACTAGCCCTGAGATGGTATTATTTCAGCAAGTTCACTACACGCCGGATTCGGATTTTTGCTGGGTAATCTCAATATCTGGTCTGGAAATCTAGGTGTTTTTACTGGGGTCCACCCTGGGTGAATGCTTCTTCATGTCGCAGTAAACAGTAATCCCCCAAGCCTCTTCACCATTTGACTGAGCTCTTTCACTGGGAATGCCGAACAAGCATCTCATCGAAGTTCAGACTTCACCCACCTCAATAGAAAAAACATCACATCCTAAAGTTGTATCAAACAAACTAAAGGCTTTTTAAAAATCGAATTAGGACAACTGATATTTTTGGTTAAAGACACAGATTAAATTGGTTTAAATCAAATACTCCATATTGCAAAGTGAATCATTCAGGAAGCATCTGAATAGATTCACTGTGTATCTCAACAAAGGGTGATCGGTTAATCACACATCTGAAAGGCTGCCTGGGTTAGATCTGCTAATCCAGAAAAGATGGACAGTCTCACAGTGGCACCATCGCAAAGGTCAGAGATGCTCTCAAAGCAAACAGCAAGCAGCATTTAGGTATTAAGGACACCCCATATAGACAGCCCTTGGGACCAGACAAGGAATCCTGGTCACATGGCTTCATGGATTCCCCGAGTTCAATTCCACTCTTGAAATCCTCTTAAGACTTGATGAATCCCTAAACTCTACCCTGAACCTAATAATACACATTATATGTTAACTAAATTTAATTTAAAATAAAAAAAGGAAATGCACATTAAAAATACAGTGAGACATCACCTTATACCTTTTAAAATGGCTATCCTTAAAGACAAGAGATGTGGTGATGGATGTTAACCAGACTTACTGTGATGATCATTTCACAATATATACACATATCCAATCATTACATTGTACACCTGAAATTAATGTTATATATCAATTATATCCCCATTAAAAATAAGAAAATAAAAAAGATTAAAAAAATTTACTTCAATGGAAACTCAAGGAACTCATGGGGCTAATGACATTGCTGGTGGTTCCCATTAGCTCCGCATCAAAGAGGGGTGACTGTTTAGACGAAATACAAGGAAAAAGAGATGGGATCATCTTTTATTTGTATATTATAGTTTGGGAAATATATGTAACTCCCTAGAAAATATGTTCTTCCAAGAGTAATATTATACACCTTATGTATAATATTGTTACAAAACAATCAGCATCCAGTTCAATAGATTCTACAAATGAAATGCCCCAAATACCTATCTTTAGAAAACACACCTGACATACATACATACAGACAAACACACACACACACACACACACACACACACACTTATTGTGTGTATATATAGCTCCACGGGAGAGCAGTTTGCAAACAGATACACAGTAAGTATACCTATACATTTATGCATATAGCCTATAAGCAGATTGCGCTCCTGGAGAGGATGTGGAAGGAACATCCACATACCACAGTCAGGTGTTCAATCCCTCTTCCCCATGCCAAGAGGGTAATTAATTTGGGTGGATCACCAGACCTGTGGTACTAATAGACTGTTGCCCTGAAAGGCTACTGGATTTTCTGGATCCATCTGCCACACTTCTTAACATTTCTCTCACTCTGTGTTCAGAAAGAACTCTTCAGGTTGGTTTTATAAATAATTCACTTGGCTTTTGTCAGAGTTTATTCTGTTACTCAACCTCTCTACTGGGTTTTAAAATTTGAAAGCCATGTTTTATTTTATGAATGCAATAATCTTTAAAGTCTTTATAAGGATACTAATTGGAATTTTTTCTTGAAGTCTTGTTTCTTTTTTTTTCCCCTGTAACCACTGGCTTTTTTGGCTCACCTGTGGCCATTCTTTGGCTACAGACTTTCCTCAAAGGTCCAGTAACTGATTTCTTCTTTGTCTATCATATTCACAAATGAAGATCTATATGAGTGAGTTTCTGGTAGCCACCTCAGGAATTTGTAAGATCTCACTTAGGATTCTTTAGGGAATCTCTGCTAAGCAGAGTTTGCTGAGAGAAATGGGCAGCTTTGCCCTGGACGAAATGAAGGAGAAATGAGTTGACTTAAATTCAGAGGAGGAACAGGGTCAGAAAGTTGAGCATTCAATTCACTTTGGTGGAGGGCAGTGGCTCTGGTAGGCCAGGACAGCCCAGACCAAATGCAGTCACCCTTGCAGCTACCACAGAGCACCTTGGGGCAATTCTTGTGCTGAGCAGGTCCAAGGCTGTGGCCAGGGCCTACGCTCTGCACTGCCTCTGAGCCCTGGCTGACCCTGAGCCTGGGATTCTTCTAAAGCTTCTCCATAAACATGCTTCTTCACCTGTGGTGATCTGAGGTCTCCTAAATTCAGAATACCCTCTCTCTTAAACTAATTGCTGTCTTCTAGAAATTCCCCAAATTAAACATCTATTACTGATCCTTTTCCTTGTTTTCAGTGAGACTATGCACTTTTGCTTATTTTTTTAATTTTTAAATTTTTTACTTTATTTTTTAAATTTATTTTTTATTTATATTGATCATTCTGATGGAATTTGTGGAGGCAATCAAGGTAAACACATGAATTTTTTACCACCATGACTTAAAATCTCTAATCATTTAGAAATATATGTCAATATACATGTGTGTTTGTGCATATGTACACACACACAAATATACACATATAGATCATGTGTATCCAGAATGAAACAATACATTAACCATGGTAATTGTATGGATTATAAGTTTAAGGATGATTTTCTTCTTTTTACTCAGATATTTCCCAAGTTTTCTACCATGGTTATATACTCCTTTTATTATTTTTCTTGGATACTGTAATTTGTTTATAACAAGTTCACATAACACAAATCTCATCATTTTAAAAGTGTTCAATTCACTGGTTTTCAGTATATTCACAAAGGTTTGTAACCACCATCACAATTGGTTCTCGATCATGTTCACCACCTCCCCAAACCCCATATGCATTAGCAGTCTCTTTCCTCCCCTCCCTTTCAAGCCCTGGCAACCACTAATCCTTCTGTCTCTATAGGTTTGTCTGTTCTAGGGTTCACATAAATGGAATTGTGCAATGTGTGGTATTTTGTGTGTGATTTCTTTCACTTAGCACCATGCTCTCAAGGTTCATCCTTGTTGTAGCACACATCAGTACTTCACTCCCTTTCATGGCCAGATAATATTCCATTGTATGGATATACCACATTTTATTTGTTCATTCATCAGCTGATGGACATTTGGGTTGTTTCTACTTTTTGCCTATCATCAACAATGCTGCTATGAACTTCATGTAAAACTGTCTATTCTTTTATAACCTAGAAAGATACTGCTTTAGAAAAATTACAAAAATATCTTTCCAAAGATAGTCAATAAGTCAAGCTTTCCCACCTAAAACATATGGTTTTCCTATACTCTTAAAACCTGTCTGGTACCTGCAAATACCTGGACTGAATAAGCAGACATTCTTGGATTAACTGGTAGTCAATGAATAAGCCAAATCTTTTCAACACAGTGAAAGGTACATGCATATGTTAATAACTCCTATGGTATTTACAATAAATTTCAGAACAGTAGACCGACCTTTTAAGAATATCATCTTAGAATCTATTTCATTCTGCCACATGCAACATTCAAAAAACAATGCTTATGAACTGAATTAAAACTTGCCCAGACCATGAGAAGAGAAAAAAAAAATCTATTTTGCTGCCCACTCCTAGAGTGCAACCTTTAGAAAGGGATTATTTCCCTTACATTCTCATCAGGGACTGGCAAAGAAAAGTATATCACGCTATTACAGAGCCTGGAAATGTAATGACTTCCAGGTTGCTAAGCAACACTGCAATGTTAAAGGCCCCAGTATCTGTGATCTCTAGAGACACTCTCAAATTTCATTAAAACCTGCTCATAACCATTACACAAAAGGTCCATGTGGAGTTCATAAACAGGCTTCGCTTCTTGACACAATAATGAAGGAATAAAAAAAAAAAAGCGAGTGGCATCAAAACTTTTATGGTACTTAAAACTAAATATTTTGGAGCCCCAACTAATGAAATCTATCATGTTTCTAGGGGTATTTCATAGAAAGCAAGTATGATCTGTTTGTAGTAAATAGAAGTATTTAACATCTTGAAAAAATACACTGTGTAGAACTTTGAGAATTTCTTTGAAGAAAGGATAAATACATCCTGTGTATAAATCCAGAGGGGAAGCAAGGATAATTTGAAATGAGGGTTCCAATCATTACCTGCTTCAAAGAGGGTCATGAGAGTGGCAATAGGAAAGCAAGATGCCGCAGGAAATAATTCTCAGGAACATTTTCAAAACATTTCCTGTAGCAATGGTGTTGGAAAAGCTAATCCCTGAAACAAAAAGTTATGGCAGGTCTCAGTAATGATCCATGTGTACCCCTGGGATGCTGGTGTAGGATGATGGCTCAACACCCTAAGATGCTAATGAGACTTGGTTTTTCTATACTGCCTGTATGGGCCACCTAACCTCTTTAGCCCTCTCCTGAGGTTCTAGGGAGAAAGAGTAGAAGGAGACCATACAGTTTGCTCAGTCTTACTAATCAACCCTACAAATCAAAATATTAAGATATCAAAGCAAATGTCCACAGACATAAATCAGGAGGGTCATTTATTATAATGGTTGAGTTTAAAGGTAAATCCTTAAATGCAAACTATGTATGCATGTGGGATCATCAATTTACAAAGTTAAAAGAGTCATTACAGGGTGGCAGAGGGTTCTTATTATGCAAATATTTATTTTCCAAACCCAAGTCCCCACGAGCTCTGATTGAGTTGGGAAGCACACGTCTGGTGTACGAATAAGTTCACCGATTAACTGATGGGTGATTTGCTGTCAGGCACTCACACATGAAAGTGCTCAGCTGGGTGAGGTGAAATGTTTTTTTATAAGTCAGCCTATTTGTGATACACAGATCAACTGCAACATGAAAATTCCAATCTTACAAAACATATGGGATTTCATTAAATTTCATTAACAATTTCATTAAATCATTGCCAGTGATGGTGTAACACTCACACTCAAAGCCTTTGAAGAGTGAAGGTCTGGCAGAGAAACTGGATGATCACCAGCTGAAGAACGGACAAATACCTTCAATTGTGAAGAGAGGAGAGGCACTTCAAAAGGCAACGCTAATATGAATCGCAATGGAAAATTTGCGAGACCTTAAGCAGCATGGCAAAAACCATTCTAAGTTGTTGCTAACTAAGGCAGGCTATTACAATGTGCCATCATTCAACTGTGAGAATGTGAAAGGTGACACACACACAACAAGTCCCGAATCACTGGGCGACCCCCAGGTAATGGTGTGGAAGGACCTGGCTAGAGGCTGCCTTGGGAGGGCTCAGGTGGGACATGCACACGCAGAGCAAGACCAGCCCTCTGCTGACTCTGATCTCTCACAGCCTCCCCCATCCTGTCTGCCTAGAACAGTCAGGACCAATCTCCTCACATGCTCTATCCTAGGTTACATTGGTCATTATGCGAAACTGAGGTCCCCTCTTCCCCTGGACTGTCATTCCCAAAAGGCTCTGTACAGACCTTTCTTGGGCTCCCTGTTCATCCCTTCTCTTGAACTTCATGCACTGTGCCCTTTGGTTAGTCACCAGCAAAATCTCTTGTATGTTCATCTTTTCCCAGGATGTTCCCTTCCCTTTGTTGCTCTAACTGAAACTGGGCTTTTCCCTCAGAATGCTGCCTCCCCTGCAGGTGTCTCTCAGACCTGCTACTCTTCCCTGTTGCAATTACAGGATCAGTTGGTCCTAGCTCACTGTCCTTGTCCTTGACACTGTTCCCATCACAGTACTTAGCAATATCAATATCCATAGAGAGGATCTTTCTAGCAGCAGACAGTATTTTGGCTTTCCATCCAATGACCTTGGACGCCTTCACATTTTAGACCCTCACTCCTATGATCTACCCTAGACCTGGTCATTACCATTAACTGCAGCCCTCCAGAATCCACATGCAAGCACCCCACACTTTGGTCAACACCTCTCACCGTCCCCTCCAGTCCAGACTTCTTCTACTTGGAATTCCAGATCTGTAGCTCCAACAGCCAACCAGACTCTCCCAGTTGGTTGTCTGACTGACAGCTCACACAGAACCTATTCCAAACTGAGTTCCTGATTTCCCCACCCTCCCCTGAAACCAGTTTCCTCTGAGTTCTAGCCATCTAGGGCTTAGCTTAGACCAAAATTGGAATCAACTTTGACTATTCCTTTTGTCTTGACCTATATCCAATCTGTTGGCACACACCACTGGTTATGCTTTCAAGATCTATCCAAAATATAAAAACTGCAAGCCATGATCAGGACTCTCCCAGACGGTAGTAACCTGCCGCCATCTCTTAGCTCTGATCTTTAATGACTATTCTCAACACAGCGAGGTCAATCTCAGCCCCCTGCTCAAAACCCTCAGGATAAAGGCCAGTCTTTTCAAGGGCTTACGGGGCAGCAAGGACTTCCTTCCTCTGCTTCACCCCTTCCCCATTATCTCCCTCACATCCCATATGTCTACTCTTCACTCAGATACCATCTCAGTAAGACCTTCCCTGGCCGTGTTATCTCAAGTTGCAAATGTCCCGCTCTATTTCTTTCCTGATATACTTTTCTTCTTAGTGCTTTTACTGCTTAAAATATAACAGAGCTATATTTATATCTACATAGCTATCATCTCACTCTCCCAGGAAGCTCCAGTAGAGCCGAGATTTTTATCTGTGTTGTTCACTGCTGCATACCTAGCCTTTGGAACTCTGTCTGGCCCAGGGTAGGCACTTTTAATAACTACTTGCTGGTGCTTAGTCTTCACTAAGAGTGAAGATCTTTTCTGCATAGTGTCACAAAATACTAAGTAGCAACTCACTATAAACATGCTTTTATAATTTGTTAAAAGACAAAAAAAGACAAAATCAATTCACTTTAATAAATTTTAGTTTTATTTTTTTGAGATCAAGTCCCACCATATATCCTATCATTATTTACCATAATTGTTATGTGCCTAGCACATGAATTTACACTAAGTGGTTATTTTTCCAGTATCACTGGTTCTGGAACAAAAAGGAGCTCCTATATTACAAAATCATATGCCTAAACTTGGTTAAGTACTTCTGTTGATCAATTACTTACCCTCCCCAAAGAAGAGGTCACAATATACTTTTTAATTCAAGTTATCTAAAAGCTACAATTTAAAGTACTCACTCAGAGGCTTCTGGGTGGCTCAGTCGGTTATCTGACTCTTGATTTCGGCTAAGGTCATGATCTCACAGTTCTGAGATCATGCCCCGCACCAGGCTCTGTGCTTTGCATGGAACCTGCTTAAGATTCTTCCTCTCTCTCTAACCCCTCCCTGCTCTCTCCTCTCTCTAAAATAAATAAATAAATAAATAAATAAATATTAAAATAAATAAAATACTTTCTCAGATATTTAAAATATCAACTGAAAAACATTTTTAAATTTTTAGCTTTTTCTAGGATTATTTAAAAACTGAAAACCTGAAACCAAATTCTCATTCTTTGTTATACACAGTGAATCTACTTGAAAACAATCTTTTTAAGGAAAGAAACATATTCTATGAGCAGAATGTAGATATTAACTGATATTTCCTTCAACCGGTGGAATTCATTTCTTAAAACTAATATATATTATGAAAAGGAAAATTATATGTGAAATAATTTCAAAAATTAAAAAATTAGAAATATTTAATGTAGCTGTTTATAAGGGAAGGACCCTAAGAACGATTTTCTTTGCTGTCCACATCTACAAGGAGGTATTTTTCAAACATGTTCATCCTAACACTTAACATGCTTTGAATGCTCATTATTTTGAGATGGTTTCATTAAAAGCATGTCATTAAAGAAATCCCACATAACCAAGAGAGTCTGCAGCATTCCTCACACAACAGCCACACAGGGGGGTTGATGATGGTCAGAATGATCACTAAAAATCAGGGGAACTCCAGAGTGAGTAATAATCACTCTAATTTGAACCAGATAATAAGTCCCTATAAGTGGGAATATTCAAGGTTTGCATAAATAAACGATCCTTCAGAGTAAGCAGCTTCTTTTTTGGGTTCTTTTTCCTTATTTTTTTTCCTCCCTGGTTGTTAGGAGGCTACAGAACATAAAACAATTCCAAGGATTCAGCTTTACTCACAATTTACACTGGGTACATTCTCAGGGAATTAATATTGTGGAAAGAAGCAGCATCGCTGGCAGGTCTTCCATCTTTCTGAAGGAAAGTCTACCTGTTGCCAAGGACAGCAGGTTGGCTCTTCCCATGCTTCAAATGTTCCCTCTCTCATGCTTACAAATCACCTGTTTCTTTTGCTCCAGAACATTATCCCATTTATATAGTTTTTACCCTTTGGTATAA
Organism: Lontra canadensis; assembly: GCF_010015895.1. Lineage (NCBI taxonomy): Eukaryota > Metazoa > Chordata > Mammalia > Carnivora > Mustelidae > Lontra > Lontra canadensis. The sequence goes on along the minus strand of NW_022631014.1, from coordinate 15,910,907 downwards.
AAAAGTTGTGGGGAATACAGTTGTTCACACAGTGCCAAAGCATCTCTCTGAGAATTACTTTGTAATTGCAATGGGAAACATATCTGCAAGACAGAGAGGTGTGACACACAGCCCCTTAAACAAGCAAACAAACTTCTCCCACAAGTTGGGCAGCCCGACATCATATGCTTCCCGTGGGATACAACATGAGGGGTTATTGCCAGTGAGGTATTCTCACCAAAAATGTTATGAAGAAACAATCATATGTTCCAGAATATTGAACATTCTACCAGTCAAATGACTTGAGCTCTTTAAATAGTCAATTTCCTGGGGGGTGGGGGGAGGAAGCAAAAGACTTTTCTAGTAAAAGAGACAAAGGGAGTCTGGCTGGCTCATTGGAAGAGCATGTGTTTCATGGGGTTGTGTTGTCTGAGCCCACGTTGTGGGGAGAGATTACTTATAGAGTGTGTGTGCAAGAGAGAAAGAGACTAAAAAAAAAAAAAATTAAATCCGTGTCTGAACCTTAACTAGAATGTGGTTCTTCTTTTTTTCTTTAAGATTTATTTATTTTAGAGAGAGTTGGGGGAGGGCCACACTTATTTATTTGAGAGTGAGAGAGGGGAGAGGGAGAGAAAATCCTCAAGCAGACTCCCCTGTGAGCTTGGAGCCTGACAATCTCACCACCCTGAGAGATCATGATCTGAGCCAAAATCAAGAGCTTGATGTTCAACTTACTAAGCCACCCAGGTACCACAACAATTATGTGGTTCTAAAAAAAAAAAAAAAAAAAAAAAAAACAAAAAAAATTTTTTTTTTAAAAAAAAAAAAAAAAAAAAAAAAAAAGCTATAAAAGCCATTTTTTTACAACCAGAAAAATAAATAAGAAGTAGAGATTATCAATATTATGAAACTATTCTTTTCTTGGGTGTGATGTAGTTAGGGGCTGAGTGTCATGCTGCTTTTACATTCACATAATTCGGAAAATAAGACACATAGAAATAGAGAATATGATAAAATGGTAACAATTCTGATAACAATCTTGATTATACTGGTGTTCACTATACTGTCCTTTCAACTTTTTGTGGTTTTGAAACTTTTGTGATAAAAAGGAGGGTAAAAGTGCCATCAATGGCAATCTCTTTAGAGAAAGGGAACAAATTTTTCCCCAGAAGAATTTGAGGGAGTGAGGAGGAGAGATGAACATCTTGAGGAGAAGTTAAAATAGAAGGACAATTATGCTGCCCAGGGGATACAAACAGATTGTGAAAGCAGCCAGGACCATGACCAGCCTCATCCCAAGGAGCTTCCATTGAGAAGTGAAAGAGGGAGCAGGTGCACAAAGGGGAAGAGGAAGGAAATGTAGGGGAAGTTAAGACATGTTCAAAGCAGATTTTAAGGAAGCTTTCTCTGTTACAGGCACCTCCTGAAGAAACCGATGGTAAGGAGCCCTATGCTCCCTTAGGCTCTTGAGAGGGATGATTGTCTCACTGCAAGACAGAAGTCTATATTCTGAGAGGGACAGGCTATCCAGGACTGTATTTCACTGGCCATTTGCTTCCAGAGCCTGTCTTGCTCAAAAGCTCGGGAATGTTTGCTCAGGGAATTAAGTAAAAATTCTAGGCAAGACAATGTTTTTCTTTGTTAGAAAGAGACAACTCAGTCGTTCAGAGAGTCCCCAATTACCTTGCGACCCTATGGCAATCACTGGGGGAGAATGCTTGTCCAGTGAACTACAAATGGATGTTTATGGATTCAGGGAACGATCCCCTTTGCAAACACATAAGAGCACCTCTCAGAGTTTCAAAAATAACCTTCTAAGTGACCAGATTTCCACAAAATTTATTACATTTACTTTTTAGTTGTTTGGGTGCATAGTGTTTCTCTTAAAAATTTCACGGGCTTCACACCAATCTTCCTCTTTTTTTCTCCTTTAAGAAGAAAAGCAAGAGTATTAGATCTTATCTAGGAAAGAGAGAGGAATCATTTTGCCTTTTTATTATACCTCAGTGTTCACATACAGGGTCTTTAAAGCTTTGGGGAGACCACATGCAGAAACTGAAAATTCTGCAGCCATTCTTTTTCTATTTTAGGACCAGGATGAGCTATAGACTTAGGATCAGAAAGGATTTCATTCCTATTAGAAAAGTAAAGAAGTGTTTCTTTTTTTTAAATTTTGTTTATAAAAAATTGCACCCAAATTGCACTTCTGCCACACCAGGTAGACAGATGGGCAGCTGACAGGCGTTAGACCCATCAAGCATCTCACCATCACCCTCCAACAGATCACTTCTCTGCTTTCATAATGTAGTCAATAGTTTATGTTTAAGCTAGTTTTACAGAACAAGTCTGGTGGACTGCATGTACTTGGTATTTCCAGTGTTGGAATAAGCTAGCTTTAATTAAGTGATGAGTACCTAATCTATGATCATTACCCTGGGAAAACTCCCACTGATATCAAGCTTAAGGGACCCATAAACATGGGAACGCCTTGAAAGATTCCATCACATTTTTAAAGCTAGAGCACAAAGTATAATTATAAAACCTCCCAACTGTCTGGTAAATTACAATAGATAATTACATTCTTAGGTCTGTTCAACATTTTCCGGATGTTCTAAATACAGACTAAATAAGCAAGTGCACCCCAGGGGCAGAACATATCCCATGTCCATTGGCACGAATTAAATATTCTATAACTTGAATCGGTTATTGAAAATTGTGATTTTAGAAAGTTGTTATCACAAGCTTGGGACCATAAACAGGTACTTCAAGAATCTAGGCCTTTTGTGAGACTCACTGGTGGGGGGGGATCAGCCACCTTATGCCCCAAGAAAGTTCTCTGTTGATGGTGGTTTACCTATCTCTGACATGCTTATTACTTGACCTTGTAAACTATGGCGTCACATGTATTTGAGACATCCTCTCTGGATGAAACCAACAAGTTCACTTGGCTTTAGGGAAAGGAGGTTGCTCTCCTATCAGGGCTTAAAAAGAGATAACCCCACAGCACAGGGTATTCTTTTTGGAAGTGCTCATGGGGGGGAGTATGCACTCCGTGAATGAACAATCCTTTGAGGAAGATCCTCAACGACTTGTCTTTCCCTTCTTAACAACTTACAACCAGGAGGCTGCACCTATCAGGCCCCAATCCAATTACTCACATCAGGTAAGAAATCTAGAAGGGTCCCTGCTTCTCTATCATATCTGGTTCCCCTAGTTCTGTGAGGTGAGGTGAGGTACGCCTGAGAGGCTGCCTCCAGAAGGCCATAGGAAAGCTCTGCTTACATTTCTGGATCTTTTGAGTTGCTGTCGTCTTTAGATCTGCCTCTCTGATCTCACCCACTCCACAAAAACTTGGCAGGGATACCATGGAGGAGACTGGGACAGAAGACTGTGGGCAAACTGCATGTCTTATGACGCCCTTCTCAGTCTGATCTATGCATCCGTGAAGGACTCAAGTGCACTCACAATACACACAGTGGACGGCAAAAATAATGAACAACTGTCACTAACAAAAAGCAGGGATTTTATAGACATTTCTTACTGAAATCATTGGAGACCTATAAATACGTATTACATGCCAGCTACTATGATGAAGCTTTCTTTTCCAGTACAGATAATTGAAATTCAATTAGATGCTGTCACTGCCCCTTTGTTTCAGAGCCCAGAATTTCCTAATTCCAGAAAATGGTGTCCCAACTCCAAATGCTACTAAAATTGCTACTGGAATGGTCTGGTCTTTCTTGGCCCTTTTCTTATGACTCCCACCTCACATCCCTTGCTCAGGATGTTTCCTCCTTTCCATGTGTGGACGACACCGTCAACTTCATCCCTAATGGGATTGTTCCTGTGGAACTTTGCTGGCCTCTCCAGTGTAGAACAGATTGCATTCTGCTTTGTAAGGAAGCTGGGTGTTTTTCTATCTCTCCAGGGAGAGACCCTTAAGATCAGGGAGCAGGAAGATGATGCGTTACTGTCCTAATATCCTCGAAGCCACACTTGCGCATAGGAAGAATTCTATGACTTGTTTTTCCATGAATGAAAGAACAAATCTCTCAAGTGTTTTCCAGATAAAAATTTGGTTAAAGTCAGCTTGATGAACGCCACAGAGTCCATTTCAGTAATGGGCAGCAGTGACAAGGTGGCCAGCTGCTTGGAAAGAGCACGGGTGAGAGGCTATCCAACTTGGTATCAGCTCTTCTGTCTCCTACTTGGTGGCCGTGGGGATATTACTTAGTTCTCTGAGTCTTAGTTTTGAACCTATAAAATGGGACTGATCCATGGGGCTGACCTCTAGGGTTGCTGTTAAATGAGACAATGCACTGAAAGTTCTCAATGCGGGGACCAGCACAGGTATAGACATCTACTGACCACCTTTTATGGATCAGACGCTATAACATGATGAATACAGAGTGGTGAATGAGACCACGTCACTACCCTGGTAATATGCAGATGAGAACAGAAAGTAAGCCAATGGTTAGGAAAATGGTTGCCACAGAGGTAATGATGGGGAGCAGTGGGCCAGGCAGGAGAAAAGACTACATCAGGCATTATACAATTCTGAGTAATCTACTGCCATTTGTATCTGAACGTGCTGGACTCAGTGTTAAGTGTGACTAGAACGGAGTTTCAGGATAGGCAAATTCTAGGCCTCAGCTGTGCTGAATGGGCCCCAGAATCCCTGACTGTGTTTTACACAACTTGAACCCACCACTGACTGACCCAGAGTAATTTAGAAAGCTTTGGGAGATTTTAAAACATGCCTCACAGATGGCTGACCTGCAAACATGACAGACATTCCCATATAGCTAAGTCAGATACATCAGGGTGAAGTCTCTGCAGAGCTTTCCTCTATGAGACAGTACAACTTGGGATGGGGCTCTTGGGACTGTCCCACCTGTTTTTCTTGTTAAGCAAACAGTCCTCATAATTTCACCCTAGAACATTTTTGTATCTTGCTTTCTAAGTAAAAAGCAAGAAAACTCCAGGAAAATGTTCCATGGTTCCTTGGGGGAATGGCTGACTCCAGGGCTGCTGCAAAAAAAGGTAGAAAATGAACTAGAATATCAGGTTATGAAAATAAATGCTTAATAGAGAGTCCAGAAATATATACCCACACTTACATGGTCAGTTAATCTACAACAAAGGAGGCAAGAACACACAACAAGGGAAAGACAGTCTCTTCAATAAATGGTGTGGGGAAAACTGGACAGCAACATGCGTAAGAATAAAATTGGACTACTTTCTTACACCATACACAAAAATAAACTCAAATGGATTCAAGACCTACATGTGAGACCTGAAACCATAAAAATTCTAGAAGAAAGCACAGGCCATAATGTCTCTGACATCAGCTATAGCAATATTTTTCTAGATATGTTTCCTGAGGCAAGGGAAACAAAAGCAACCACAAACTATTAGGACAGCACCAAACTAAAAAACTTTGGCATGGCAAAGGAAGCCATCAACAAAACAAAAATGCAATCTATTAAATGAGAGAAGATATTTGCAAATGATACATTTGGTAAGAGGTTAATATCCAAAATATATAAAGAACTTACACAATTCAACACACACACACACACACACACACACACACACACACACACTTTGATGGGGGAAAAAATGAGCAAAGGACCTGAACAGATGTTTTTCCAAAGAAGACATACAGACAGCCAACAGACAAATGATAAAATGCTCAACATCACTCATTATCAGGGAAATGCAAGTGAAAACCACAATGAGATACTACCTCACATCTGCCACAATGGCTAGAATCAAAAAGACAAAAAATAACAAGTTTTGGTGAGGAGGTAGAGATAAGGGAACCCCTGTACTCTTTTGGTATGGGATGTCAACTGATGGTAGCCAATGTGGAAAACAATATGGAAGTCCCTAAAAAAATGAGAAATACTATATGATCCAGTAATTCTGCTGCTGGGTATTTAACCAAAGAAAAGGGAAACACTAATTTGAAAAGGGTAATAGCAGAATATTCTGAATAATTTTATGCTCATAAATTCTGTAACTAGAAGAAATGGACAAATTCTTTAAAAAGCACCAAAACTCAGCTAAGATAAACAACTTAATAGTCCTATAATTACTAAAGAAATTGAATTCATAATTTAAAAGTTCTTGAAAAGCCATCTCCTGGCCTAGATGATTTCACTGGAGAATTCTACCAAACATTTGAAGAGTTTTTAATACCAACTACAGAATTATTTATAATAGGCAAGATACATAAGCAACCTAACTGTCCATTGATAGATGAATGAATTGATAGATGAATGGATGAATGGTGTGTGCATGTGTGTTTGTGTGTGTGTGTATATATATGTATATATGCTATGTATATACAATGAAATATATCTACACACATATATATGTATGTGTGTGTGTGTTGTTTGCAACAACAACTCTCTAGGTGGACCTAGAGAGTACTATGTAAGTAATAAGTCAGACAGAGAAAGAAAGATGTTACACAATTTTACTTATATATGGACTCTACAACACACAATAAATAAAAACAGAAACACACTCAAATATAGAGAACAAATTGGTAGTTGTCAGAGGGGAGGGGGCAAGGGGTGGGGGTGGGCAAAATAGCTGAAGAGGATTAAGAGGTACCAACTTCCATTTATAAAATAAATACATCATAGCAATGAAAAGTACAGCACAGGGAATACTGGCAATAATTTTAATAACTTTGTATGGTGACAGAGAACCACGTTTATTGTGGCAAACACTGTAATGTATAGAAAGAACTGTTGAATCGCTATGCTGTATATCTGAAACCAATAATAACATTGCCTGTCAACACTTCAATTACAAAAAGAGAATACACATGGGGTTACAAAAGGAAAAATGATGGAAGTGCTCAAAAAAAATGATGGGGGCATGGCAAAAGACACAGCCACCCAGAAGAGGTTCCTACTGGCCACAGAAAGCAGTGGATTACAACACACTGAAAAAAAGAAACTGCCATGATAGTAATAATAAGACAAAAAAAATTAAATGGAGAAGGAAAGGTGGAAACAACCCAAATGTCCATCAACAGATGGAAAGATAAGCAAAATGTAGTCCACACACACAACTGGAGTATTATTCAGCCTTAAATAGGAAGGAAATTCTGGCACAAGCTACACCATGGATGAACCCCAAAGACGTTACATGGAGTGAAATAAGCCAGACATAAAAGGGCAAATATTGTATGCTTCCACCTATACAAGGTGGAAGACAAATTTATAGAGAAAGATATTAGAATGCACATAGTACCATTGAACTGTATAATTAAAATGGGTTAAGATGGTAAATTTTATGTTATATATATAAATAACATTTATATAATATACATATTATGTTTTATATATACACATATATATGTTATACATATTATAATATATAATATATATTAACTCAATTAAAAAATGAAAAAAGATGAACAGCATCAGAAATGACTTCTGTTTTCATATATACAGGTCAAAGTCCCTTGGATTTAACTTTTCTTCCCCAAATGGAATCTAACTGGCCCTATAGGTGTCACGTCAGAAACTGTAGAGAATTCATTTCAGGGTAAATCTCTATGTCCCTTTTAATCTGTCACCCATAACCTGCCCTATAGATTTAGCTGGGTCACGCACTACAGCTGTCCATCAAACTGGCACAAAAGTTGTCTTGAATATAAGTCTCTGGAGCATATGTAGCCTCCAGGGCCAATGGACCCCTCAAGATATCTGTAGCTAGAGGTAAACACAGATTGGCAAGTCAGAATATGACAAAGACAAACGGGACCTCCACTCCTTAATTTCAACAATAGCTACTATATACAATGGCTTTCCAAACCAGCAGAATAATATTTACAGTAAAAAGAAAATAAGTCAGTTTTCAAAAGTACTTTCAAGTAAACATCAGCTAAAGACATTTGTAAAATATAAAACAATACCAATAGGGCAAAAGGATATTTTTTCCTTAAGGTAGAATATTGAGAGTTAGAACTGATGGAAGTCAGAAGATCTCCATCTTGCAACAATTGCAACATTAAAAATAAGGGCTGTCATTGACTAATCCCGGGGATCAACATTAACATCACCAGTGAAGGGGTAAATAGACATCATGTGCCTCTGGGTGTGAAGGAGTGAGAAAGACATGATTTCCCTTCAGGGATTTTCCTGAATCTAATCAACAGAAAACATCACACAAACCCAAACTGAATGAGAGCCTACAGACCATCTAGCGTATGCTCTTCAAAAATGTCATGCAAAATGAAGAAAGGCGGCAGGACTATTCCAGATTAAAGACAAGTGTCTAGCAACATATGTGATCCTGAACTGGATCCTCTACCAGAAAAAAAAAAAAAGCCATAAAAGACATTAAAAGTCATTATTGGGGCAACTGACAAAATTGCAATATGAATAGCCCATCAGTAAAAGAAGTATATCAATGGTAAATTTCTTGATTTTGATTACTGTGGTGAAAAGAACATCCATTTTGATAGAAAATATACATTTAATGCCTTAAGGAGTGAGAGGGCACAATGTCTCTAACTTATTCTTCAACAGTTCAGAAAAAAAAAAAAGTGGATATGTAGAGAGACAGGCAGAACATGATAAATGTCATCAAGAGGTGACTACTGAGTAACATACCCAGGGATTCTTTTACTGAAATCAGGTGGAAGAAAATCACAACTCTCTTCAATCAACTGTCAGAGAAGCCACCCATCCTGGACCCAGTTTCCATGTGGACTCACCATTCTTCTGAGAATCTTCAACAGAAGCTTCTGCTCTTTTGGGTCCTCCTTGGATGTCAGTAAATTGGCAAAATTCTCTGCATTTTCAGGAGAGAGGCTGTCTGGGTTTTCCCCTCCGTACAGCTGAACCAGTATGGAAAGACACTTGGAGGACACTTCAAAAATTTCAGGATCCTCATTTGGAAGCTGCAAATTAACAAATAGGACTACTTAAGTAAATTGAGGATGGTGCTGGTATTCCTCTAGAAACATGGGAAAATTTGACCCAATGGGGAGAATGTCAGTCAGAGTGAATACAGTGATTGACTAACTCAGGATTTTTTTCAATCTCTTTCAAAATGCATACAATAAGTCAAGGCTAATAGCACAAAATCAGAAGGAAGTCCTTTTGTCCTTTCTTTAATTCACAGTAAAGAACAGCCTGTAACAAGCAAAGGACCAGCATATATTTTATATGCATTCCTAGTATGTGAATATATTTACACAGGCGTGTGTGTCCATTTGTAGGAATGGAAACAGTCTGAGTTTTCAAGAGCATGGCTCATCTGTTCTTGCTATCGACTGTTTAGGAAAAATCTACTTCCTAGGAGATATAAAGGAACATTCTGAATTGTCCGTGTCCAAATTATCGACTAAACCTGTGTGACAGAGAGCAATGTTTCTGTTATGTATTAAAAGGTATAGTATGAAATAATAATCATACTACAGGGCATCTTAAATTTAAAAAAAAAAAAAGATTTGTAAGAGGTTGAGATGTAATTCCTGTGCCATTTACTCATTTTACATGCACAATGCAGGGATTTTTTAGTATATGCAGAGTTGTGCAACCATCACCACAATCAATTTTTGAATTTTTTTCATTACCCAAAACATGAAATCATACAAAATATGACCCTTTGTGACTGGCATCTTTTACTTAGTATAGTGTTTTCAGGATTCATCCCTGCTAGCATATAACAGTATTTCATTTCTTTTTATTGTTAACATTCTGTTGCATGAATAGATCACATCTTATTTATATATTCATCAGATGATGGACATTTGGGTTGCTTTCACGTCCTGGTTATTATGAATAATATTGTTGTGAACATTTGTGGGTAAGTGTTTGTGCAGACGTAGATTTTCATATCTCTTGGGTGTACACCTAAAAGTGATTGCTGGGTCATATGATAATTCTACATTTAACGTTTTGAGGAACTGCCAGACTGTTTTTCAAAGTTGCTATTAGCATCAGAAATGTAGGGAGGTTCCAGTTTTTCTACATCCTCACCAACACTTGCTGTTATCTGTATGTTTAATTATAGTCATCCTAGTGGGTATAGAGTGGTAACTCAGTGTGGTTTTCACTGGTACTTCCAGAATTACTAAGAATGGGGAGCAGCTTTTCATCTGCTTATTGGCCATTTGTACATCTCCTTTGGAGAAATGTCCATTCAGAACCTTTGCCTATTTTTAAAATGGGTCATATGCCACTTTATGATCAAGACTTAGTATTTTTTATATATTTTAAAAAACAAGTCCCTTAGCAGATTTTCAAAAATGTTTTCCTATTCGGTGGTTTGTCTTTCAACTTTCTTGATAGTATCCTTTGAAGGACCTATAATAAGAGATGAGGAAAGACACTGTATCACACTTAAAGGGTCTTTCCAACAAGAAGATCTAACAATTTTAAATATCTATGCCTGTAACATGGGAGCAGCCAACTATATAAGCCAATTAATAACAAAATAAAAGAAACACATTGACAATAAGATAATAATAGTAGGGGACCTTAACACCCCCCCTCACTGAAATGGACAGATCATCTAAGCAAAAGATCAACAAGGAAATAAAGGCTTTAAATGACACACTGGACCAGATGGACATCACAGATATATTCAGAACATTCCATCCCAAAGCAACAGAATACACACCCTTCTCCAGCACACATGGAACATTCTCCAGAATAGGTCACATCCCAGGTCACAAATCAGGTCTTAACTGGTACCAAAAGATTGGGATCATTCCCTGAATATTTTCAGACCACAATTCTTTGAAATTAGAACTCAACTGAAAGAGGAAAGTTGGAAAGTACTCAAATACATGGAGGCTAAAGAGCATCCTACTAAAGAATGAAAGGGTCAACCAGGAAATTAAAGAAGAATTGAAAAAATTCATGGAAACAAATGAAAATGAAAATATATCTGTTCAAATTCTTTGGGATACAGCAAAGGTGGTCCTGAGAGAAAACTATATAGCAATACAAGCTTTTCTCAAGAAACAAGAAAGGTCTCAAATATACAACCTAATCCTAAAGGAGCTAGAGAAAGAACAGCAAAGAAAGCCTAACTTAGCAGGAGAAGAGAAATCATAAAGATCAGAGCAGAAATCAATTAAATAAAAAACAAAAGAAGAGCAGAACAAATCAACAAAAGTAGGAGCTGGTTCTTTGAAAGAATTAGTAAGATTGATAAACCCCTGGGGCAAGATTTACCAAAAACAAAAGACAACAGACCCAAACAAAGAAAAGCATAAATGAAAGAGGAGAGATCACGGCCAACACCAAAGAAATACAAACAATTATAAGAACATACTATGAGCAACTATACACCAGCAAATTTGACAATCTGGAAGAAATGGATGCATTCCTAGAGACATATAAACTACCAAAACTGAACCAGGAAGAAATATAAGACCTGAACAGACCCATAACCAGTAAGGAGATTGAAGCAGTCATCAAAAATCTCCCAAAAAAGAAGAGCCCAGGACCAGATGTTCCAAAAAAAAATAGAAATGGAAGGGAAACTTCCAAACTCATTTTATGAGGCCAGCCCTACCTTGATCCTAAAACCGCACAAATAACCCATCAAAAAAGAGAATTACAGACCAATATCCCTGATGAACATTGATGCAAAAATTCTCACCAAAATGCTAGCCAATAAGATCCAACAGTACATTAAAAGGATTATTCACCACAACCAAGTGGGATTTATTCCAGGCTGCAAGGTTGGTTCAACATCTGCAAATCAATCAATGTGATACAATACATTAATAAAAGAAAGAACAAGAACCATATGATATTCTCAATAGATGCTGAAAAAGCATTTGACGAAGTACAGCATCCTTTCTTGATCAAAACTCTTCAAATTGTGGGGATAGAAGGTACATACCTCAGTATCATCAAAGTCATCTATGAAAAACCACAGTGAATATGATTCTCAATGCAGAAAAACTGAGAGCTTTTCTGCTAAGGTCAGGAGCACAGCATGGATGTCTACTATCACCACTGCTAATCAACACAGTACTAGAAGTCCTAGCCTTGGCAATCAGACAACAAAAAGAAATAAAAGGCATCCGAATCGACAAAGTCGTCAAACTCTAACTCTTTGCATATGATATGATACTTTATGTGGAAAACCCAAAAGACTCCACTCCAAATCTGCTAGAACTCATACAGGAATTCATAAAGTGTCAGTATATAAAATCAATGCTCAGAAATCAGTTGCATTTCTATACACCAACAGCAAGACAGAAGAAAGAGAAATTAAGGAGTCAATCCCATTTACAATTGCACCCAAAACCATAAGATACCTAGGAATAAACCTAACCAAAGAGGCAAAGAATCTGTAGTCAGAAAACTATAAAGTATTCAAGAAAGAAATTGAGGAAACATAAAGAAATGGAAAAATGTTCCATGCTCATGGATTGGAAGAACAAATATTGTGAAAATATATATACTACCTAGAGCAATATACATGTTTATTGCAATCCCTATCAAATACCATCAATTTTTTCAAAGAAATGGAACAAATAATCCTAAAATTTATATGGAACCAGGAAAGACCCCACATAGCTAGAGGAATGTTGAAAAAGAAAACCAAAGTTGGTGGCATCGTAATTCCAGACTTGAAGCTCTATTACAAAGCTGTCATCATCAAGACAGTATGGGATTATTAAAAAAAAAAAAGTATGGTATTGGCACAAAAAAAGACACATAGATCAATGGAACAGAAGAGAGTGCCCAGAAACAGATCCTCAACTCTATGATCAACTAATCTTCGACAAAGCAGGAAAGAATGTCCAATGGAAAAAAGACAGTCTCTTGAACAAATGGTGTTGGGAAAATTAGACAGCCACATGCAGAATGAAACTGGACCATTTCCTTACACCACACACAAAATTAGACTGAAAATGGATGAAAGACCTCAATGTGAGACAGGAATCCATCAGACTCCTTGAGGAGAACACAGGCAGCAACCTCTTCCACCTCAGCCACAGCACTTCTTCCTAGAAACATCACCAAAGGCAAGGGAAGCAAGGGCAAAAATGAACTACTGGGACTTCATCGAGATCAAAAGCTTTTGCACAGCAAAGGAAACAATTAACAAAACCAACAGGCAACTGACAGAATGGGAGAAGATATTTGCAAATGACATATCAGATAAAGGGCTAGTATCCAAAATCTATAAAGAACTTACCAAACTCAACACCCAAAGAACAAATAATCCAATCAAGAAATGGGCAGAGGACATGAACAGACACTTCTGCAGAGAATACATCCAGATGGCCAACAGACACATGAAAAAGTGCCCCACATCACTTGGGGAACCCTCCTACATGTTGGTGGGAATGCAAGCTGGTGCAGCCACTCTGGAAAACAGTAAAGAGGTTTCTCAAAATGCTGAAAATAAAGCTACCCTATGACCCAGCAATCGCACTGCTGGGTATTTACCCTAAAGATATAAATGTAGTGATCCAAAGGGGCACATGCACCCAAATGTTTATAGCTGCGATGTCCATAATAGCTGAACTATGGAAATAGCCTAGATGTCCATTAACAGATGAATGGATAAGGAAGATGTGAGATTATATATATATATGTGTGTATATATATATCTATATATACATATACACACACATAACTATATATACACACACATACATAAATATACATACACACACAATGGAAGATTATGCAGCCATCAAAAAAAAAAAACTGGAATCTTGCCATTTGCAACAAAGTGGATGGAACTAGAAGGTATTATGCTAAGCAAAATAAGTCAATCAGAAAAAGACAATTATCATATGATCTCTCTGATATGAGGAATTTGACAGGCCAGTGGGGGGTCATGAAGGGGAAGGGAGGGAAAAATGAAAAAAGATGGGACCTGGAAGGGAGACAAACCGTTAAGAGACACTTCATCTCAGGAAACAAACAAACATCTGAGGGTTGCCGGGGTGTGGGGAGGGATAGGGTGACTGGGTGATGGACATTGAGGAAGATATGTGCTATGGTGAGTGCTATGAATTGTGTAAGACAGATGATTCACAGACCTGTACCCTTGAAACAATTAATACATTATATATTAATTAAAAATAAATAATATTTTTAAAAAAATAGTCTTTGAAGCACAAAATATTTTATTTTGATGAATCCTAATTCATTTTTTTAATTTTTTGTGATTTTGGTATCCTACCGAAGAAAGCATCACCTACTCCAATGTTCTGAGATTTGTTTCTAAAAATTTTTACACTTTTAGCTCTTATATTTATTTTTCTTCTAAGAATATTACAGTTTTAACTTTTACATTAGGTCTTTGATCCATTTTGAGTTAATTTTGAACATGGTATTAGCAGGGTTCCAACTTCATTCTTTTGCATGTGAATTAATCTTTTATTCTGAGATATATGTAGGTTCATATGCACTTATAAGAAACAATACAGAGAGATCTCATATATATTTTACCCATTTTCCCCAATGGAACCATCTTCCATAACTAAAGTACAATAGCACAACCAGGAAATTAACATTGATATAATCCATTGACCTTATTCCGATTCTACTGCTTTTACATGTATGTTGTGTGTGTGTGTGTACATATGTATTTAGTTCTATGCCATTTTATCACGAGTAGATTTGGTGACACCCACTACCTTAAGATAAAGAACAATTCTATCATAAAGATTTTTTTCATAGCAAAAGCCAACTCTCTCCCTCCTCCATTTCTAATCCCTAGCAACCACTTGCCTGTTCACCATTTTGTCATTTCAAATAAGTTACATAAATGAAAGTGCGTGGTACATATGGTTTTCTTCACTCAACATAATTTCTTTATGAGTCATCCAAGTTTTTTTGAGTATCAACAGTTCATTTCTTTTTATTACTAAGTTGTATCCCACGCTATGGATGTACCATAATTTAACTACTTGCTCCTTAAAGGAAATTTGAATTGTTTCCAATTTGGAGCTATCCCAAATAAAACTACTAAGAGAACATTTGTGTAAGTTTTTATGTGAACATAAAGTTTCATTTCTCATTGACATAAATGTTCAAGAGTACATTACTGGGTTGAATGGGAGGCTCGTGTTTAGTTTTTTTTAAGAAACTAGTGAACTGTTTTCGAGAATGGCTGTACCATTTTATGATTTTATATTCCTAGAAGCAATGTCTAAGAGATCCAGTTTCTCATCCTTTATATCAGCATTTGGTGTCATTGTGGTTTCAATCTGCATTTTCCTAATTGCAACTGGTAGTGAATATCTTTTTTTTCTGTTCGTGTCTTTTGACCTTTGCTAACCTTTGCTAACTGGATTGTTTGTTGCTTTATTTTTGGTATTTCAAAGTTCTTCAAATATTCTAGATATGACTTCTTCTTCAGATATGTGGCTTGCAAACATTTTCTCCTGGTTCGTAGCTTATCTTTTCATCCATTTCATTCTTTGCAGAAAGAAAATTTTAATTTTGATTAGGTCTGATTTGTGGTTTCATTTCACTGGGATTGTGTTTTTGATATCAAGTAAAAAAATTCTTTGTCTAGTCCTCAGTCCTGAAGACTTTCTATTTTTTCCCTAAAAGTTTCAAAATTTACATTTAAATGAATTAATTTTTGTATAAAGTGTGAGGTTTAGGTAGAGGTTCTTCTATTTATTTTTGCCACCAAGTGTACAATTGCTCCAGCTTCATTCTTAAAAATTGGTTTCTCCACCGAATTATTTTCACACCTTCATTAAAAAAATCAGTTGGGCATGTTTGTGTGAGTCTGAGTTCTCTATTCTGTTGCATTGATCTCAATATCTATTCTCCACCAATAATACACCATCTTGTTACTGCAGCTAGATCATAAGTGTTAACACCAGGTACAGTGTTTCCTCCAACTTCCTTCTTCTTTTTCAAATTATTTTAGCTATACTAATGCCCATTATTTTTCTATATAAATTTTAGAATAAGTTTGTCTACTTATTAAAAAATTTATTGGAATTTTAATAGGAATTGCCTTAAAATTGTCTATGAAACTGTCAAGAACTGACATTTTTAGTCTGTTGAGTCTTCTAATGCAGGGACAGCAACATCTCTCAATTTAGGTATCTCTTCTTTGATTTCTTTCATCACAATTCTGCAATATCAAGGATATAGATCCTGTAAACATTTTGTTATATTTATATCTTAGTTCTTAATTTTCTTTGCAAATTTATAAATGGTGATTTTAATATTTGTTTCCACACATTCACTGTCAGGAGAGCAATACAACTGATTTTCATTTGGTGATCTTGGATTCTGCAACCTTGCTAACCTCATGTATTAATGCTGAGAGTGTTTTTGTACATCTCTTTGAATTTTTTACAAAGACAATTATGTCACAGGCAAACAGGGATAGCTTTAGCTCTTTCTACCACAGAGTATGTCTTTTATTTCTTTTCTTGCCTTACTGCACTGGCTAGAACTTCTAGTACTACAATGAATAAAAATGTAGGGGGGAGCAGACAGACACACTTACTTTGTTCTCAATCATAGGGAAAAAGGATTCACTCTTTTACTATTAAGTATGATGTTAGTTGTAGGTTTTGCATAGATGCTCTTTATTAATTGAAGAATTTCCCCCTCTAATTCTAGTCTGATGTGAACTTTTATCATGAGTGCTGGATTTGTCAAATACCTTTTTCTGTAATAATTGATAGGATCATGGGATATTTCTTCTTTCACTTGTTTATATGGTAGAATACATCGATGGATTTTTGGACACTGAACAAGCTTTCAAATGCAATAAATCCTGCTTGGTCATAGTATTAAGTCTTTTTGTACACTGGTGCATCCAATTTGCTAATATTTTGTTGAAAATGTTTGTATCTAAGTTGATAAGAGAGATTGTAGGGTTAGGTTATGTTTTGTTGTTGTAGGTTTGTTTGTTTTTTTTTTTTTTTAGTTTAATGTCAGGGTAATAGTATCCTCATAAAACTCCCCTTAAGGGGAGGCTGGGTGGCTCAGTGGGTTAAAGCCTCTGCCTTTGGCTCGGGTCATGATCCCAGCGTCCTGGGATCGAGCCCCACATCAGCCTCTCTGCCTACTTGTGATCTCTGTCAAATAAATAAATAAAATCTTAAAAAAAAAACTCCCCTTAAAATTGTTATTAAACCCTATTGAAATGTTTGATAGAATTCTCCAGTGAAATAATCTAGGCCAGGAGATGGCTTTTCAGGAACTTTTAAATTACAAATTCAATGTCTTTAATGATTATAGGACTATTAAGGTGCTTATCTTAGCTGAGTTTTGGCACTTTTTAAAGAATATGTTCATTTCTTTTAGTTATAGAATTTATAAGCATAAAATTATTCAGAATATTCCTCTATTATCTTTTTAATGATTGTGGATCTATACTGACAATTCTTGTTTCATTCCTTATATTGGAAATTTTGTTTTCTTTTATCTTTGTTAGCTCGCTAGAGATTTTTCAGTTTTGTTGTGTCAGGTTTTTGTTTCATTGATTTTTCTGTACTGTTTTTCTTTTTTCAATTTCACTAATTTCTGGTTTTATCTTTATTATTTCCTACCTTTAGTTTGCTCTGGGTTCATTATGTTGTTCCTTTTCTAGTTTCTGGAGGTGGAAACTTAGATTATTGATTTAAGATTTTCTAATGAAAGCTTTTGTTACTATAAATTTTCCTCAGTAGTATTTTAGTATGCACTTTACATATATTTTTTAAAAGATTTATCTATTTTAGGGAGAGAGCAGATGGGGATGGGCAGAAGAAGAAGGAGAGAACCCTTAAGCAGACTCCACCCTGAGCATGGATCCTGACAGGGAGCTCAATCCCAGGACTGGAAGAGATTATGCTGAGTGAAATAAGTCAAGCAGAAAGAGTCAATTATCATATGGTTTCACTTATTGTGGAGCATAATAAATAACATGGAGGACAAGGGGAGATGGAGAGGAGAAGGGAGTTGAGGGAAATTGGAAGGGGAGGTGAACCATGAGAGACTATGGACTCTGAAAAACAACCTGAGGGTTTTGAAGGGGCAGGGGGTGGGAGGTTGGGGGAACCAGGTGGTGGGTATTAGGGAGGGCACAGATTGCATGGAGCACTGGGTGTGGTGCAAGAACAATGAATACTGTTACGCTGAAAAGAAATAAAAATTAAACAAAAAAAGAAATCAGGAGTTGGATGCTTAACCAACTGAGCTGCCCAGGTGCCCCTGCATTCTACATATTTTGATATGTTTTCTTTTTTATTCACTTTTATGCATATAAAAAATGTCTCTTGTGACACCCTTTTTGACCCATGAATTATTTAATGGGTGTTTTCTTTTTAAGTGTTTGATATTTTCCTGTGGTCTTTTAATTACTGACTTCTAGTTTGATTTCATTATGCTTAGAAAATCCATTTTGTATTACTTTATTTTACATTTGTTAAGGTTTATTTTATGGCCCAGGATGTGTGACTATTCCATGGGTAACAGAAAAATATGTATTCTATAGTAGTTGGGTAGGGTGTCCTATAAATGTCATTTATATTCTGTTGATTGTGTTGCTCAATTTTTTTATTCTTGATGATTTTCTTGTAGTTGTTCTATTAATTGCTGGAGAGTAGAGTTTTGAAATCCACTATAGTCATGAATCCACTTATCCTTTTAGCACTACCATTTTTTTGCTTCATGTACTTTGTAGTCTTGTTGTTTGTTATACATACACTTAAAATGGTTGTCTCCTCAATGGGATTGCCCTTTATTACTATCATGCAATATCCCCATCTCTAGTAATTTTTCCTGCTCAGAGGTCTACTTTATCTGATATTAAGAAAGCCAGTCCTGTTTTTCTAAAATTAGTATTTGCACAGTACATACTTTTTGACCTTTATTTTCAACCTATTAAATGAGTTTTTTTATAGACAACATATTGTTGAATCATGTTTTATTATCCATTCTAGCTATCTTTGTCTTTTAATTGGTGCATTTAAACCATTTACATTTAAGGTAAATATTAAGATGCTAGGGTTTAAGTGTAATATGCAGTTTATTGTTTATCTTCTATATTTTTCCTCTGTTTCTTGTTATTCTGATTTCCCTCCCATTTTTTAAACTTTTCTGTGGGTTACTTGAAGATTCATTTTATGGAAGTGAGAGAGAACTTTAATTCCCAGTAGTAGTTTCCTAGGAGACCATAACAAAATGGCACAAACAGGTGGCACAAAAAATAGAAATTTGTAGTCTGACAGTTCTGGAAGTTAGAAGCCTGAAACCAAAGGGAAAGGCCACGTTTCCTCTGAAACCTGTAGCAGATTCCACCCTTGCTTTTTGCCACCTTCTGGCAATCATTGGCATTCCTTCACTTGTAACTGCATAATTCCAATCTCTGCCTCTGTCATCATATGACATTCCCCCTATGTGTCTGTCTTCATATGGTTGTCTTCTTATAAGGACACCAGTCAAATTGGATTAGGGGCCTATTGTACTTGCCAATGACCTCATCTTAACTAATTACATCTGGAACAATACTATTTCCAAATAAGGTAGAATTCTGAGGTACTGGGAGTTAGGACTTTAATTATGGGGGACACAATTCAACCTGTAACACTTCTTATCAATTTTGTTCCATCTGTGCTCAGCTGTTTATTTACCTTGTTTTTTTGTTTTGTTTTGGTTTGGTTTGGCTTTTTTGCTTCTTGCAGTTATGCTCTCCCAAATGTCTAGCCGTCTTTGGTTTTCTGTTTTATGAGTGAAAGTTTGGGCAGATTATTATAGGCAGCTGGTATGGATTTCTTCTGCATTTGTATATATCTGTTTCTTCAGCTGGTTTCCCTTGTCTATGTTCTTCAGTTTCTCAAATTCCACAATGCTTATTCCTAGTCTCTGACCCCATAGTAGAAATCACATCAAATAAACAGGTCATCCCTTTCAGAGTACAGTTCTTGACTTACTATGCGAGGAAAAAAGTGGAACAAAATGGATAAGGGGAGGGATCTGATTGGTAGCCTGTTCTAAATGTTAATCTTCAATTAGCCTGGGAAATGCCTTAGGGCCTTTTTCAGTTTTTCACCTCACTCTGAGTTTATAGATCTTCTGCATCTGTTCCTATCTTCTGGTTAGTTTTCTCCTATGTATATTCTGGGTAATAGGTTTCTTAACTATTTCAATTCAGTCCCATCTGCTTTCTATCATCTAGTAATTGCACAAAATTTCTTTTCCATTAACAGCTTCTCTGTTCTCCCCAAATTTTAAGATATATTTAATCCTTTCTATATTATTATACATTGTGGGTAGTTGGTGAGGTAGGCACAGGTCTTCAGGCTTCTATTTTAACATTTCTTCATTTTTAAGCTAATTTTGTTTCATTGTTCAAATAATTGGAGGCTGTTTATCACAAGTAAGATTTTCAAGGTGGCTTATTTTTGGATAGTTGCAAATCTCATAGTGTTTGTAGGGGTTTTCTAGTGCCCCTCACCAAAAAAAGACTGTGAAGGTAAAAAATCCCCCACTCCCATCTTCTCTGGAATAATGGGGAAAAGATATAACCCACTGTCCACAATAATAAATCAGCAGAGAAATACATGCCATAATGGTTTTTAAGACACTAGGCATTAGGTAAAGCAGGACAATGATGGCTAAAGGATGGAAAGCAAGTGAGGTGAGCTCTACTCTTGTAGCAGATTCCTTAAATTAAGGAGACATTATGATTTAAAAGTCTCAGAAATCCAAAGCAGCTAGAGCTCACAGGACAAGGTATTAGAACATAGCAGGGCAATGGGCCCACTCAAAAATAAAGATCACCTGGACAGTGATTTTTCCAGTAGATGAAATAAATGTATGGGTAAGGGCTTTCCTATAAAGAAAATTTCAGGTCCAAATTGCTTTTGCTGGCTAATCCTACTATACAGTCAAGGAAGGAGTAAAACCAAGTCTATACAAACTCTTCCAGAAAGCTAAAGAAAAAGCAGCAATTCCATACTCATTCTATGCAGTTGGTATTACTCTGATATCAAAACCAGACGAAGACATTTCAAGAAAGAAAACTACAAATCAATAGCCCTTCTGAATATGAGTGAAAACATCATCAACAAAATGTTAATAGACCATATCCAGCAACTTTATAAAAGGATTATAGGGATGCCTGGCTGGCTCAGTTGGTAGAATATGTGACTATTGATCTTGGAGTCCTGAGTTCAAGACCCACATTGGGTGTGGAGTTTACTTAAAAAAAAAAAAAAAAGGATTTGGGCATGTCAATTATATTTCAGTAAAACTGTATATATATACACAAAATAGGATAACGGACAATTCAGTACCAAAAAAACCCGAAAATCTAATTGCTAAAAAGGCAAAGAAAATAGACATTTCTCCAAAAAATATATAGAAATAAATAATCACAAGAAAAGATGCTCCACATTACTAATCATCAGGGAAATACAAATTAAAACCACTATGAGATATCACTTCACACACACTAGGATGGCTATAATTAAAAACACAGAAAACCAAGAAGGTAAAAGACCTGTACACTAAAAACTATAAGACACTGATGAAAGAAATTGAAGATGACACAAATGGAAAGATATTTCATGCTCATGAATTAGAAGAATGAATATTGTTTAAATCTCCATACCAACAAAACAGTCTATAGTTTCAATGCAGTCTCTGTCAAAACACCAATAGTACTTTTCACAGAACTAGAATGACTTTAAAATTTGTATGGAATCATAAAAGACCCCTAACAGCCAAAGGAGTCTTGAGAAAGAAGAACAAAGAGGGAGGCAACATGCTCTCTGATTTCAAAACTACGTTGATCAAAACAGTATGGTACTAGCACAGGAACAGACACATAAACCAATGGAAAAGGACAGAGAGCCCAGAAATAAACCCATGCTTATATGGTCAATTAATTCATGACAAAGGAGGCAGGAGTACACAATGGGAAAAAGAGTCTAATAAATGGTGTGGGAAACCTGGACAGTCATATGCAAAAGGATGATAGTGGACCACTTTCTTACACCATGCACAAAAATAAACTTAAAATGGATTAAAGACCTAACTGTGGACCTGAAACCATAAAACTCTTAACTAAGAGAAAACTCTTGGACATCGGCCTTAGCAGTATCTTCTTGAATGTGTTTCCCCAGGCAAGGGAAACAAAACAAAACCAAGGGTGCCTGGGTGGCTCAGTGGGTTAAGCCTCTGCCTTTGGCTCAGGTCATGATCTCAGAGTCCTGGGATCCAGCCCTGCATCGGGCTCTCTGCTCAGCAGGGAGCCTGCTTCCCCCTCTCTCTCTGCCTGCCTCTCTACCTACTTGTGATCTCTGTCAAATAAAACAATAAAAAATCTTTAAAAAACAAAAACAAAACAAAACTATTAGGACTACATCAAACTAAAAAGCTCTATACAGCAAATGAAACCATCAACAAAACAAAAAGGCAACCTACTGAATGGGAGAAGGTATGTGGAAATGATGTGTCTGGTAAAGGGTTAATATCTAAAATATATGAAGAACAAATACAACTCAATATTTAAAAAGCCAAACAATTCAATTTAAAAATGGGCAGAGGACCTGAATAGACATATTTTCCAAAAAGACCCATAGATGGCCAACAGACACAGGAAAAGATACTCAACATCACTCATCATCAGGGAAATGCAAATCAAGACCACAATGAGATATCCCCTCATACCAGTCAGAATGCCTAGTATCAAACAGATAAGAAAGACGTTTTGGTGAGGATATGGAGAAAAGGGAAATCTTGTGCACTATTGGTGGAAATATAAATTAGTACAGCCACTATGAAAAACTTTATTGAAGTTCCTCAAAAATTAAAAATAGAAATATCATATAATCCAGTAATTTTATCCCCAGAAAAAAATGAAAACATTAATTTGAAAGGATATATGCACCCTCCATGGTCACTGCAGCATTATTTACAATAGCCAACATATGGAAGCAACCTAAGTGTCCATCAATGGATGAATAGAGAAAGAAGATAGAAGATATGGTATGTATACACAATGGAATATTATTCAGCCATAGAAATGGATTAAGTCTTGCCATTTGGGACAACATGGATGGACCTAGAGGGTATTATGCTAAGTGAAAGAAGTCAGACAGAGAAAGATAAATATGATACGATTTCAAAAGTAGAAAACAAATGAACAAACAACAACAAAACAACAAAAAGGAACAGACAACAAAACAAACAGGCAACCCACAGAGTGGGAGAAGGTATTTGCAAACAACACTACAGAAAAAGGGTTGATATCCAAGCTCTATAAAGAACTGCTGAAACTCAACACACACAAAACAGATAATCATGTCAAAAAATGGGCTGAAGCCATGAACAGACACTTCACCAAAGAAGACATACAAGTGGCTAATAGACACATGAAAAAATGTTCATTGTCATTAGCCATCAGGGAGATTCAAATCAAAATCACATTGAAATACCGCCACCTTACACCAGTTAGAATGGCCAAAATTAACAAAAACGGTAAACAAGTGTTGGAGAGCATGTGGAGAAAGGGAGAAACCTCTTACACCGTTGGTGGGAACGCAAGTTGGTGCAGCCACTTTGGAAAACAGTGTGGAGATTCCTTAAGAAATGAAAAATAGAGCTACCCTATGACCCTGCAATTGCATTACTGGGTATTTACCCAAAGATACAGATGTCATGGAAAGAAGGGCCATCTATACCCCAATGTTCATAGCAGCAATGGCCACAGTCACCAAACTGTGGAAAGAACCAAGATGCCCTTCAATGGATGAATGGATAAAGAAGATATGGTCCATATATACAATGGAGTAGTATGCCTCCATCAGAAAGGATGAATACCCAACTTTTTTATCAACATGGGTGGGACTGGAAAAGATTATGCTGAGTGAAATAAGTCAAACAGAGAGAGTCAATTATCATATGGTTCCACTTACTTGTGGAGCATAAGGAACAACACGGAGGACATTGGGAGATGGAGATGAGAAGTGAGTTGGGGGAAATCGGAGGGGGAGACAAACCATGAGAGACTGTGGACTCTGAGAAACAGAGGGCTTGGGAAGGGGGAGTGGGGTGAGCCTGGGGTTGGTATTATGGAGGGCATGGATTACATGAAGCAGTGGGGGTAGTGCATAAACAATGAGTTTTGGAACACAGAAAAAAATAAAATTAAATAAAATTAAAAAAACAAAACAAAACAATACCATGTACAATAACCAAAAAAACTGAAAAACTTAGATGTGACAGAGGGCGAAAAACCTGTACACTGAAAAATACAAAATATTGCTGAGAGGAATTAAAAAGGACCAAGATAAAGGGAGGGATCTACCTTGTTCATAAGTCAGATGGTTCAATTTTATTAAAATGACATTCTCTCCAAATTAGTCTACAGATTCAATGTAATCCCATTCACTATCCCAGTAGTTTTTTTGTTGGTTTTTTGTTTGTTTTGTTAGAAACTGACAAGTTGATTATAAGTTTCATATGGAAATAGAAAGGACATAGGATAGACAAAACAAATTTGAAAAAGAACAAAAGTTGAGAAACTAACATTAGTGAGTTTCCAGGCTTCTCATAAAGGTGCTTGAACAATATGCCAAAACATAAACTTCAATCTGTACCTTTTACCCTATACAAAAGTTAACTCAAAATGGTTGACAATAAAGGTCAATTCTAGCACTAAGATGGCCCAGAAACACCAGGGAACATCCATACTCAATGAAAGAAACCCAAGTTCTTGGGAATCTCTGAAACTCATTTCATTCTTTAAAAAAAAAAAAAAGTGGTTGATAGATCTAAATATAAGATTTAAAGCTATAAAATTTCTAAGAGAAAACTGGGAGAAACCATCTTGTCCTTAGAAATGACTGCAAAAGCATAATTTACAAAAGGGAAAAAAGAACAGTAAAATGAAATTCATCTAAATTTAAAAATTCTTAGGGCGCCTGGGTGGCTCAGTGGGTTAAAGCCTCTACCTTCAGCTCACATCATGGTCTCAGGGTCCTGGGATCGAGCCCCACATCGGGCTCCCTGCTCAGCAGGGAGCCTGCTTCCTCCTGTCTCTCTGCCTGTCTCTCTGCCTACTTGTGATCTCTGTCTGTCAAATAAATAAATAAAATCTTTAAAAAAAGTTTAAAAATTCTCTTTGAAAGAAACTAATTCATAAAATGCTCAATAAAAGGTAGATATCACCACCACCACCCCTGTCACAAAGTATCCCACCTTTTAAAGGAAGAAGTGTTTTTTCAGACTCAGAGAGTAGAAAATGTTTCCTGACTCCAAGGAACTGTCTCTCCGCCAACCTCTCCCACTTTCTGGGCAACATATATCTCATAAATGGTTATATTTCCATTTCTGTGTGGCAACCAGAATTCTCAAGGCCAAAACCATGACCCAACTTTAGCAATTATGTTAGACTTCATACCTGTATAGAAACTTCACCTTATCTCATCTTCATTATTTTATTTACATTCTCTAATTTACTTAGAATTGCCAGACTTAAAAACAAAAACAAAAACAAAAACACAAACACCCAATTAAGTTTGAATTTCAGGTAAACAACATATCTTTTTTTAGTGTAAGTACGTCCACTTGGCATCTTATATTTTACCTGTCAAAACTAAATTTACTGCAGATATTCTTACTGGCCAACTCAAATGCTTTATGGAAGAGAATATAAATACATACACACACACACACACACACACACACACACACACACATATAACTTAGAACTATCTCAAAGTAAACTTAAACTTGAATTTATTTATTTATTTATTTGTTTGACAGAGAGAGAGAGAGAGAGACAGCAAGAGAGAAAACACAAGCAGGGGGAGTGTGAGAGGGAGAAGCAGACTACCCATTGAGTAGGGAGCCCAATGTGGGGCTCAATCCCAGGACCCTGGGATCACAACCAGAGCTGAAGGCAGATGCTTAACTGACTGAGCCACCCAGATGCCATACTTACACTTGAATTCTTAAAGCTATTTTAAATCAATTTAAAAATCACAGTTGTATGTCCCTTTATTCAATCTATCCAATACAATAATGCACTTGAGGAAAATAGTCCTCATTTTATATTGCATACTAAAAATGGTGCCTGGTGGTCGTCAAAAATGTATGAGAAATATTTATTTTCAGAGAAGAGAACAAATTAACCAAGAAAGAAAAAAAATAACTTCTTATAATACAATGTTTTCTATTTTTATGCTGTTTAAAAGCACCTTGAGAGCTGACTCCATCTGTATTATTTTAACAAGATTTCACATTAGGCCATCAATCCCTGTTCTTCTTCATTTTAATATATTACTCCTGCCCAAATTCAGCTAAAGAGGCAGCAGAAAATATCATTAAGCTGATAAATGGTGGTAATTCCAGATGATATCACCCAAGGAAACACTATTGCCCACAGTCTTGAGATTGCCCCCTCACCCTTGAGAAATAGGGCTACTCTGTAGTCTCATTAAGCCCCAGGCAAATTATATTCCTAAAAGTGAACATTTAAAAGGAAGAAAACCTGCCACTACCATTATTGATTTAGTTGTAAGTCTATATATCACAGACCAGAGTGCTAGGGTAAAAAAAAAAAAAAAAAATCTGAAAACAATTTTAAAGTCATAGGTAGGTCAAATTGGCCTTGACCCCCAGGGCTCCTGCACTGTTCTGCCTCTTGTAACAGAACTTTACATTTTCCTTGTCAATAACTACAAAACGGGGAAACAGAGCTCATTTAAGAACTCACAGCCCATCAATACAGAAGGAGATTCAAACAATTCTACTGAAGCAGCAAAGCTACAGAAACCACAGAGGGATTAAAGTGGATTTCACTGACACTGGATGAGAGAAAGATGTTGGAGATAGCCACTCAAAAAGTAACCAAATGTTCCCTCATGCTTCTACTTGTGTTTCTTCCAATCTGTTTCCCCACAAAAGCCAAAGGGGTTGTTTTAACTCGAATGAGATCATATCACTCTTCTTCTTAGAACCTCCAGCTTCTCCCTGCATTTAGAATACAGTCCCTTAGCGATTCGGGGTCTCTTCTGGTTCCATACAAATTTTTGGATTATTTGCTCCAGCTCTTTGAAGAATACTGGTGGAATTTTGATTGGAATGGCATTAAAAGTATAGATTGCTCTAGGCAGTATAGACATTTTAACAATGTTTATTCTTCCGATCCAAGAGCATGGAATGGTCTTCCATCTTTTTGTGTCTTCTTCAATTTCTTTCATGAGTGTTCTGTAGTTCCTCGAGTACAGATCCTTTACCTCTTTAGTTAGGTTTATTCCCAGGTATCTTATGGTTCTTGGTGCTATAGTAAATGGAATTGATTCTCTAATTTCCCTTTCTGTATTTTCATTGTTAGTGTATAAGAAAGCCACTGATTTCTGTACATTGACTTTGTATCCTGCCACGTTACTGAATTGCTGTATGAGTTCTAGTAGTTTGGGGGTGGAGTCTTTTGGTTTTCCATATAAAGAATCATGTTGAAAAACAAAAATAAAACTGGGGGCATCACATTACCTGATTTCAAGCTTTACTACAAAGCTGTGATCACCAAGACAGCATGGTACAGGCATAAGAACAGACACATAGACCAGTGGAACAGAGTAGAGAGCCCAGATATAGACCCTCAACTCTATGGTCAGTTAATCTTCGACAAAACAGGAAAAAATATACAGTGGAAAAAAGTCTCTTCAATAAATGGTGCTGGGAAAACTGGAAAGCTATATGTAGAAGAATGAAACTCAACCATTCTCTTACACCGTACACAAAGATAAACTCAAAATGGATAAAAGACCTCAACGTGAGACAGGAATCCATCAGAATCCTAGAGGAGAACATAGGCAGTAATCTCTTCGATATCAGCCACAGCAACTTCTTTCAAGATATGTCTCCAAAGGCAAAGGAAACAAAAGCCAAAATAAGCTTTTGGGACTTCATCAAAATCAAAAGCTTCTGCACAGCAAAGGAAATAGTCAAGAAAACAAAGAGGCAACCCACGGAATGGGAGAAGATATTTGCAAATGACAGTACAGACAAAAGGTTGATATCCAGGATCTATAAAGAACTCCTCAAACTCAACCACACAAAACAGACAATCATATCAAAAAATGGGCAGAAGATATGAACAGACATTTCTCCAATGAAGACATACAAATGGCTATCAGACACATGAAAAAATGTTCATCATCACTAGCCATCAGGGAGATTCAAATTAAAACCACATTGAGATGCTACCTTACACAACTTAGAATGGCCAAAATTAGCAAGACAGGAAACAACATGTGTTGGAGGGGATGTGGAGAAAGAGGAACCCTCTTACACTGTTGGTGAGAATGCAAATTGGTGCAGCCTCTTTGGAGAACAGTGTGGAGATTCCTCAAGAAATTAAAAATAGAACTTCCCTATGCACCTTCCAGCTGCACTACTGGGTATTTACCCCAAAGATACAGATGTAGTGAATAGAAGGGCCAACTCTACCCCAATGTTTACAGCAGCAATGGCCACGGTTGCCAAACTGTGGAAAGAACCAAGATGCCCTTCAACAGACGAATGGATAAGGAAGATGTGGTCCGATACACTATGGAGTATTATGCCTCCATCAGAAAGGATGAATACCCAACTTTTGTAGCAACATGGACGGGACTGGAAGAGATTATGCTGAGTGAAATAAGTCAAGCGGAGAGAGTCAATTATCATATGGTTTCACTTATTTGGGGAGCATAACAAATAGCATGGAGGACATGGGGAGTTAGGAGAAGGGAGTTGGGGGAAATTGGAAGGGGAGGTGAACCATGAGAGACTATGGACTCTGAAAAACAATCTGAAGGGTTTGAAGAGGTGGGGGCATGGAAGGTTGGGGGAACCAGGTGGTGGGTATTAGAGAGGGCACGGATTGCATGGAGCACTGGGTGTGGTACAAAAACAATGAATACTGTTATGCTGAAAATAAATTTAAAAAAATATTAAAAAAAAAAAAGAATACAGTCCCAATGCCTGATGAGCTCAGGATCCCTGAGATTCTGAGCAATGAAACAGTATGACTGCAGTGAATGTGCCAGAAGCCAGGCAATGCAGACAGGACAGCGAGAGGACCCAGAGCCTACAAAACATCAGTTTGGTCCTCATTCCCTGCCAAAACCACCACTGGCAGAGATATTCTTATGGAGCTATTATAGAGAGTAGCACAGGACATTCAGTCATGGAGTTCAGGGATAGGTCATGACTAAAGATACACATTTGGGTGGTAGCCCATCCTTCCACCGCGGGTGTGGAGTTGGGGAAGCTTTGCTTTAGGGAATCCTCATCATCAGTTCTACTGCTACTCCTCCTCAGAAAATTCAGGAATGCTTTACTCTGTGGTACCGTTGGATTTCTTCTCAGCTTCTCTAGGGGAAGGTCCTGGCACCATCTTGGAAGGCATATACTACACTACTTAGTCTTCTGCATGTGAAAGTTGGAAAAGAGCAAACAGAGGATCGAATGTGGAGCTGTTTTTACAGCCTTTTCGAAAATCCCCTGATTTTCATCTCTTTCCCTAAGGCTTGATGTGCTGTGGAGTTTCAGTGGGAAGGCCAACGCCTGCCCACCACACTGCTTTGGGGCTAGGCTTCTTCTGCCCTAGTTTAATCCTTCTATAGGCTTCCTTCCATCCTCCATAAATATGTTGATCTTAATCTGCTACTAACTCCCATTTTCTCTTTTTCTTCATTGCTATAAGTTACTGCTTTTTGAGTTCCTGCACTTTTCCTTGAAAGGCATCTTATGAGAGATAGGAATGGATTGTGTGAAAAAGAACAGTGGGAAGAGGCCATCCTGTGGAAGATTTTCATGTCAAACTTCACATTTATTCCATAGGATCATTTCAGTGAACTAAAAAAGTGTGGATGGAATTACAACAAAAAATTAAATTTGTATATGAATTTGGGAAGAATCTGTATTTTTAAGTCTTACTACCAGGCTCCCAGCATGTCTCTCCATTTATTTAGGTCATACATTATGTCTTTCAAAATGTTCTACAGTTATCACATGATCTGAATTTTCTTGTTATATTTATTTTGGGCCTTTTCATGGGGTTGTTTTAGTCACTTTTGTAAAGGGACCCTCCCCACTTCTATTTCTGTCAGACTAACGTCAGCAGGAGCTGTTGGGTTTTGTGTATTACATTATCATCCACGGGCTTACTGAACTTTGCTTTTTATTTTTTTTTTTATAATTTTATTTTTTATAAACATATATATATATATTTTTTTTTTAAAGATTTTATTCATCTATTTGACAGACGGAGATCACAAGTAGGCAGAGAGGCAGGTAGAGAGAGAGAGAGGAGGAAGCAGGCTCCCTGCCAAGCAGAGAGCCCAATGCAGGACTCGATCCCAGGACCCTGAGACATGACCTGAGCCGAAGGCAGAGGCTTAACTCACTGAGCCACTCAGGTGCCCTGCTTTTTGGTTGCAACAAAATTTTACCTCAATCTTTTTCTAGGTATAAAATGTTTACCAACCTAAGTAATGATCATTTTTAGATTTAATATTTCTCTTATCTCACAGCATTATCTATAAGCCCCCATCTTCTCGCTAATCACTGTTGACTATTGGTGGTAATGGAAGGTATTCCTCTTTTTCAGATTTTAATGAAATTGCCTTCAGTATTTATTTAAAATGTTTACTATTAATTTCAAGGAAATAACTTTAAATATGTTTAGAAGATATGCTCTGTCTCAAATAGAGTTTAAAAATGAAGGGCTAGCTGAACCTTTTAGCATTGATTATTATGACCATGTTTTTAATCTCCTTCAATTGTTTAAAATATTAAGTTATGCTTTTCTAGTGATGGAACTTTCTTGAATTCCTGGATCAAACTCAATTTTGTTACAGCAGTCCTTCAATATATTCCTAGATTTGATTTAGTATTTTTAAAAAATTTTCTTAGCTATATTCATAAATAAAAGTGATCTGCAGTTGTTCTGTCTTATTTTAAAGTAGGTTATAGTATTAAACTTATTACAGTTTTACAAAAATGAACCCGAAGCTTTCCATAGTTTTCTATATTCTGAATTAAATAGCACAGGAATGGTCTAGTTCTCAAAAATTTAAAACTCACATGTAAAACTACCTAGACTTGCAATATTTTAATGATAATCTTGCAGATGCAAAATATCATATTACTACAATCCAGCTGTCTGTCCCCCTCCAATATTGTACATTTTTTCTTCTGGTAAGTAAGTAATGGAATTCTAGTATTTACCCTTCTAACTGCTTTTGAAAGAAATCTTAACAGGATAATAAAGAAAAAAATGTTCTTTTTTTCCACGAAGCTATAGAAGAGCAGATTATATTCTGCATCATAAAGTAGTCCTTGAAAAGATCATGTCTAGGGGCACCTGGGTGGCTCAGTGGTTAAAGCCTCTGCCTTTGGCTCAGGTCATGATCCCAGGGTCCTGGGATCAAGCCCCGCATCGGGCTCTCTGCTCAGCAGGGAGCCTGCCTCCTCCTCCTGTCTCTCTCTGCCTGCCTCTCTGCCTACTTGTGATCTGTCAAATAAATTTAAAAAAAAAACCTTAAAAAAAAAAAGAAAAGATCATGTCTAATAAAGAAGTCTTGTAAGGCACCTAGAAGACAGAAAGGGTGTTCATGTCCTGTGAAATCAATTCCTAATTTTTAAAACATAAATAAGTGATTGGTTATCCTACCTAATAATGTTTGCTTTGATGATAATACTTACATTGACAACTTTGAGTTTCTACATGGTGTATATATACTTGTAAGGTTTCTTTGTTGGATTGGCATAGCCCTCTTTTCCACCTGCTTGTGGTATAAACAAATTAAACCTTGTCGATTCCTATTTAAACAAAGAGGTTGAAGTTGAAGCCTGACGATTCACAGACCTGTACTCCTGGGGCAAATAATACATTTTATGTTGATAAAAATAAACAAACAGAGGTTGAGGGAATTATATCATCAGTGATTAAATTTTAACTACTTTTGAAGCTTGATATTTTTAAGTATTCCCATGCCAATTTTGGTAATTTATAATTTGCTATGTAATTATCTACTTCTTTGTATTTCCAAAGTTAACACCTTCATGCGATACATATTTCACATGTGTGGCTGCATGTCTTTTTTCTAAATGCTACAGCCATGAAATATTAAACCTTATTTTTACTTGTTAAACAGACAATTTTAGAAAGACTCAGAAGATGTGGTGCTGCTGACAATGTAGGAAAAAAGGTACATTTCTACACCTTTAATTAGAATATAAAGTACTAACATGTTTTGGGAAGTTATATGGTAATGAATATTTATTGAAATTTAAAAGCACTTTTAACCTAGCAATCTCACTTCTGGGTGCTTATCTAATTAAAGAAAATGCAGAAGTACCGAAAACTATACAAAGATGTGAGTTGTATCATAGTTATAATAGCAAATAAGTGGAAACAACTTGAATGGCCATCCATCAGTAGATGTTTGAATTGAATAAATAATAGTACATTTATACTATAAAATGCCATGCAGCTCTTAAAAAGAATGAGACTGATGTGTAAGTATTAACCTGAAAAGATGTCCATAAGAGAGGAGTAAAAAGTTATAAAATATCTATATATATACTATGGTCCTACTTCTAGGAATGAGAGCTAAAACAAAACAAAAAACAAAATCAATGATGTAAGTGCATGTGATCATAAGCAAAGTGAAAATAATGCAAGAATACATATTAAATGTATACAGTGGTTACCCTAGGGGATAGTTTAGTTCTACTTTAGAGGAGACTTCTTTAACCATTTCTATATTGTTTGAATTGTTATAACGTGCTTGTGGTGCTTTTATAATTCCAATACCTGAAAGTGTCAACTATACACACAGATACATAAATAAAAATGTTATAATCTGCCTTCCCTTCCCCTAAAATTTAAAAGATGGTAAATGTCCTGGGCTCCCTCTGTAATGACCCTCATATACTGACATGAGGCAGTACTGACATGGTTGCTATAACCAACAATAATGGCCCGAGAAAATGTGAAGGGCTAAATCTGCCTTAACAGCTCCAGTAAGAGACTAGCACTTCTCATGACTGTCAATTAATAAACAAAGAAACTTGGAAATGTTCCTTTTTGGTCATAAGATTAAAAAATGTGTTACAGATCTATGTAGTTTAGAAATCTGTTACAATTACTGTGTACTGGGGCGCCTGGGTGGCTCAGTGGGTTAAGCCTCTGCCTTCGGCTCAGGTCATGATCTCAGGGTCCTGGGATCGAGTCCCGCATCAGGCTCTTTGCTCTGCAAGGAGCCTGCTTCCTCCTCTCTCTCTCTCTTTCTCTGCCTGCCTCTCTGCCTACTTGTGATCTGTGTCTGTCAAATAAATAAATAAAATCTTAAAAAAAAATTACTGTGTACTGGGGGCGCTCATTCAGTTAAGTGCCTAACTCTTGATTTTAGCTCAGGTCATGATTTCATGGGTCAGGAGATGGAGCCCTATGTCGGGTTCCCTGCTCAGTGGGGAGTCTACTGGAGATTCTCTCCCTCTGCCCATCCCCCGACTCAAGTGCTCTCTTTTTCTCCCTCTCCCTTTCTCTAAAACAACTAAAACTTTAAAAAAGTTACTATGTACTGAAGGATATTAAAAATACCTAAAAATACCTCAAGTCCTCTTCATACTAAAATAATTCCTTTCTAAAAAGCTCATCTCTAAATAATATAGGTTTGAGTTAGAAAATATAACCCAAAGGAAAAAAAGAAAGAAAGATAATACATTTATCCCTAAAAAAGGGTTTTTATATCTATTACAAGAATGGATATTTTAGAATAAAATTGTAAGGCTAATAACATTTAAAAAACCACTTCCTAACAGTAAAAAACTTATCAAGCCAGGCAATTTTTACAACTGGAAGAAGAAAATTCTCTGTATAAAATCAGTTAAACATAGTTATGGCTTTATTATCTAGATACTTAGCATGAATTCCATAAGGTAAAGTCTCAGCTTTATAAACTAATGGTTCATTTATTCAAAGAGACTGATCCAGAATTAAAATGAGATTGTTTGTTTAAAGTTTTACACTGTAGGACTTTGTTGCCCCCAAAGTACCTTTACCAGGAGCTCTGCCCCCATGTACCTTCATGATCAGCAAGGCACTGCAGAAGATTTGATCACTGGAGCTGAAGTGGCAGTTTTCCCACCAATAGAGCTGTTAGGGCAGCTAATTTTAGAGCTACAATGAAATTGCTGGAAATACCCCCGGGTACATTATTTCAGCACATTAATGAGGCTGTTCACAAAGAGAGTTTATTACAATGAGATAGATGTTTATTAGATCAGTAATATGATTACAGAACATGCTGTATGGGAAGGGCCTCTGGGAGCCATAGGCAGGATAATTTTGCAGGCATTAAACAAAACAGAAAAGCCAACATCATTATCAAAACTGCTAACTTCACTGTATCACAGTTATGGGTAAATATCCACACTATTAATTATCCGCATTACTTTCTTGCTTCAAGAATGATGCATGGCATACTTTCTGAGTTTACACAAAATCGAAGACTTTGGGGGGGATAGCAAAAATAAAATAAAGCAAACTCAGGGTGTTTACTACTCATTTCAAATATGGCCCACTTCTAAAGACACCCAGGAATTGTATTTCAAGGCTATAGCCATAATGGGTTTTTTCACTGCATGTTATTGTACTACTGAGTAATAAAGACAATACTAGTATCAATAATGATAAAACAAAGATAAAAATAAACACAGGGGGGTGAGAATTTATTATGTGCCAAGTACTATGCCAGAAGTTCCTCAAGCATTGGTTTTTTGTCCTCCCAACAACCCTGTGAGGTATTAACACTTCCGCCTTTTTTTTTTTTTTTTTTGGATGTAGAAATGGAGGCTTACTAACTTTCCCATGGTCATCCATCTTGTAACCAACGAAGCCAACTTCACCACAGGTAAATACGTGGATGTTCAGAGAGGACCCAAATGAATCATGGAAATGCCACTGTGTCCAGCCAAATAGTCTCACATGGAAAGTCCAATCAATTAGATAACATTGTTTGGGTTTTCCCTTGTGAAGATGCAATCATTTCTCTTTTTGTTGCTTGTTTTGTTGCTGTTCCTGTAAACAGCTCAATGCAGGCTATCAGGCTATTAACCCTATTAACCCTACTGACAATAGAGCAACTGCAGTATCCATGGTTTAAAAATCTAGCCCACATTTTAGGAGGCCAAGATATTTAAAGACCAGACTGACAAAGTAAAATGCCATCAGTATGACCTTGAAGTAGATCAGGTTTATGTATAGAGAGATACATAACATATAGATACTAGATACTATATAGATACATGATACAGATAAGTTTATCTGTATCATGTATCTATATACACACAAGATGCATGCAAAGTATCCATTATCCTTCAATAGAGTTTTTAAAAATTAATTTAATTAATTTAGAGAGAGAGTGTGTGATTTGGGGGGAGGGAGAAAGGCAGAGAGAGAATCTCAAGCGGACTCCATGCTGAGCATGGAGCCTGACACAAGATCGATCCCACAATCCTGAGATCATCACCTGAGCCAAAATCATGAGTCAGACACTTAACCGTGACTACACAACCCAGGCGCCCCAATCAATGGAGTTTTAAAAGTTTTCTTCATCAAATCCCAAAGAAATTGTATAACATGTCTTGAAACTGACTGTTTCTTTCTGATGAACCAGTGAAGAAAAGATGTTTTTCCATGGGCGGAACCAATCCTGAAAATGTTACTTTCTCTAGAGGATCACATAATGTAAAAGCAAGGCTCTTCCATGTAAACCTTGGGGAATATATGCCAGAATGTTGGAGGTCACTACTCATCTCCATCTCTGTGATATAAAAGAATCACTACAGTTTCATCCCCTTCTATTTAGTTTTATCAGGAAGATACCCTATTAGGTCAAAGAGATGATGTTTTCATAGGATATGTTTTGCTACTGTCTCCTAGGACACAAACTACTCCTAATTATTTAATGATATGGTGCAAAGAATAAACATAACCACTTATATTTGAAGAAATGGTATTTTTTAAAGATATACAGGTACTACTCCCACTTAGCTTATAATTCTATGGCAAAAGATAAATAGAACCAATGGGGAAAAAAACCTTAATAGTATTTGATGTTTGACATCTTTTAGAAATCTGATGCCACAGAGATGTCCACCTTACTCTTTATAACACAATAATCCTGAATAAATCATTATCTAAATGCCAAAAAAATATGAAAGCACCAGAAGAAAATATGGGTGAATATATTTGTAACGTTGGAATAGGAAGACCTTTAAAACATGACATAAAACTCAAAGGCATGAAGGAAAACACTAAAAAATTTCACTACTAAAGGGAAACTATTTTATAGCTATAAATACCAATAAAAAATAAAAATACAAAGAGAAAGTAAAAACATATTTGTTCTAACAAAATACACATACAAAAAACTTTCAAAAATCAATAAAAAACATAAACTAAGTAGAAATAAATGGACAAAGGTCACACAAAAGGGATTTCTAGAAAAAGACACAAATGATTAAGTAAAACCTCATTGACAATGAAGTAAATACAAAACATCAAAGACCTACAATGTTTCATGTGTCAGAAAGACAAAATGTTACAAAAAGGTATCAGCAAGGCTACAGGGAAAGGGCAGTTTCTATTTTACTAAGAATGAAAATTGGTACTCTACATTATGAGGAGGACAATTTGGCACTATATATAACAAAATTAAAAACTTATAACCCTTTCACTTAACATATTAGACAGGATTCTCCAGAGACACAGAGCCAATAGGAGATATGTAGGTGGGCAGAAAGAGATTTATTATGAAGGACTGGCTCACATGATTATGGAGGCTGAGAAGTTCCACAACCTGCCACCTACAAGCTGCAGGCCAAGAGAAGATGGTGGTGTAATTCCCATCGAAACCCAAAGGCCAGAAAGGGGGGTGTAATGGGGTAGAATGGTGTAAAACTTACTCTGAGTCTGAAAACCCAAGTACCAGGAGCTCTAATGTATGAGGGCAGAAGCATTTGGATATCCCAGCTCAAGCACAGAGCAAATTCACCCTTCCTTTGCTTTTCTGTCCTACTTAGGCCCTAAAGGGATTAGAACAGGCCCAATCAAGCTGGTGAGGACGGACAATCTGCCTTACGGAGCCTACTGTGAAATCCCAATTGCTTCCAGAAACACGTTCAGAGACACACCCAGAGAAAATGTATCATGCATATTCACTAAAAACTCAGAAGAGAGCTATTCTGCCCATACATTAGGATGACTAATTTTTCATTTTTCATTTGCACTTTTTCGTATCATGTATGTGAGGCCCCAGCATGAAAATACCTCATTTTATTATTATTTTATATTTTAGTACTTTATATTTGCTCAGTATTAATGCTCAAAGTGTTTCCAACTAATTATTAAACAATAACTATTACACAAAAAAGAGTTTAGTTCTTCAGTATTCAATTCATTTTTCTCTCAGTGATAAATTAAGAGAAACTGATCACTGGGTTAAACATTGAATTTTCTGTATTTGCAGTGTTTCTGCATGATGGATTTTGTAATTATCTTGGTATCCACATTCCAAACAGCTTTGAGGTCTCATTTACATGAAATGTGAGTTTCCTATTTTTTGCCTCAAGTCTATCTTTAATTATGTACTAAACCATAATTACAAAATAAGTTATGAGTTGAAAATTTTACCCTTCAATTCACACTGACAAAAAGATAGGAATAGCTTAACCACACAATGTATACTTAAATTTACTTCTCTGTAAAATGAGTGATTGTCTGCTACATTTGAAAATGTGCAGACCAGGAGGCCTGCCCGGATGGTGGAATGATTGCAGCAAATGAACTCCT
Organism: Lontra canadensis; assembly: GCF_010015895.1. Taxonomy (NCBI): domain Eukaryota; kingdom Metazoa; phylum Chordata; class Mammalia; order Carnivora; family Mustelidae; genus Lontra; species Lontra canadensis. The sequence goes on along the minus strand of NW_022631014.1, from coordinate 15,873,083 downwards.
CGTGCCACGTTTTCAGAGATATCACACTGCCGTTCTTGAAGACGACTTAATCCAAGGACAAACCACTACAGAAACCGAACTACTAAAGACCATAGGGAACCAGTCAAAGTGAAAATATAAATACCTATTACAAGATACATACACAAGTTTATAATGCAAAAGAATAATAGATGATTTTTAAGAAGTATGCTAATGAGGTCAAATGGCTCAAGGTTGATGTTTCCCAATTATTTCACCAGATCATGTTGGCATGGCCCAAAATAAGTAAAATATTGTTAAATAAAATTCTATAGGAGAATAAATTACAACTTTGATCTAAATATGAGCAAAATTACTTTTGTAACTTTGATTTAAATATGAGTATAATTACTTTTGTAATTTTGATCTAAATATGAGTACAATTACTTTCTGGCCCAAGGAATACTTTACTTTTATTTTTATTAATTAAGTACAATTGACACAGATGTATTACTTTCAGGTGTACAATAGTCAACTTCTCTATATATTATGGTATGCTCACCACAAGTGTAGCTACCAACTGTCACATTACAGTATCACATATAATATAGGTCTAGAATCTATGCTGGATCTTTTATTCCCAGGACTTATTCATTGCAGAACTGGGAGCCTGTATCTCCCTCCTTTTCACCCATTTTGCCCATCCTCCCACCCCCTTCCTTCTGGCAACCATCAGTTTGTTCTCTGTATTTATAGGTCTGATTCTGCTTTTTATTTATTCATTTATTTTGTTTCTTAGATTTCACATTTGAGTGAAATCATATAATATATGCCTTTCTCAGTCTGACTTATTTCATTTAGAATAATACCCATCCATGTTGTCACAAATGGTAATATGTCTCATCTTTTTTATGGCTGAATATCCCAGTGTGTGTGTGTGTGTGTGTGTGTGTGTGTGTGTATTCTATTATCCTATTTATTGATGGGACATTTAGGTTGCTTCCATATTTTGGCTATTATAAATAATGTTGCAATAAACGTAGGGGTGAATGTATCTTTATGAGTTAGTGTTTTCATTTTCTTTGGATAAATACTCAGCAGTGGAATTATTGGATCACATAGTATTTCTGTTTTTAACTTTTTGAGGAACCTCCATACTTTTTTCCACAGTGGCTGCACCAGTTTACATTCCCACCAACAGTGCATGAGAGGTTTTTCTCTCTATCTATGTCAGTACTTGTTTCTTGTCTTTTTTACTTCAGCCATTCTAAAAGGTGTGAGTTGATACCTCATTGTGGTTTTGATTTGCATTTCCCTGATGATGAGTGATGTTAAGCATCTTCTCATGTGTCTGTTAGCCATTTGTATGTCTTCTTTGGGAAAAAAAAATCCTATTCAGGTCCTCTCCCCATTTTTTAATCAAAAAAAAAATTTTTGGCACTGAGTTGTATAAGATCTTCATGTATTTTGGATATTAATCCCTTATGAGAGAAATCATTTCAAATACCTTCTCCCACTCAGTAGGTTGCCTTTTTGTGTTGTTGATGGGTTCCTTTGCTATGCAAAAGCTTTTTATTTTGAAGTATGCCCAGTAGTTTATTTTTGCTTTTGTTTCCCTTGTCTTAGGAGACATTCAGAAAAATGTTGCTATGGCCAGTATCAGAGAAATTGCTGTCTTTGTTCTCTTTTAGGATTTTTATGGTTTCCTGTCTTATATTTAGATCTTTTACCATTTTGAGTTTATTTTTTTGTATGGTGTTAGAAAGTGGTCCAGTTTCTTTTGCATGTAACTGTCTAGTCTTCCTAACACCACTTATGTCTTTACCTTGTTGTATATTCTTGTCTATTTTGCCATAGACTTAATTAATCATATAAGCCTGGGTTTATTTCTGGGCTCTCTGTTCTGTTTGATAGATCTGCATGTCTGTTTTGGTGCCAGTACCATACTGCTTTGATTATTACAGCTTTGTAGTGTATCTTGAAATCTGGAATTGTGATACTTCCAGCTTTGTTCTGCTTTCTCAAGATTGTTTTGGTTATTATATTTGGCTTTTGTTGTTCCATACAAATTTCAGTATTATTTGTTCTAGGTCTATGAAAAATCCTATTGGTGATTTGAGAGGGACTGCACTGAATCTGCAGATTGCTTTGGGTAGTATAGACATTTTAACAATATAAATTCTTCTAGTCCATAAGCATGAAATATCTTTCAATTTGTTTGTGTCATCATCAAATTCTTTCATTAATGTTTCATAGTTTTCAGAGTGTAGGTCTTTCATCTCCCAGGTTAAGTTTACTCCTAGGTATTTTCTTCTCTTTGGTATAATTGTAAATTGAATTGTTTTCTTAATCTTTCTGCTGCTTCATTATTATTGTACAAAAATGCTACCTATTTCTGGCTACTAATTTTGTAACCTACAACTTTACTGAATTTGATTATTACTTCTAGTAGTTTTTTGGTGGAATATATAGGGTGTTTTTTTTAATGTGTAGTATCGTGTTATCTGCAAATAGTGACAGCTTAAATTCTTCCTTACTGGAATGGATGCCTCTTCTTTTTCTTGTCTAATTACTGTGGCTAGGATTTCCCAAGGGATACTTCAAAAGTAGGAAAATGGAACTACATATAACATTTATCTATCAATCAATCAATCAAACAATCAGAGAGAGACACAGAGAAAGAGAGATAGTACACAGCAGGGGGAGTAGCAGGTAGAGGAAGAAGCAGGCTCCGAACTGAGCGACAAGCCTGGTGTGGGGCTCAATCTCAGGACCTTGGGATCATGACATGAGCTGAAGGCAGAAGCTTAACCAACTGAGCCACCCAGGTGTCCCTAACCAATATTTTTAAAGAATATTTCTGGTTGACATGATAGGGAGTTTACTGCACTCCTTAGACTATAATGCATAATGACAGTTAGTAAATTTTGATATTCTTAATAGGGCAGTTATTAAAAGTCTACCTTTTCAAAAAGAAGAATATTTCTGGTTGATACTTCTTTAAAAATACTATACCATTTCAAACTGGTACTAGATATTTACCATTATCCCAAGTGAATTTTAAAATGATAGAATTTCAAGAGGCCCACAGAACATTTCTCATCTAACCACAAGCTTGGGAGAAGGAAAGGGTCATTTTTAACTCCCAGTCAATCTTTCAAATGAACTGGATGAAAATGCTACCTTTACACACTGTGTCAATTGGTTGCACTAGGTCACTGGATAAGGACATGCATGGTAAGGGCTATCAGCCCCAAATAGTCTGCTTCAGAAGAGAGATCAAACAGCCTTGCTCTTTTGACAGTACTTGGAGGGCAAATCCAGGGGCTGCTATTGGTATGCCTTCTGCAGCAAAGGGACACAATCCAACTCCCTTGGGGAAGTCATCAAACATTAATTACAATTAGAAATCATCACAAGTAATATAGATCCAAAATCTCATCTGCTTTTACTAATCTTTTCATTTCATGGATATGACACACATGACAAGACAAGGAACTTACTGAATCTGAAAGTAGAGGAACAACATTTTTAAGTACAACCTAAAGTTTTATGCTAAGTCATATCTAGTACTTATTTTGGAGACCAAAAATATACATAAAATATATATTATAGCACTACAGAGCTTATTTATTGCCACTTTTGGTCTGTTCTTAGTTTTCACTCAACAGAACAGTATGTTGACCTTTACTGGCAGAACCAGAGTGAACTCTTTTGATAGCAGCTACTGTGAGAATTGCAGAACTAGTAAATATTTATGAAGTTTTCCTACTGTGCTGGCACTGGCAAGAGGCTGGGAAGAATGTGCGCTTCTGAATCATCCAAGAAGCTTGGAGTTACCTATCAGATTTGAGTCTAGGATTTCAAATCCTATATTTAGGAAAAAATTCACTGTTTACAAAAATGATAAGGTATATTAGGAAATATGTTCAAAATTCTGAAGCTAGAATACACTCTAGATCTTTCTATCTGATGTAGAGAATATCAAGTATCTTTAGAGGGGAAAGAGCTAGCAGGAAGCTGCTGCCTTGCTTGGTTTCCATGTCTTATGCACAACACTCTGGGCAGAGCAAAAAGCCCACGTGGTCCACACTGAGGCAGTAAGAGATGCCTCAGAGGCTATATTCTGGCCACTCTTGGAATGGAGAAAGGTTTCTGAGGCTGAGGTTGAATGTCAATTGTCCTGTGTCCTCTTAAAAGCATCCCTACCCTACCTCATGAACATTTAGCTTTCCTGTTTTATCACCCACACCCCAAACAAAAATGGAAAAAAAAATCTGTATGTCATCACTGATTTGTCAGAAATGCATACATATTAGTTTGTTAGCTTTCCCAAGGAGGCAATCCAAGCCTAACACTTCGATTCCTTATCCTAACTAAAAGACTTTCAAGCAGTATCAAGCAGATGGAATGACTTCTTGAAGGGATATGAAGGCAATATTCTGTTTATTTTTTCAAAACCTCTTGGTCCTTTTAGAGTACCTAAGATTTAGGTCCCAGAGGAAGAGAAGGTCAGGGAGAAAGGTGACAGAAAATCATGTACAGACATGACTTGAGGTTTGGGAATAAGGAATGGGAGGGTGAGAGTGGCAGTGCCTCAACTTCGGTGGACTTAAGAGTCAGGATCACTATTTAAGTTTCTCCAAGATCAAAATAAGTACTGTGCATTCAGAGGTCACATTTATTGTAACTACAACAATAAACAGTGGGAGGGAGAGAGCACAGAGAGGCATTTTATAAAAAGCAAAAAATGGTTGACTAATACCCTGTTAAACTCTTAGTATAAATCATTCCATGATCATTTCTTTTTATGCACTTTATATAAACATATATTGAGTACGACATGAGTGAGCTCATAATGTAATATTATTTGAGCAGTCGGTGTATCTTTTTCATGCATCCTGCAATTATTTATAAGAGCTTGCAATGGCTTAACACTTTGAAAAGTGCCAGGGATAAGGCTGGGAAATAAACAGACCTGTGACTTACAGGCAAGATAGCGTGTGACTTCAAAATTTGCACCAGTACCTTCATCATAATGAAAATAAGAAAAAAATTTTAAAGATACAAATTAGTATCTCTATGGACTAGAAACAGAACAAATACACAGAAGCTTGAGACTCAAAACCAGTGAGAGGAAACAACCAGGAGATGGGCTCTCCAGTATAAGTGGGGCCACCACCCCATATAGACCAAGGACAAAAGCCAGATCCAGAGTATGAAATGGGGGTTGGGGTTCCCTCTCCACAAAAGGAGGCTGAAGAAGCTGCTCTAGTTTGGGGGCTCTAGCTAATACAGAAAGTTTCTCTATTGTTAAAAACAGTAGCAACAGAACCTGAGCCAAATGCCCTGCAGGCTCAGGGCATGGGATCTGTGATAAAGTCCCCCACCCACCCAGTTTCACAATGAGATTGAAATTTGGGTTTCATATCTGTTTCTGGATTGAGGGACCCAGAGAAGAGTCAGGGTAACTGCAGTACCACTAAATAGGGAGGAGCTGGTGCAGAGAAGAAACAACAGCACTACAGAACACAAATAACTACCACTCTTGATAAAACTGAGTAGGAAGGAAGCCTGAAAAAGAGAACCACCAAACACAGTAACTACCAGTGAACGGACTCAGAGTGCAATGAAAATAATAGAGGAATGACTTCCTATTTAACGATTTAAACCACACATACTTAAAGTGTACAGCAATCAAGATAATGAACATATACATCCACAACCTTCAAAGTATCTTTTCACCAATATCTGATCCAATTTTTGACTATAGTAGCTTCACAATAAAGACTTACTATGAAATTAGTGTTAATCCTCCAACTTTGTTCTTTTCCAAATACAAATGTCCTTTGTATTTCATGTAACTTTTAGAACCAGTTGACCCATTTCTACAAAAAAAGGCTGATGGGAGTTTGATTGAAATTGCACTGAGTTTACAAATCTATTTGGGGAGAACTGGTATTTTAACCATATTGAGTTTGCCACTCATGAACCAGGTATATCTCCATTTATAAATAATTTCTCTAAGCAATGTTTTTGGGCTTTCATGTCTTTTGTCAGATTTATTCCTAGGAATTCCATATTTTTCTGCTATTGTAAATAGTATTATTTTAATTTTCCAATCATCCTCAGAAATAAAATAGATTTTTGTATACTGATCTTGTTTCCTGTAACACTGCTAGATTTCATTTTATCTAGCAGCTATTTTTTAGATTTCATTGGATTTTTTTGACAAAGATAATCAAGTCATCTGGGAATAGAGACAGTTTTACTCTTTCTTTTCCAATCTAAATGATTATTTCTTTTTTTTTTTGCCTGATTGCACTGGACAGAACCTACAATACAATGGCAAGTGGAAGCAGCAAAAGCAGTTATCTCTGTATTCCTGATCTTAGGGAAAAAGCATTAAACTTCACCATCAAGTATGATACTAAATGTTGGCTTTTCATAGATGTTTCTGCATCTATTAATATGATTACAAGGTTTTTCTTCTTAGCTTGCAAATGAAGTATATTTTATTGATTGTTTTTAACCAATCCTTGTGTTACTAGAACAAATCCCGGTTGATCATGATGCACTATCCTTTTAATATATTTGTTGGATTCAACCTGTTAAAATTTTACTTAGAATTTTTACATGTTAATGAGGTATACTGATTGGTAGATTTTCTTGTAATGCTTTTGTATGAATTTTGGTATCAGGGTAATGCTAGCCTCTTAGAATGGGAAATCACATTGCTTTTTCCATTTTCAGGGAAAGTTCATTTAAATTTGAAATTTCTTATTAAAGGTTTACTTGAATTTACTACTAAGGCCATTTGAGTCTGGAGTCCTCCTTATGGAAATATTTTTTTACTAAAAGTTCAATTTCCTTAATAGGTACAGAGCTACTCAGGATATCTTTCTTTCTTTTTGAGTGAGCTTTGATAGTTTGGATCTCTCAAGGAACTTACCCATTTCATCTAAGTTGCTGAAATATGCTTAAATTAGCATAAAGCTGTTCATAATATTCCTTTATTTTCCCTTTTATTATTTATAAAATCTGTGGTGATGTTTTTCCACATCTCTCTCATTCCTGATCTGGGCAATTAGTGTCTTCTTTCATTTCTCTCTGATCAGTCTGGCAAAGGGTTTAGCAATTTTGTAGATCTTCTCAAAGAAGTGGATTTTAGTTTCATTTATTTTCTCTGTTTCATATTTCCATTTTCCTGTTTCCTACTTTGGTCATAATTATTTCCTTTCTTCTGCTTATTTGGGGTTTCATTTGCTTTTCTTTTTCTAGTCTCTAAGGTAGAAGCTGAGCTCATTGATTTGAAACCCTTCTTATTTTCCAACATAGATGTTATGGCTATAAACTTCCCTCCTCCTAAATACCATTTTAAAGCATCCAAATAATTCTGATATGTAGTGTTTTCATTTTCATTTAGCTCAAAATACTTTTTAATTTCATTTTTTATTTTTAATTTGATCCATGATTGTTTAGAAATAGGTTACTGAGTTCCAAATATTTTTGAATATTCCAACTTTTATTGATTTCTAATTTAATTCTATTATGATGAGAGGATATATTTTATGACTTGAATAATTTTTAATTTATTGAGACTTGATTTATGGCTCAGAATATAATCTTGCTAAAATGCTCAGCTTGCACCTGAAAGACTCTGTTTTCTTCTTTGATTGGGAATTCTATGAATGTCAATCAGCTCACCCTGAATGACAGTGTTGCTCAACTATACCATTTTCTTGATGATTTTCTTTCAGTTTCTTCTATCAATTATTAAGAGAGGGGTATTGAAATCTCTAATGAAAACTGGATTTATCATCTCATCCTTGCACTTCTGACACTCTTTTGTGTCATTTGGTTTATTTAGGACTACTATGTCTACTTGATTAACTGATTACTTCATAATTAGGAAATGACCTCCTTCATCCCTAGTAATATTCTTTGATCTGAAATCTACTTTGTCTAATACTAAAATAGTCATTCCAGCCTTCTCTTGACTAGTATTGGTTTGGCACATCTTCTTCCATTCTTTTTCTTTTAACCTACTTCTGTCTTTATATGTACATTAAGTTTCTTGTAGGCAGTATAAAGTTGGGTCTTGGTTTTCGGCCCAGTATGACAATTTCTGCCTTTTAATTGAGGTGTTTAGACTGTTTATGTTTTATGTGATTGTTGGTACTTTTAGGCTTAACTCTACCTTTTTGACTTTGTTTGCTATTTGTTCTGGAAGGTTTTGTTCTCTTTTCTCTCTTTTTTTGTCTTCTTTCCAGTAAACTATTATTTATTATTTCATTCATATTCTTGATTACTAGTTATGACTATCTGTTTTGTGCAGTGTCTGCATTAGGGTTTAACAGTATCATCTTTAACATAACACAGTCTACCCCCAAGTGATATTACAGCACTTCACATTAGTACAAGAATCTTATAATAGTATAATTCCACTTTTTCCCTTCCAGATTTTGCATTATACATACACACATGCTTTTATAAACCTCACAATACACATAGCTATTATTATAGTTTAAATGGTCAATTATACTTTAGAAAGATGCTAGGAACTGCAAATTTAACCTCATTGAGTGCTTAATATATGTATATTCCTAAAAATAGTCATGAGTTTTTTTTTTCCTGGGAGGCAGTTAACTGGAAACAGTTTGGTCCTTTCAGATCTTGTTTTTATGATGAATTAGGTGAGTCTGGAGCAGTGCTCAGTCTAGGACTAATTATTCCCTACTGCTGAAGCAAGATCTTCCTGAGTATCCTTTCCAATGCTCCATGAATTAAGAATTGTTTCTGGTCTGTCTAGTGGGGAAAAGGACTATTTTAGGCCTTGTGTGAATAGCTAACTCTATTCTCTAATCCTTATGGCCTGTTTTGTTGCTGGCCTTGGATTGTTTCCTCATATACATATACTCTTCTGAATACTGAGAGAAACCCTCTGTAGATGTCTGGTATTCTCTCCCTGTGCAACTTTCTGTCCTGGGCACTCTGGTTACTTTGTTCTGTCAATCCTCTCAGATTCATCTCAACTAAGTCTTTAGTCTAAAACAAAAATCTGATAGCATACTCTTGTTTAAAATTCTTCCAAAATATACTATTACTATCATAGAATGAGACTAAATACAGTTATGCGGGATGACCCACATTAGAAGAAATGATGCCTTAGTTTCCCGTAGATTCTTAAATATAAGCAAAGAGTTGGTTCTCTGTGACATAGAAAGCTTGAAGATTTGAGAGGCAGGGCAGTGGCCAACTTACAAAAAGAGTTTACAACTGGAAAACAATGGGCAGGCCATATAAGACAGGTTTAGAAGTGACCATCAGGAGGTAGTGCCTAAATGCTATGGACGTTGAAACTCAAGTGCCTTTGTCTTGGGAAACAAGATAACCTTCAAAAATTCTATGGGGGGAAAATTAATCCAGGGAGAAGGACTAAGACTTTTGTACTAAAAGGAGTGGATGGCATGTGGGAGCCAGATTTCTTCCTTTCTTCAAGTCCTTAATTTTTCATTTTTCATTTTGATATAATTTTGGACTTAAATGAGCTATAGCAAGCAGTAAAAATGAGTTCACTTTACTGCTCTATATAGTAACATCTTATGGAGCGACAGTGTAGTTGTAACAAGTAAGAATTTAAAATTGAGACATTACTATTACTTAATTCACAGACCTTATTCAAGTTTTGCCAGTTTTTCCATTAATGTCCTTTTCAGGCCCAGGATCCGATCTGGGATTCAAATAGGATGTAGTTATCATGCCTCCTCAACCTCCTACAATTTGTGATAGTCCATCCAGTCTTCCTTGGACTTTAATGACATAGACACTTGTGAAGAGTACTGGCCAGTTAGTATGTAGGACACTTTTTGGATTGACTGATATTTCCTCATGATTAAATCTTGGTAATGCTGATGTTGTACACCTTTGGTGCATTATGCCCATAGGTGCAGGGTATCAATCAGTTTATCACTTGTGATATTAACTTTGATTGCTTGGCTAGGATGTTAACTATTAGTTTTCTGTACTGTAAAAAATCACAATTTCTTTTGTAATTACTTAATTACTTAACATTTTGTGGAGTTACATTTTGTAATTACATTTTGTAATTACTTTTTGTAATTTTTGTACTTTTTCAAAATTACATTTTGGAATTATATTTTGTAATTACTTAACATCTTGTGGAGAGGTAATTTTAGGTTTTATTTCTTATTTCTTATTATACAAATAATTATTTCTTATTTCATATTATACATATACATTATAATTTTAGCATCCACTGATAATGCCAGATTTCATTTGATTCAGAAAAATAAAGTGACACTGGTTATTTAATTAAGATATACACATAGTGAAAAGGCTTACATATTTTTTCACTATCTGTCCCTGACAATTTTTCAAAGTATGTTTCTTGTCACTACATTGGAACACCTTGAATTCATATCCCACCATTACGTTCAGAGCCCCAAACTTTGAAAGATCTTCTATGCCTATGAGTATGTCCTCTGTGTGTGGTGTACAAACCCTTCAGTCCTTCATCCATCCCATGCCCTATCTGCTTAGCACACTGTCATCCACTCTTCAAACAAAATTTTAAAAGCCCTGGAGGATTTGGGAAAAAATCAGAAGTAACAGGACTCTGTCTCACCACCTAGACAACAATTTAAGTGGCAGAATCTGGAAAAGGCAACAAGCATCAAAATCCAGGAGGTACAGAGAACCACCCTCAAAATCAATAAAAATAGGTCTATACCCCATCATCTAACTGTAAAACTTACAAGTCTTAGTGACAAAGAGAAAATCCTGAAAGTAGCCCGGGACAAGAAGTCTGTAACATACAATGGTAAAAATATTAGATTGGCAGCAGACTTATCCACAGAGACCTAGTAGGCCAGAAAGAACAGCCATGATGTATTCAGAGCACTAAATGAGAAAAACATGCAGCCAAGAATACTATATCCAGCTAGGTTATCATTGAAAATAGAAGGAGAGATAAAAAGCTTCCAAGACAAACAAAAATTAAAAGAGTTTATCAACACCAAACCAGCTCTACAGGAAATATCTAAAGGGGTCCACTAAGCAAAGAGAGAGTCTAAAAGTAGTGACCAGAAAGGAACAGAAACAGTATACAGTAACAGTCACCTTGCAGGCAACACAGTGGCACTAAATTCATATCTCTCAATAGTTATCCTAAATGTAAATGAGCTAAATGCCCCAATCAAAAGACACAGGGTATCAGAATGGATAGAAAAACAAAACCCATCAATATGCTGCCAACAAGAAACTCGTGTTCGACCCAGAGACACCTCCAGATTTAAAGTGAGGGTGTGGAAAACAATTTACCATGCTATTGGACACCAGAAGAAAGCGGGGGTGGCAATCTTTATATCAGATATATCAGATGTTAAGCCAAAGACTATGGTAAGAGATGAGGAAGGACACTATATCAGACCTAAAGGGTCTTTTCAACAAGAAGACCTAACAATTTAAAATATCTATGCCTTAACATGGGAGCAGCCAACTATATAAAACAATTAATAACAAAATCAAAGAAACACATCAACAATAATACAATAATAGTAGGGGACTTTAACATTCCCCTCACTGAAATGGACAGATCCAAGCAAAAGATCAACAAGGAAATAAAGGCTTTAAATGACACACTGGACCAGATGGACATCACAGATATATTCAGAACATTCAATCCCAAAGCAACAGAATACACATTTTTCTCTAGTGCACATGGAACATTCTCCAGAAGAGATCACATCCTGGGTCACAAAAATCAGGTCTCAACTGCTACAAAAGATTGGGATCATTCCCTGAATATTTTCAAAACACAATGCTCTGAAGCTAGAACTCAATCACAAGAGGAAAGTTGGAAAGAACTCAAGTACATGGAGGCTAAAGAGCATCCTACTAAAGAATGAATGGGTCAACCAGGAAATTAAAGAAGAATTGAAAAAAATTCATGGAAACAAATGATAATAAAAACACAGCAGTTCAAAATCTGTGGGACACAGCAAAGGCAGTCCTGAGAGGAAAATATATAGTGGCACAAGCCTTTCTCAAGAAACAAGAAAGGTCTCAAATACACAACCTAACCCTACACCTAAAGGAGCTGGAGAAAGAACAACAAAGAAAGCCTAAACCCAGCAGGAGAAGAGAAATCATAAAGATCAGAGCAGAAATCAATGAAATAGAAACCAAAAAAACAATAGGACAAATCAATGAAACTAGGAGCTGGTTCTTTGAAAGAATTAAGATTGATAAACCCCTGGCAAGACTTATCAAAAAGAAAAGAGAAAGGACCCAAATAAATAAAATCATGAATGAAAGAGGAGAGATCAAAAACAACACCAAAGAAATACAAACAATTATAAGAACATATTATGAGCAAATATACACCAGCAAATTTGACAATCTGGAAGAAATGGATGCATTCCTAGAGACATATAAACTATCACAATTGAACCAGGATGAAAGAGAAAACCTGGGGGCACCTGGGTGGTTCAGTTGGTTAAGCAACTGCCTTCAGCTCGGGTCGTGATCCTGGAGTCCTGGGATCGAGTCCCACATCGGGCTCTCTGCTCAGGAGGAAGTCTGCTTCTCCCACTGACTTCTCTTCTCTCATGCTCTCTCTCTTTCATTGTCTCTCTCTGCCTCTCAAATAAATAAATAAAATATTTTTTAAAAAAAAGAGAGAAAACCTGAATAGACCCATAAACAGTAAGGAGATTGAAGCAGTCATCAAAAATCTCCCAAAAAAACAAGAGCCCAGGGCCAGACGGCTTCTCAGGGGAATTCTAACAAGCATTTAAAGAAGAATTAATTCCTATTCTCCTGAAACTGTTCCCAAAAAATAGAAATGGAAGGAAAACTTCCAAACGCATTTTATGAGGCCAGCCCTACCTTGATCCCAAAACTGCACAAATAATCCATCAAAAAAGAGAATTACAGACCAATATCCCTGATGAACACGATGCAAAAATTCTCACCAAAATACTAGCCAATAGGATTCAACAGTACATTAAAAGGATTATTCACTATGACCAAGTAGGATTTATTCCAGGGCTGCAAGGTTGGTTCAACATCTGCAAATCAATCAATGTGAAACAGTACATTAATAAAAGAAAGAACAAGAACCATATGATATTCTCAATAGATGCTGAAAAAGCATTTGACAAAGTACAGCATCCTTTCTTGATCAAAACTCTTCAAAGTGTAGGGATAGAGGATACATACCTCAATATCATCAAAGCCATCTATGAAAAACCCAACGTGAATATCATTCTCAATGGAGAAAAACTGAGAGCTTTTTTGCTAAGTCAGGAACATGCCCATTTTCTGCTAAGGCAGGGATGTCCATTATCACCACTGCTATTCAACATAGTACGAGAAGTCCTAGCCTTGGCAATCAGACAACAAAAAGAAATAAAAGGCATCTGAATCAGAAAAGAAGAAGTCAAATCTCACTCTTTGGAGATGATATGATACTATATGTGGAAAACCCAAAGGGCTCTGCTCCAAAACTGCTAGAACTTGTACAGGAATTCAGTAATGTGTCAGGATATAAAATCAATGCACAGCAATCAGTTGCATTTCTTTACACAAACAACAAGACAGAAGAAAGAGAAATTAAGGAGTCAATCCCATTTACAATGGCACCCAAAACCATAAGATACCTAGGAATAAACCTAACCAAAGAGGCAAAGAATCTGTACTCAGAGAACTGTAAAGTACTTAAGAAAGAAATTGAGGAAGACACAAAGAAATGGAAAAATGTTCCATGCTCATGGATTGGAAGAAAAAATATTGTGAGAATGTCTATCCTACCTAAAGCAATCTACACATTTAAAGCAATCCCTACCAAAATACCATCCCTTTTTTTCCCCCCAAAGAAATGGAACAAATAATCCTTAAATTTATATGGAATCAGAAAATACCTCGAGTAGCCAGAGGAATGTTGAAAAAGAAAGCCAAAGTTGGTGGCATCACAATTCTAGACTTCAAGCTCTATTATAAAGCTGTCATCATCAAGACAGTATGGTATTGGCACAAAAACAGACACATAGATCAGTGGAACAGAATAGAGAGCCCAGAAATAGACCCTCAACTCTATGGTCAACTAATCTTTAACAAAGCAGCAAAGAATGTCCAATGGAAAAAAGACACCCTCTTCAACAAATGGTTTTGGGAAAATTAGACAGCCACATGCAGAGTGAAACTGGAACATTTCCTTACACCACACACACAAAAAGACTCAAAATGGATGAAGGACCTCAATGTGAGAAAGGAATCCATCAAAATCCTTGAGGAGAACACAGGCAGCAACTTTTTCCACCTCAGCCGCAGCATCTTTTTCCACCTCAGCCACAGCAACTTCTTCCTAGAAACATCGCCAAAGGCAAGGGAAGCAAGGGCAAAAATGAACTATTGGGATTTCATCAAGATCAAACGCTTTTGCACAGCAAAGGAAACAGTTAACAAAACCAGAAGACAACTGACACAATGAGAGAAGATATTTGCAAACAACATATCAGATAAAGGGTTAATATTCAAAATCTATAAAGAACTTATCAAACTCAACACCCAAAGAACAAATAATCCAACCAAGAAATGGACAGAGGACATGAACAGACATTCCTCAGAGAAGACATCCAGATGGCCAACAGACACATGAAAAAGTGCTCCACATCACTCGGCATCAGGGAAATACAAATCAAAACCACAAGGAGATACTACCTCACACAAGTCAGAATGGCTAAAATTAACAAGTCAGGAAATGACAGATGCTGGTGAGGATGTGGAGAAAGGGGAACCCTCCTACACTGTTGGTGGGAATGCAAGCTAGTGTAGCCACTCTGGAAAACAGCATGGAGTTTCCTCAAAAAGTTGAAAATAGAGCTATCCCACCACCCAGCAATCACACTACTGGGTATTTACCCTAAGTATACAAAGGTAGGGATCCAAAGGGGCACGTCCACCCGATTGTTTATAGCAGCAATGTCCACAATAGCCAAACTATGGAAAGAACCTAGATGTCCATCAACAGATGAGTGGATAAAGAAGATGTGGTATCTATATACAATGGAATACTATGCAATCATCAAAATAAATGAAATGTTACCACTTGCAATGACATGGATGGAACTAGAAGGTATTATTCTGAGCAAAATAAGTCAATCAGAGAAAGACAATTATCATCTGATCTCCTTGATATGAGGAAGTTGAGAGGCAAAGAAGGGGGTTTCGGGGGTAGGGAAAGAATAAATGAAACAAGATGGGATCGGGAGGGAGACAAACCATAAGAGAGTCATAATCTCATAAAACAAAGTGAGGGTTGCTGGGGGTAGGGGGGTAGGGAGAGGGTGGTGGGGTTGTGGACACTGGGGAAGGTATGTGCTATGGTGAGTGCTGTGAAGTGTGTAAACCTGGCGATTCACAGACCTGTACCCTGGGGCTAATAATATATTATATATTAATAAAAAATTAAAAAATTTAAAAAAAAAGAAATGTACGAACACAGAAACATAAATTTAAAAAAACTAAGAAGAAATTATGGAGATGAAAAGTACAATAAATGAACTGGAAAATACACTAGAGAGATTCAAAGGCATATTTGAGCATGAGGAAGGAATCAGCAAACAGTAAGATAAGAAAATGAAAATTACGGAGTCTGGGGAAAACAAAGAAATAGATCAAAGAAAAGTGAAGAGAGCTTAAGAGACCTGTAAGACACTATTTAATGGACCGCCATACATATTGCGAAAGTTTTAGAAAGAGGAAAGAGATAGAAAGGGCAGACAGAATATCTGAAGAAAGGTTGGCTGAAAACTTCCCAAATTTGATGAAATACCAGAATATAAACATCCAAGAAGCTGAATCAACTCTAAGAAAAACGAACTGAAGAAAAACCCACAGGGAGACACAATGCTCGAAGTTTCAAAGGCCAAAAATAAAGAGCAAGAGACAAATGTCCTAAATCTCAGTAGATTTCAAATGATAGATATCATGCAAAATATCTTTCCAACAACAGGATGAAGTTAGAAATCAGTGACAATACAAAAACTAAGACTTCCCTAAATTTATGGAAATCCAGTAACACATTCTTAAAAAACCAATGGATCAAAGAAGAAATAGAAAAGGTAGAAAACAGAAATGAAGGAAAATGAAAACACAGTATACCTAAATTTATGAAACACTTATGAGACAGCAATGCTAAAGGGGAATTTATAGCTACAGATGCTTATATTAAAGACAAGAAAGATCTCAAATCAACAATTTAATTTCACAACTCAAGGAACTGGAAGGGAAAAAAAAAGAAAAAAACAAACCCAAAGCTAGAAGAAGGAAACAGACATTTATTTCACTATAATAATAAAAAAAAATGGAAAAAAGAATTCATCCAGCCCTTCCTCCTTGGTCCAATTCATGTAGTTAGCTGTTCCCTCCACAGGACCCAACGGCACCTATAAGCCTATCACAGGATTCGCTATATTTTATTGTGTGATGGATTTGCTAGTTTGTAGCTATTCCTTGATCTTATGCATGATGTCTATGAAGATATATTGGAAAACCTTAATGTTTTCTGAGGAGTATACTCTGGATCTCTGTAATTCAAGAATGTATTGTCAAGAGGCTGCAGGTTTATGGCTGAAATTGCTGTTAGACATTTCAATGAAAGAAAAGTTGTCCAGAGGACATTATGGGAGATGAAGAGTGGAGGAAAACTTGGCAGTGGAATTTTTAAGAAGTCTAAAGTTGAACACCTGTTGGGTGATGGAAAAGGAATGTCAGTCATTCACTAGAAGGTAGGAGGAAGCTGGGAAAGGACAGACAAGGTAGAAATTCAGTATCATAAATTGTTTTTGCTGAATAAAATGGGATTACAAAAGATAGAAATAAGGACTTAAAACTTTTATGATTATGAAAGTAATAAATGCTCAATTTATAAAATCTGAAATATACAGATGGATGTTACAAAATGGAAATCACATGTATTTCTACCACCCAGAGTTAACCACTGCAGGCATCTGTCCTATCTACCTACTTTACCTATCTACCTACTCAGCAGGCAACCATGAAAATGACCATGCCAACTTTAACCACACAGAATGATCTTAATGAATGGGGAAATTACAACTATTCCATGACCTTTAAAATGTTATCAAAACATTAAAAACTCTCATTATCAATTAGAAATATGTACTGATAAATGTGTAGGAGAATAAACAGTAAACCTAATATTTATTGCTGTCTAAAACATTAGAAACATTGAGAATTAAAGTCTTTTTGTTTTTGTTGTTCTGAAAAACAGTTCTCAAGAGTAGTTTGGGGTGCCTGGGTGGCTCAGTCAATTGAGCATCCAATGCTTGGTCTCAGCTGGGGTCATGAGATCAAGCCCCGGGACAGGCTCCACAAAGGGCATGGAGCCTGCCTGGGATTCTCTCCTTTGCTCTCTGCCCCTCTACCACTACCACCTTCAACTCACCATACAGAGAGCATCTTTTCTATGCCATAGGCAACTGTTCTACTCGTTTCTAACCCTGACTCAACTCCCAACAATTTATCCTTTGTGCTTTCACTGTTGGAAAATATCTCCCGGAATTCCTTTAGTGTAAAGGGTTGTTTTGTTTATGCTTTTTTGTTCATTTTGGTTTGAGGTTGTTTGTTTTTTGCTTGCATTGCCTTCTGAGATTTCATTCTTTTCTTCAAAAAAAAACTTTCCTTAGGCACGTATTGCATGGAGCTCTGGGTGTTATATGTAAACAATTAATCTTGGAACACTACATCAAAAACTAATGACGTATAGTATGGTGACTAACATATTATAATAAAAAATTAATTCATTCATTCATTTAAAAAAAATGCTTTCCTTATTTACATAGATGACTTCACTTTCACTAAGTTCCTCTGGCTGCCTATCTAGAACCTCTTAAACAGCACCACTGTCAACATTCCTAAAGTCTGCTGTTTCTCCTGCAACTCTGTTTACATTAGATTCATATTTCCCTTCCAACATTATCGCTTTCAGCTTCTTTGTTGCTCTTTTGTCTTTGGTGCACAATTCCCTCTTTCAGTGATCAAGTTTTGTAAAATGCTATGTGGATTTATCACTAGAAGACAAGGAGGAAACATAATGACATGCTTTGCTGTCTGTGTGTGAACAAAATAATAAATGCAAAGTGACCAATTGCTGACAGATTTTCATGTAAGTGCATGATTGATTACTGGTGATGATGCACGTTATTATTTACATAGTGATTTGTTCACTGAAGAGCCAGCAGCAAAGTCTGTACTTCATGCAACTAATCACAGTGAATACAACAGGGTAACTGAAATCTGAACCATGCTGTGGGGCACTGGTATTATATGGCTGAAATCTGTGCATATTAAAGCCCTGTGAAAGTAAGGATCGTCTCTGTGTGAGCATCATTATATATGATGATTATAAAAATGATGCTAATTTAAAATGTATATGCATTTTGGATACATATACATTTTTTATTATATATATTTAAAAAATTTTATTACATTTTAAATTAGCATCATTCTACAATTAATATATATTCTGATTTTCTTTAGCCTTATATTTTCCCATGCTATTATATGTGCTTGGAAAATATGATATTTAATAGCACAAGGACCTCTACCCTAAGAATGGAAATTAATTTCCAAATGAGCAACATATAGGTTATTACCAAAGTGTTTGATACTAGAGATAATGTTGTGAGAACATATGTTTACACAACTCATTCAGTACTTCTCTATTTCCTATGCACAAATTTCCTAGAAATAGAATGACTACATCAAAGGATATAAATAAATGGAAGGCTTTTGATACAGACCTATGTATATTTTTATTTATCTCTTTTTGTCCCAAAGTCAGCTTCCAACTTTGAGGATCATATTGCATTTTTAAAAAATAATTTTCCATTATTCATAGCTTGTTTAAATGCGTCCAGTGAAATTAACATTGGAAATTTGCATTTTTGTTGTTGTGAGTTGCCCATTCAAATCCTTTGCTCACTTTTCTCTTGGGATACCTGTCTACTTCTAGGCAATTTATATGACCTCTTTCTATAGAGTACCTCTTTACAGACACTGCCTCAAAAATGAACAAGTGTGGGACTCCAAAAACCCCAGGCTGTTATTGCTTTCTTGTGCATTTGTTACATAAGCAAGATATAAATATAAAATCAACACCATAGGGGCACCTGGGTGGCTCAGTGGGTTAAGCCTCTGCCTCTGCCTTCGGCTCAGGTCCTGATCAAGCCCCGCATCGGGCTCCCTGCTCAGCAGGGAACCTGCTTCCCCGCTCCCTCTCTCCTTGCCTCTCTGCCTACTTGTAATCTCTCTCTCTGTCAAATAAATAAATAAAATCTTAAAAGAAATCAACACCATAATTCTGATGTGTTTTTAGCTGGTTCTAATAACTTTTAGAGCTGGTTGTAAGAGTCCAATTACAAATATTCACTTTCTTCAATGATGCACATAAAAGATTCAACCATTAATTATTAACTTTCTTTTTTTTTTTTTTTTTTTGAAGTCAAGGCACATGTACTGGGAACAGAGAATAAAGTCCACCCCCAAAATCTTTATTAACTAGACTTTGATTTTGGCATGACCCATGTTTCACAGTTTCATATTCAGTTCTTTGTCCCTCAAACTCCCACCTCCTCATTCTTTTCTATTGATCTCTCCTGCTGCCCTGGTCTTGTTTTGTGAAATGAGTGACACACTTTCATGTTAAAGCATTACTATTTAAAAGAAGGCTTGTAAAGAGGGCAATAAAGTATGGGCATTCCGGTCATCGATGGGTGAGAACAATTTTCTAGAGGGGTTGCTTTCTGACACCAGTCACACTCTACCACGTAAGGGAATTTGTTCCTATTCAGATTAGAACTAGCAGCTCTGAATGACAACCAAATGTTATTAAAAAATTTATCATGGAGTGCCTGGGTGGCTCACTAGGTTAAGGGACCAACTCGATGTTGGCTCAGGTCATGATCTCGGGTCCTAGGATCAAGCCTCGAGTTGGGCTCTAAGCTCAGAGGGAGTCTGCTTGAGGATTCTCTCTCTCTCTCTCTCGGTCTTGCTTCCCCTCTAATCCTCCTCTGGTCTCTCTCTAAAATAAATAAATAAATATTTTTAAAAAACACATGCCACTATATTGCAACCACCTTAAGATAAAGGTATAAGAAGTAATGGCAGAAAACACACCTGCAGTTTTCGGAGTCTTTCCCAAGGCTACCCAAGTTCAAACACTGAACGTCAGAATTCTAGGGTGGAGGGGGGTCTATTGTTAGAAAAGATGATGATGCTGTGGTTTCTATTTTGATGGCTCAGAGGCTTTTATGGTCACCACTGCTGTGGGGATTCTAGGGCTGAGTTTTTATATTTTGCAGTTACTACAAGTACAGCAATTTTCCCAAAACAGAAGTCCTTGGGCAATGTTACCTGCCCTTTTGTGTCCTTTACTGACAATCTAAGGCAGAGTATGGGTTATTTCAGGAATATAGGCTGCCCAATGAAGGTCAGGAGAAATCCTGCCAAGAAGAGGTCAACTTCTAGAGAGAAATTCAAATGATGTAATTTTAAAGCAAGCGAGTGAGCCATGTCATTACCACCCGCTAGAAGGGGCTGGCTTAAGCAGGGCAGGACAGCAAGGCTACAGAGCAACTCCCTGGATAAATTTGTACTTGAATCTATGTCCTACCAGATGTAGTCTATTCTTGGTTATTCTAAGGAAAGGCAGAAAATATACTGCATTTGTTAGCTATTAGCTTGCTTTCCTACACAAATATTAATCAAATTCTTCTGCTGCACCAGACCCAAAAGTAAAGCTGAAAAGAAGGGACATCTAAGCCAAGAGCTGAAAGCTGAGGAACACTCAAGTGGAAGGAGGAGGAGCACATTCTATACAGAGGCAAGGGAAATCAAAGTACATTTAAAGAACTGAAAAAAACTGGGGTACAGAACACAGAGTAGGGCAGAGAGAGCCA
This sequence comes from Lontra canadensis, assembly GCF_010015895.1. Lineage (NCBI taxonomy): Eukaryota > Metazoa > Chordata > Mammalia > Carnivora > Mustelidae > Lontra > Lontra canadensis. Next base: position 15,852,117 of record NW_022631014.1, on the reverse strand, counting down.
AGAGATGAGGCTAGAAACTAAGTGTCAGACAACACATGGTTCTGTAAACCTGTTAAGAAGTTAGAATTTACCCATGAATAGTGGGGGATCATTGATATGTTTTAAGTCAGTGAGTGACAAGATGAGTCTTGCATTTTAGAGAAAGCATGCTGCTTCCACTGTGAGAAGATAGTGGGCAGGGCAAGAGCAGGCAGAAATCTCATGGAGAAGGCCACTGGGACCCTCCAAGCACAAGATGGTGGTGAGCTTTATGATACTGTCCATGGGAGTGAAGAGGAAGACAATCTGTTGCATTTCAGTGGCTTGACAGAATAGGGCAGGATGGCAAAGGAAAAGAGGCCAAGAGGATGCCTGCATTCTTGGCTGGGCAACTGAGGGGAAGTGAATTTCCTTCTCTGACACAGGACACAAGAAGAGAAACAATTTTAAGGAGGTGATTATGGGTTTGTTTTAATCCTGTTGTGTTTGAGGTGTTTATGGTGCATCCAGTGGAAATGGCGAGCAGCCAGACGGACAGTGGTTAGCTAGAAAGAGGGATATCCCTATTAAATCGGGCAGTAACTTCTTAGAGCAGCTGCTTAGTAGGAACTAGCAAGATGCCCAACCTCTTGGGTTTGACCTGCAAACAGACTACTCAGTACCTCTGGCCTCCATCACCATTGACCATAATCACCATAAACCATCACCTAGATTTCAGGCTGCTGACTACAAAGAGAAAGAACAGACAAGTCCAAGTTCATTACTATGTAAAGAGAAAAATCTACTAAGAAATTAGAAAGTGGAAAAAAAAAAAAGGGAACTTTTTCCCCTATACTTAGTGGGGCACAATTTTTTACACTGCATGGTGGCGTCAGAAACATGAACTGGTACAGATCATGTTGATACAGGCCAAAATATTGCTCCTGGTAGATTCATTAGTTGTTTGGGAGAAGGCTCGGGTCCCTACTCCTCTAGCACAGGAGGGAGCTCACATTCTGGGGCTCAGTGAGGATTGCCATCCTGACGTGACTGCACAGGGTCTGCCCAGGGCCATCTTCTCAATGGCCAAGGAAGGCACGGCTAACACGAAACACATAAAACAGGCTACATACAGCAGCTCAGACCAAACGAAGAAAAATTTTTAAAAACAATGATCTCTTCCAAGTTTGAAAATGTCTATTTTAATTGAGGGAGAAGGAGGCTGAAGACTAATTTCTTATAGCAAATTTATCTAGTTATAAAATTCACATAGGATGTACAGCCTAGCTGCTCATTTCCTCTTCCTAAATAAAATATTTAATTCAAACAATTACCTTGCTGTATTTTTTTTTAGGAGACATGGTCATTTGGTTATACCTTTTATTAACCAGATCTTATACTACGTTTCAATTGAGGGTTCAAAGATCCCCCTGAAACTGAATGGGAAGAAATCAGAGGGGTGACAAACCATGACAGACTCTTGACTCTGGGGAAAAAAAAACTGAGGGTTGTGGAAGGGGAGGTGGGTTGGGGAATGGGGTAACTGGGTGATGGGCATTTAGAAGGGCAGGTGATGTGATGAGCACTGGGTATTATATAATGAATCATTGAACACTACAACAAAAACAAGGTACTATATGTTGGCTAATTGAAATTAAAAAAACAAAAAAGATTCCCCTGAAATTGTGAATTGTGCCAAGAACCCAGCATATAAATGAGTCTACACATTTTTCTGGGAAGAGGGACTAGAACCCTCACATTCTTAAAGCAGTTTACATTCAAAACAGACTAAGAATCACTATCTTACATCTATCTTCCACTATGATTCTACTACAGTGTATAGTAAAAATACAGGGCATAAATTAGGGGTTGACAAGTTTTCTCTTCTTTTAAGAATATATTTTCTTTCAGAGGACCATAATCTGGAAAGAACCTCAAGAGCTAAAAGTTCACCCACCTGCCTTTGGGTGAAATAGCTCCAAAATTACTCAAGTCAGATGAAAACTGAAAGTCTGTTTATTTCTCCCTATGGGAAACCAATTCCAACACCTAATTCTGTAACCTATTACGTTTTTTAACGACCACTATAAAATTTATCTTTGGTCTGTATGTGCTCTGGTTTAAGTCCTAAATTGCCTTATTACTATTTTCTTCACTTTATACATGGCTATAAATATGTGTTAATCTTTTCCAGATAAGATATATTGCGATGTTCTTGTCACAGGCCATTTTTAAAACTGGTGACTTTGGTGATCAGTGTGTATATACACAACACAGCTCATGCATGCTAGGCAGACGTCTGGCCATATACTAGAACATAAGTGTGATCAAGTTACTAGCAACAAGAATTCAGAGTCTCAGAGAGCTGGGGAAAATCTCTCAGATGACACAGTGCAGGAAGAAGAGGTTCTCCTGCTGTTTCTGTTGCTCAGAGGTATGAATGTGAGGCAGAGATCCAACTTAACCAGGGGCCCAGAATGTGTGGCCCCCTCGGCAACCTACAGCCCTAGACTGACCTGTGATTATGGTCCTGTTGCCCTCCCCAAGGCACACTGTACACTCCAGCCCTCCCATGTACACTGGCTATCTGACGCTGCCGCCCCCGTTCATCTGTCTCTTGCATATCTTTGTTTCCTGTAGTCTTCTCCACATGATACTGGGCACCTCAGCCCTCCTACCACCATGGCACCCTGTTCCTCTGTTGCCTACCCACTGACTAGGAGTCATCTGCACCCCAAAGGGTTGCTTCCTGCTTTCCAAGGGACAGTGGACCCACTCCAGCCTAGGCAACCCAGCAAATTTGTCTACTGTCCCATGGGCTGCCTTCCCCAATAAGGTGTGACCCACAGCCTCAGTGTAGGGATAGCCCCGATCAAGTCTGTCCTTCTTTGAATACTCTCAAGCAGCTGTAGGGTACCTTCGAAAGTTCTTTTTAAATCTTATGCTTACTCTTTTTCCATAGCAAGTGATGTTTTATATTAAAATTCCCCTATTTAAATCACTGTGTGGTTTCTCCCTTCTGATTGGACCCAGACTGAAATAATCACAAAGAAAACTTATTCTTTGATTATACTCATGGATAGTATTTGCTAAAAGTGCATCTCCTACTCTTATTTTTTCCTTCCAGTTTAACTGTATTGTGGTTAAAGGATGTGGTATATGTAATTGCAACTTACTGGAGTTTACTGATATCCGTTTAACATAATGCATGGCCAACTTTTTATTTTTATTTATTTTTTTAAATATTTTTTTAAATTTATTTGACAGAGATCACAAGCAGGCAGAGGGACAGGCAGAGAGAGAGGAGGAAGCAGGCTCCCTGCTGAGCAGAGACCCAGGTCTCAGGACCCTGGGATCATGACCTGAACCGAAGGCAGAGGCTTAACCCACTGAGCCACCCAGGCACCCCAAATTTTTAAAGATGTTTCTGGAAAACTGAAGTTAGAGTTTCTGTTTTCAGGGTACAGAGATGGATCTATTTCTCTTAGCTCGATCTTATTAAAATATTTATGCCCTTGGGGCACCTGGGTGGCTCAGGTGCCAAACATCTGCCTTCAGCTCAGGTCATGATCCCAGGGACCTGGGGTTGAACACCACATCAGGCTCCCTGCTTAGTGGGGAGACTGCTTCTCCCTCTCCCTCTACCTATTGCTCCCCCTACTTGTGATCTCTCTCTCTGGGTCAAATAAATGAAATATTTTTAAAAATTTATACCCATTATATAGGGATCAGCAAAATTTTTCCATGAAGAGCCAGATACTAATAGAATATAGACTTGTGAAGTCAGGAAATGACAGATGCTGGCGAGGATGCGGAGAAAGGGGAACCCTCCTACACTGCTGGTGGGAATGCAAGCTGGTGCAACCACTCTGGAAAACAGCATGGAGGTTCCTCAAAATGTTGAAAACAGAACTACCCTATGACCCAGCAATTGCACTAAAGATACAAACGTAGTGATCTGAAGGGGCATGTGCACCTGAATGTTTATAGCAGCAATGTCCACAATAGCCAAACTATGGAAAGAACCTAGATGTCTATCAACAGACGAATGGATAAAGAAGATGTGGTATATATACACAATGGAATACTATGCAGCCATCAAAAGAAATGAAATCTTGCCATTTGCGACGACGTGGATGGAACTAGAGGGTATCATGCTTAGCGAAATAAGTCAATCGGAGAAAGACAACTATCATATGATCTCCCTGATATGAGGAAGTGGAGATGCAACATGGGGGGTTAAGGGGGTAGGAGAAGAACAAATGAAACAAGATGGGATTGGGAGGGAGACAAACCATAAGTGGCTCTTAATCTCACAAAACAAACTGAGGGTTGCTGGGGGGAGGGGGTTTGGGAGAGGGGGATGGGGTTATGGACATTGGGGAGGGTATGTGCTATGGTGAGTGCTGTGAAGTGTGTAAACCTGGTGATTCACAGACCTATACCCCTGGGGATAAAAATATATGTTTATAAAAAAATTAATTAATTAAAAAAAAAAAGAATATAGACTTGTGAGCTATAAGGTCTGTGTTATAACTCCTCAACTCCTACCAAAGAGCAAAATAGCCATAGACGATATGTAAACAAATGGTCTGTGTGGCTGTATTCAATAAAACTTTATTTACAAAAATAGGCCATGTGGGGATAGGGAGAGGGCCCCTGGGTGGCTCTGTTGGTTGAGCGTCTGACTCCTGATTTCAGCTCAGGTCATAATCTCGGGGTCCTGGGATCATCCCTCCAACAGTCTCCATGCTCAGTGGCGAGTCTTCTAGAGATTTTCTCTCTCCTAGTCTCCCTCTGCCCCTCAGAGCATGTACTCTCTCCTCCTTAAATAAATAATCTCTTAAAAAATAATGAAATTAAAAAATAAAAACACTTTACAAAAAAGCAGTGGGCCAAAGTTAGCCCATAGGCCACAGTTTATCAACCCCTGTCCTACATCATTATTTTTAACTACTTGGTCTGTAAAGCAATGAGAAAGAGGAGTTATATCTCTCAACACTACTGTGTTTTTTGGATTTCCTCCTAGGTGTTTTTGGTCCTTTATTTATAGAGTTCTATGATCTAATATTCAACACAGAAAGGTTCATAGCTATTAGGTCCTCATGTGAATTTTATTCCTTATCACTGTAGAATCTTCTCTTTGTTCTGACAAGTTTTTTGTACATTAAAACTTATATTAATATTAAAAATATTTAGAAAGAAAATATAAAATAACAATAAAATTAAGATCAAAGAGAAGTTTAACAACAAATCCAATTGGAATAATTTACCCATTAAAAGAAAGCAAATCTGAGAATGTGGCAAACACGAAAACCTGGTCTATAAGATAGATGTGAAAAAAAGTGTCCTGGAAGTTTTACCTATTAGGGATTCTCCATCTGTCTTTCCTTTTTTTTTCTTTAGATTTTATTTATTTAAGAGAGAGAAAGAGAGAGCGTGGGGAGGAGCAGAGCAGGAGGGAGAGGAACAAGCAGACTTTGCATTGAGCACAGAACCCAACAGTGGGACTCGATCCCAGGACCGTGAGATCATGACCTGAGCTGAAACCAAGAGTTGGACACTCAACTGACTGACCCACCCAGGCATCTCTGCATCTGTCCTTCTTAAGAAAGATCCTTTTCATCTGTCTTTTTAAATCTTTTTCTCTATAAATGTAATTATTATCCAGTATATAATATGTTGCATCAATTTTTATATATGTGTGTGTGTGTATGTATATACGTATGTATATACATTTTTTAATTTGATGTCATTTGAGCCTCTTACAGAAGAGAGTCTAGTTTGTGTTTGTCTTTCGTCTGTTCACTGGAGCCTCATCTGTTTCCTGGCCTTAGCCCAAGATGAGAGCTGGTTATCTGGTTCAGCCCCTATTCTGAGCTAGAGCAGTTAGCGTTCTATTTTCCATGTAGCTTCATGCAAAAGATACTCTACACCAACTATCCTTCCACTATGGGGCTGGGGAGTGTTCCCTTACCTCACTGTGAGCCCACAGACACTTTTTTTGTGACTGCTCGACTCCACATATGCCATTATTTAATATAACCCAGCATTGATGGATTTTCCCCTCTTTCTTTCTCACCCCATTGAACCAAACCTTTATTTGCTAAACATAATTAAGTCTAAGGAATTATTCATCCAAACTGCATTTGCCTTCCTTTCAAAGCCACAGAGCAGTAAAAGACAAATCCTAGCAGCTTTGAGAACCAAAGGTCTGTCTCTGTGAAGAACCAGATCTAAGGTCGCAGGGGTTACAGGGACCCCCAATCCTTGGATCCTCAAATCTGGAGAGGTATTCAGGAGCCTTCATGGAATTTTATCAACGCACCCTCTGACTGGCTGCTCTATAGGAATCACGTGTCTGAGCACTGGGTCCTCTTCAAGTTTGGGTAAAATTGTTGAATTGGTCCAAACTCCAAGTTTCTGCTGGGCTCTTTCCATATATTCAGTGGCCTTGTGTGGTTTTACCTGCCTTCATTTAACTTTACTTATTTCTTTCTGTCTTTGTGGAGATTTAGAGGAATATGCTCTAGGTCTACGTGCCTGCTTCTGCATTCCTCAGGAGTCCTGCATGCCAAGCACAACTCTAAAACATCTTTTGGAGAGAGAACTGGTCTCTATAATGATTTCTCCTTCTTTCTTGGAATTCATTTCTCAAATTTTCTACCTCCCATTAAGATGGCTTTGAGATTCTGACTTAAATACCTATTAAAATGAATGCTAAGCCATCTAGTTTTAAAATAAAGTAGAAATTTAGTATTCCTAGGCCAAATAATCTTCTGAAATTTCTTTTGGTTCCAGCTTGGAAAATAATTAAAGTGGCATAGAAACTGAAAACATCACGAAATTCAAAGAAAATGACTTTCACTTCAGCACTGTTCTGAAAGATGCACAAACATTTGGGCCCTTACCAGCGGAATGAGCAGGCTAATGAGGTCTGTCAGAGGTTTGCTGAGCAGCAGCAGGTCCTCGGCAGCCTGAGTGTCCCCTCCTGAGCCAGACTTCTGTGCCTTGAGGGGGGAGAAAAGAAGGGAAGCAGTGTGTAGGAGATTAGTCAGTTTGGCCAGAGGAAACAGATCAGGAGAGGAAGGGAGCCTAGGAAGTAATCCCCCACAGCCCCCTGGGGAGAGGTGAGGCCTTGTTATAACAGAAGAAAGAGATCACACTGGGCCACTGCCACCAGCTCAGGCCACAGAGGCCGGGTTGGACAGCCCACAGATAAAGCAAGACCGAGGCTGTCCTTGAAAGGATGTTGATGTTCGTGTACTGTGGAGGGGAGTCTATCTTTCCAACCATGCTGAGATGAGGGGCTGCTACCCCTATCTTTCGGGTGAGAAAATTGAAGTTGAGAGAAGTTAAATAGTTTGTCAAAAGCCCCACAGATAATGAGTGGCAAAGCCGGACTCAAAATCACAGATGTTCATTTCTCATGGGCATTTTGATGCACATTACCTGATGCATACCATCATCGTGTAATTCTGCTATGCTCTCATTCTCTGTATGCATCCGCATGCTTGAACAACATTTGGAATAGCTGTCCAACATACCAGCACACGGAGAGGCCTCAGACACAGACCTACATTGCTTAGGAAGAACACGCTAAAATTGTACTGGAAAAAGGAAATGAGAAGTGTGTGGCTCTACTCTTCAGTGTGTCTGCTCTCAGGAGTTTTATGGGACTGTCTAATCTTTCTTATAAGGGGTGAATAATTTTATACTGAAAAAAGGCACCAACTACCATGTTTGCTACAATATATACACATTCCATTCACATACCTCCTCTCTGTTTAAATTTCACTCAGAAGAAACCAAACTACTCGTACGTCATGACCTCTGCCTTCAGGGTAAGCTACAGACTGCCTGTCTCGGGTTATTAGCCTGGACTCCAGGACCATTCTCAGGAAGGCCCAGTTCCTTCTGGACAGAATTTAAGTGGCCTGCTTTCTCTGGCTCAGAGGGGCTCGACTGAAAAAGTAGACACCTGCCTTTTAACAACTTATACCTCTCTACAGCTAAGGGGAATAACCACAATCATAGCCCAGAACTTCCCTCTCCCCTCCCCTTCCCACCCCACCCCCACCCCAGCCTTCCCAACTGGTTTTACCAGAAAGGTAGAATTTCCTTCCAGAAAACAAATGTGCAGGTCTGAACCTTCCTGACTCTTGGCTGTTGATCCTGCCTTCGGAAGCACGGAGCAAGACAGAACACTGGCCTTTTCACATGAACACATTATCCTTTAGAGCAAACGGATTCTCTCCCAGGAAAGATAAGGCAGTCCTGCAAACTAGTCCCTGGGCTGAGAGGGGGCTTGAGGCCACTGCTTCATTTCCGCACACAAGGAAGCAAGCAGATGGGGCCACGAGAGCAAGTGCCTGCTGTGGGACTCTCCCACCAGGACATCCAGCATCCTCCATAGCCTCTAAATCCATGCAGTCCTTCCTAATTGTTACCAAGAAGCATCAGGACCCTCCCCACCAGTATTCAGATACCTCCTCCTTGCAAAGCTGCCAGGGGGTCTGGAAAGAGAAGTTCACACCCAGAATGCAGTAGAAACTCCTCTCCTTACAAAAATATGGGACTGCGATGGAAGTTCTGTACACAGAGGGATCCCAGTAGAGATTTCCACAGGAAGAAAAACAGAAGCTGAGCAACAATTTCAGAGGCCCAAGTTCACCTCTCCTCTCAGTCTGTCTCCAAGTCCCTAATGTCATACTCCCTAAAGGCAACTTCTTGATACCCACATCTGTGGCCCACTGTATGCATTTCATAAAGGGCCTTTTCCACAGTAAGGATTATCTTTCTGCTATGACACTGCTATTGTCCTCCCCATTCAGGCCCTCTGCTCTTGCCTCTGGTCTGCGATTCACTTGCCCCCATCACAGCCATACAGGAACTGACCCCACTCCCAGTCATCCAGTATTCTTGACCCACCCAGTTATGGTCTAAGCAAGAGGATGGTAGACAGCACTGGGGAGTCAGCAGTAGGGTTTGAGAGAAGTGGTTGGACTTACTAGATATTTAAGGTAAAATCTACATTATCTGAGGACAGATTAGATATGGAGTATGGGGGTGCCTGGGTGGCTCAGTATGTTAAAGCCTCTGCCTTCCGCTCAGGTCATGATCCCAGGGTCTTGGGATCGAGCCCCGAATCGGGCTCTCTGCTCAGCAGGGAGCCTGCTTCCTCCTCTCTCTCTGCCTGCCTCTCTGCCTACTTGTGATCTCTGTCAAATAAATAAATAAAATCTTAAAAAAAAAAAGATATGGAGTATGAAAAAGAGAAAAGTTTTAAGGATGTTTCCCAGGTTTCTAGTATGTGTAACAGAAGGAAGGTGGCTGGCCTTGCTGGCAGCAGAATGTTTTGGGGAGGCAAATCCTGAGTTTCGCTTTGGACATGTTTGAGGTGACAATGGCAGGTTCTAGTGATTATATAGAGAAAGTTGCTGGATTTCTAAGGATGGATTTCCCAGGAGGACTCTGGGTAGAAATATAAACTTAGTAGACTTAAACATATAAAACCTGGGAATGTCAACTTATGAGCCATCTTTAATATTAAATGGCAACACAGCATTACTCAAAATGAGCTAAAGGAGCATAGTGTTTAAAAAAAAAAAGAAAAGGCTAGGCAAACACAATTCTATTCTATCTAGCAATGCTACACGAATCTAGTGCATGCAGGTAGGTACTCAAGAGAGGTTTGTTAAACACGGAGGTGGGGCATCTGGGTGGCTAAGTCGGGTAAGGGTCTGCCTTCAGCTCAGGTCAGGATCTCAGAGTCCTGGGATCAAGCCCCAGGTCAGGCTCCTCACTCAGTGGGGAGTCTGCTCCTCCCTCTGCTCCTCTACCCCCTCCTACTCATGCTCTCTCAAATAAATAAAATCTTCTTTAAAAATTGAAAAAAAAAAAATAAACATGAGGGAGGGAAGGCAGCTGTAGAGAACAAGAGACAGTCAATTCCTCAGGTAGCTGTTGTCTGATGCCCCATTATGGAGCACAACTCACAACAGTGGCACCTGGACCAATTCAGCACTCACTGTGCTCCCCAGTTATCATCACATGGGTGCTCACAATGGGCAGATGACACAATCTCCCCCCACCCCGTAGGGTCTCACCATCTGCTCCAAAAGACAGCATGCTTACAAATAACTGCTGAAGGCAGAGTGTGAAAGTAGAGGCAGACACAGTTTGGGTAGTGGGGGAAAACAAGAGAAAAGGACATAAGACTTCATCATTTCCATGGTGGGAGGGAGGTCTACAGGGAACAGTTTGGAGAGTGGTGTTTCAGGGGCCAGGAACCATAGGAGGAAAATGCATGGGAGTGAAATATCGAGAGAGGACTGTCTGGCATAGGAGTGGGCAGCATGGAGGCCTGGCAGACCAGGCTGGAATGCACACTGAGACTGGATCATTCCAAGCCCTGAATGTCTCACCGACAAGTTAGAAGGTCCCATCACGGATAACAAGATGTCCCTGAGGTTTGCCATGGAAGGCAGAGGCGTGGGGAGGATTATGGGTGATGGCAGAAAAATCTCCCTTGTGTTCAGCAACCAGGCAGAGGGTAGCCAACAGGCATGAGCAAGGGGGACACCACAGAGGAGTCAAACTGGATCATTTCAAGAGACTCTTGTCCACATTCCAGTGTCAGCAACACCAGCATGTCTGCCTAGAAACAGCAGCCTAACGGCCTCATGATCACAAGAGCAGTGGGTGAAGGTCCCCCCATCACTTCACAAATGATAGTCGAGACCCAGGCAGAAGAGTCAGGTGACCTGGAATTTGAATTGGGCTTCCCGACCCCCAAAACTCGGTTAGGTTCTCCTCTTCCACGTTCATCCTGCAGTGCCCTGTACCTCACAGCAGCTGCGGGCTCAAAGACATAAAGAGATGGTGATTTCCTGGCCATTGTGTAGTGACGGTCTTCCCTCTGACACCACAAGCTCCCTGAGTGCTAACACTCTTCCTCCCTAAATCCCTGCTGAAATCTCACCCAGCCCTATTCCAGGCTACTAGGTGCAGAAGCAAACCATGAATTAATATCTCGTTAGCCTGCCAGGAGTCACTTTAGTCAGGAACTGTGGCCTGAGTAGCCTCCCACGTGCCAGGACACAGACCTGAGGAAGTCACCGTCCACAGGAAGCCTTGTGTAAATAGCACTGTGAGGGGAGCACTTCTCTTCTCACTGTCAATGATACAGTGACCATTTAGTGCTCACCCTTCCTTGGCCAGGTAAATACAAAGCGCTGTGTATTTGCATCTACTCACATTGATCTTCTGATCTCATGGAAGTCACACCACAACCCAGCAGAGCAGTTTTTATCATTTGTACCCTGCACATGAGGAAACCAATACTAGGCAGGTGAAGAAACTTGCCCAGGGTCATACAGGTGGAAAGGGGTGTGGCTGGGACTTGCATCCAAGGCCCATCCCACACCAGCGAGCCTAGAGCGCGTACTTGTCTGCTTCCACATCTCTGCCACACAACCCTCAGGTTAAACCAGGACCGATTTTGAATCATAAGGCATGTTGGCGGCAGGGACTGAACTCCTAATGGAGATTCTAACACCTGCCTGCCCATGGTCCCCGCCTCCCTAGTACACAATTGTATGTCCCAGCACTCTCCTCCCTGAAAAAGAAAAGCGAAGCACTTCTCACTTCAAACACTGGCAACCCTCATTTCTGCTGCTTGGTGGTCATTCCTGCAAGAGGCAGACGAGGTTTTGAATGCCGAAGAATCTCCAGGGTGCAATGTTTATTTATTTTCTTTTTACTTTATTTTTTTTAAGATTTTTTTTGTTGTTTTAGTTTTTTATTTTTTTAAAAGATTTTTTCATTTATTTATTTGAGAGAGAAAGAGAGAGAGCAAGCACACAGAAGAAGAGGGGGATGGAGAAGCTGACTCCCCGTTGAGCAGAGAGCCCAATGCGGAGCTCAATCCCAGGACCCCAAGATCATGACCCCAGCCAAAAGCAGATGCTTAACCAACTGAGTCACCCAGGTGCCCCAAGATTTTATTTATTTATTTGAGAGAAAGCAAGAGAGAGCATGAGCAGGGTGAGGGGCAGTGGGAGAAGCACTCTCCGATGAGCAGGAAGCCCTATGTGAGGCTCAATCCTGGGACTCTGGGATCATGACCTGAGCTGAAGGCAGACGCTTAACCGATTGAACCACCCAGATGCCCCTGGAGGATGTTTATAAATGGAAGAAGTGACCTTAGGTTTGGAAAGTACTTCTAGCTCCCTGTTCTAGGAGGATGTGTCTTTGATACACATGACATTTCTTATCCCAGCCCCTTCCCCTAATTCTGTCTCAAAGACTCTTTCTCTGTCAGATTGACATAGTATATAAAGATCAAAGTTGGCAGTCAAGGCCAAAAGCAATATGCAGCAGGTATTATAGGGGGAGATTTAGAAAGATGTTACCAGTAAAATATACAGTGGTGTGGAAGAAATGAAAAAGTTAGACACAGTGATCTATTGGTACACCAGAAAATTAAAAAAACAGAATTAGAAAATATTTTGTATTAAGGAGTTTTCTTTTACATATCCTTGAATCTCTCTCAAAATCACTTGTAATAAAAGGATTTCTATTGTTCTGGAATTTTTAAACTTCTGATCCTTTTTGTCTACAGTATACAAAACATAATCTTTTATAGATTGATATCATCAAAGCATCTTGCAGAGTACCTATCACTGGCATCTTAAAGAATTACCTAAAACCACTGTCAAAACTGAAAAAAGAAACAACACTCTTTGGAAAAAGCACTAGAAAAGAGAGGAAAAGCAAGAAATCCGTAACACAGGATTGCATGAGTACTTAACAGTGCCCTATTAGCTTGCAATTCTTATAGGTGAGCAAATAAAAACAACCAGGTAGTTTGAAGGCCACTTCCCTCTACTGGCTTTACAAGTTTGGGTTAAACACTAACTATCATGTTTACTAAGGCATCTGGAATTATTTATTAAACCACACTAGACAAGCTAAACACTTGACCAGCTGAACTGGGGATACAAGACACCATTTATCAGAATGATGAATAACAGAAACTAAACCAGAGTCTAGGGAATCATTCTTGGCTCTGTTACTAGGACTCCTGGCAAATTATCAAACAGCTTGGTTTCAACTTGAGCTTCTGCATCTCTCCAAGCCAGGAAGCTACCATTTGATGTATATACCTCTTGCAATTTTACCAGGATTTCAAATATAGCAATGCAGTCATATCGGCTGTATGCTTTCACATAATCTAAGCATCAGCAGACACAGCTGGTTAAATGAAATAGCCACATGTGGGCACCTAACACCCAACACAGAAAGTATTCAATAAAGCCACATCCCCTTCCTTCTTTACAATATGGTGCGAAGTAAATTCATTATACTTTGGGGTGAACTGGCTTTTCGTAGCCACTGAACATACTCCTAATCCTCAAAAACTGTCTTGCAATTCCATGTTATTGGTCGTAAGAGAAAGTGATAAACTTTATGTGTTGTACATGTATGTATATGTGAGTACAAACGTACGTGTGTGTGTGTGTGTGTGTGTGTATGTGTGTTTGCATCCATTGTCTGTGCAAGCTAATTCATCCTGTTGAGGGTGAGCTGGAGTGCCATCCCTAGATAGGAAAGATGGTACACCACTGGGCCAGCCCTAGGGAGCCTATAAGGCAAATGATCTCCTCCACCAGGAGACTTCCCCAACTACCTCTTGGCAAGTGTTTCCTTAGGCTTCTCTTCTTTTCCTTTCAGATTGTGTCCTTGACACTGCTCACCCCTTATCTCCTAGCCTCTCCCTATAGAATCATATGTTCTTTTTCAAAAATAAAGACTCGGTAGAGGAAGAACAGAAAGGAGAGAACAAAAAGGGAAGGGTGACGTGGTGTAGGTTTGTTCAAGACATGGGAGGAGAGGCCCTGTACCTGCAGAGCCAGCCGAACAACGCTGGACGTGTAGGTCAGCATGCCATGCAGAATATCGAGCAGGGAGAAGAGCAGTGCGGCTGCTGTCTCATTGTTGTTCTTATTGTCCACATCCAAGCACAGTGTGGCGGTTTCAGTGAACAGGTCACAGACGTGGCGGACCAGTCCTGAGGGTAAAAAAGAAGGGTACAACATGTCTCGTGAATTACAAAATAACGTGTCACATAAACCCAACAGAGCAGGCATGTGTATTCTATGTTGCCTAAAGCCAAAGCAGTCCTTCAATGGTACTCATACCGGATACTCTCAGGCACATTTCTAAAATTGCAGGTTTCCAGGCCTCACTCCCAGAACCTGCTCAAGAGCCTGGAATGTGTAATCTCACAAAACAAACTGAGGGTTGATGGGGGGAGGGGGGTTGGGAGAGGTGGGGTGGGGTTATGGACAATGGGGAGGGTATGTGCTATGGTGAGTGCTGTGAAATGTGTAAACCTGGCGATTCACAGACCTGTACCCCTGGGGATAAAAATATATGTTTAAAAAAAAATAAAATTTATAAAGTAGTATAAGAAAAAAAAAAAAAAGAGCCTGGAATGTGTTAAGTAAGCGCCCTGGGTGACTTGATGCAAGGGTTCCCTAAATTACACTTTGAGAAACATGATCCTACATGAAGAGGCTTCACAAGGGCAGAGGGTTTCTCTGACCCTGGAAGAAAACATGTTACATATGAACAGACTGTCCCCAGGTTCTCTGAAGTTCAGTTATTCACAATACGGGTCAGGCTCTACAGGCAGACGCAGGGGATACAAGGATCAACAAGTATCTACAAGTAATGGGTCATTTCAAGAAGAGAAAAGCAATGAGGCAATCTTTTTTTCCATATGCATTTAAAAAAGGCAAAATGTAAGATCAACTATGATTTTAAGAAATCTGATATTCAGAAATTTCCAGGTTCTAACATTTTGCTGCTGCAAACCTGGTATTAAATTAACATTGTGGTTGGTCTTCAACTTTCAGTTTGATGTTGTCGGTCACAAAAAATACATTTTCACAAGTAGAAGCATTATTGTTTACACTTAAATTGGCATTTTTATTGATACTATTGTGTAGCATTACTCTTTGAATTCATATAGAGTGAATGTGGTGAAAATACAACACTCAGTGTTACACACCTAACATAGTAAACAGGATCTTTGGCCTCGGTAGGTCATCTGAATGCTCTAGAAAACCGAATCTTCTAAAATAAAATATTTTACATAGCAGATGGTGGGGGGAAGCATGGTAAAGAGCTATATAGTAAGCTGGACTTTATTGGTCTTAACAATCCACTTGTCTTTAGTTTTCAGATGATCAATTGGATGGAAACTCTGCCAAGCACAGCCATCCAAGCTTTGGTATCTCTTCCAAACAATGCCATTGTCATTTTCAGTAAAGCAACTGAGTTCTCCTAGACTGGTGCAGAGTAATTCTTAGACTTCAAAAGTAATTAATTTTGTCACTAAAGGCAGAGAGAAACCAAGATTATACAGGTCTCAAAGTTGTACTCCTTGTGGCAAAGAGTGGTACAAGTCACAGGGCTGAAAATAAATATACTTGAAGAGAAGGTAGAATTAAATACTGGCAAAACTGATGATGAGGTTTGATGGCACATATCATCAATGACACAGAGCCCAGAAAAGCAATTATTATGACATGTACACGACACCAAAAGGCATTCTCCTCTGAGTCAGGCAGCATCACTCATTCCCATGCCATGAATCAGCACTTGGGCATTCATGAGCTGCAGACAGGGCAGAAGGACTTTAAAACAAAGTGTTTGGTAAATCCATGCTGCAAGAGGTTTTCCTCTGGGGGGTTAGGATTACTTTGTAACACATCACGCAAGGGTCAAAGGTGCAGAAGGGTGAGAACTACGGGAACAGCAGAGGAGGACGTGGCTCTTCAGAGGGGGAGGCAGACCCCGGATGTCCCTCTACATGAGGCTTGACTCAGACTAAACAGCTGGTGAGCAACAGCGAGCGATATTCCTGATCCTCATTCTGTCTTCAAGGAAAGAGAGCGAACAATGAACATAATCGGATCCCCGCTGGGACAGAAAAGTCTTTCCAGCCTGCTGTGTGGAAAAGCGGGCGACAAATGCCGAGCTCTGGCTTTACACACTGAAGTCACCAGCTGTCAGGGAAGGTGTTCATAGGAGACTGGAAATGAAGCATGACACAAAATATTTCTCCACACCGGTGATAATGCCAGCAAGCTCATTAGAAGGATGTCAAGTGGTCTATTCTCAGCCACATATTCAGTGCTCTTCATGGCTAGAACTTACACTTCAGGGTCAAAATACACGTTTTTCTCATTTAAACTTTTTATTATGGAAACAAAGAAAGTCACAAGACTCTGTAAAAAGAGCCCCCATCACTTTCTTCAATAATCCTCAACACTTTTGCCCATCTTTGCTTAATTTACCCCCATTTTTTATTTTTAGGATTTTAAAGCAAATAACAGACATCCTATTTCTCCTGTAAATACTTCAGTATAGTCTAACAGAAAAAGGTTATTTCTTAAAAAAAAAATTATTACCACTTAATAAAATGAGACTTATTTAATATAGGCAATATGCAGTCTATGTTCCAAAACTCAAATACCTCAAAACTGTCTTTTTAAGGATTAGTTTGTTGAAATCAGGATACAAACCAGGTCCACACATTCCATTTGGTTGCAGACCTTACATCTCCTTTAATGTCTAACAGTCTTTCCCCTGCCTGCAATTTTCATGCCATTTATTTTTGGAGAAGTTAGAATGCTGTTTTCCTGTAGATTTTCTTGTGGTGTTGTTCCTATATCCCCGTATTTTCTGTAAAATGGTAATTGTAGTGACCAGAGACTCCATTTAATTCAGATTCAATTTTTTGGGCAATAATACTTGGGGGCTGGGTCTCTACATGTCCTGTTGCATCATATCTGGAAGGATACACTGTCTAGCTGTTCTACACTTAACAATATTAAAATTGATCGGGTTCAGGGATTGTTAGTCTAGCCCATTCATTATAAAGTTCAACATCAAATGTTACCTACTAAGGACCACCATCTATTCCCACATTTCATTAGATAAGGGCAATACAGTAAGTTTCATATTCTATCACTCCTTCTGCATTTTTTCAGCTGGTTTTCTTCTATAAAGAATCTTCTTGGGGGCCTGGGTGGCTCAGTGGGTTAAGCCTCTGCCTTCAGCTCAGGTCATGATCTCACGGTCCTGGGATCGAACCCTGCATGGGGCTCTCTGCTCAGCAGGGAGCCTGCTTCCCCCTCTCTCTCTGCCTGCTGCTCTGCTTACTTGTGATCTCTCTCTCTCTCTGTCAAATAAATAAATAAAATCTTAAAAAAAAAAAAAAAGAATCTTCTTAGGGGCACCTCAGTGGCTCAGTCAGTTAAGCATCTGCCTTTGGCCCTGGTCATGATCCCAGGGTCCTAGAATAAGCCCCATATAGTGCTCCCTGCTTAGTGCAGAGCCTGATTTTCCTTCTCCCTCTGCCTTGCCCCCAGCTCGTGCTCTCTCTTTCACTCTCACTCACTGTCTCTCCTAGAAAGAACGAAAGAGAGAAAGGAAGGAAGGAAGGTAGGAAGGAAGGAAAGGGGAGGGAGGGAGGGAGGAAGGAAGAAAGAGAGAGAGAAAGAAGGAAAGGAAGAAAGAAGTCGGAAGGGAGAAAGAAGTAAGAAGGAAGAAACAGAAAGAGAGGGGGGAAGGAAGGAAGGAAGGAAATTCTTTTACCAACTATCTAGTTATCAAAAAATATGGTTTGTAAAGGAAAGGCAGGATATGTGTTTAATAAATGCTTCTTTGTTGTCACTTACCAGTTTTCAGAACAGTGATTTTGGAGTATTAGCGATTACCAAATGTGACTAATGGGGGACAGGGTGGAGAAGCTAGAAACTACCAAAAGTTACTAATGAGTTCATTTTGTGGCATCATTGTGAATACACTGGATATTTAAAGGATACATTTTATGGATTTCAGTGGATTCAATCTTTTTTTTTTTTTTTAATGTCCAACTTGTTTACATCTTTGGCTACTGAAAGCCCCTTGAAAGTGTCCTAGCCACTGTTAAAATATGTTCCAAGTTCATCTTAAGAATTCCTGCCTCAAATATATTAAATAAAATGAATTTAAAAGCTTTATGAAGGGTTTAAAAAATAAAAAATTCCTGTTTCGGAATAGGCATTAGCTACTTCTTCAAGAAGCCCTGGTGTCTTTTAAGAAGAAACTGTATTTGGAAACCATGATTTGAGAACGAAGGATGCTCATTGCTACTGGGTCATTGATTCAGTGAATAGAGATAACAGGTACACATCAACAGAGAAAAATGACTTCATGCCAATATTTCCAGTTTCAGAGTCCAGAAATGGACCCACAGATACATGGTCACATAAACTGCAAAAAAATGAACGCTTTACCAAAAAAAATTCTTTTCCAAAAAAGGGGGTAGAAAAACTGAGTATCCACATGGAGAAAAGGATCCTTGATGGTGACATTATATGCTATGCAAAATTAGCTTCACATGAATCACAGATCTGCACATAAAAACTAAAACTGTAAGAGTTCTAGAATAAGATATAAGAGAAGAACTTTTTGTAACCACAAGGCAGGCAAGATTTCTAAGGTCTCAAAAAGTATGGATCACTTAAAAAATCAGTAAATTAAATGTCATCACAAAATTAAATATTTACGACATAGATATCTAATAAAGAACTTACATGCAGAATACACAAACAGTTCCTACAACTCAATAATAAAAAGACAATCAATTTTAAAGATGGGTAGAAAACTTAAACAGTCCATTCACCAAAGATCTATGTCAATAAGCACATGAAAAATGTTCAACATCATTAGTCACTAACAAAATGCAAATTAAAATCACAATGAGATACCACCACACACAAACAGAAATAATTATAATGAAAAAAAAAAAAAACCTGACAACACCAAATGTTGGTAAGGATGTGGAGTGACCAGTACTCATATACACTGCTGATGGGAAATAGTTGCAGTTTTTATAAATTCAAATATACAGTTAGTATATTACCTAGCAATTCCACTCTTACATATTTACCCAAGTGAAAACTTTTATCTACAGAAAGACTCATTAGACCTTTATTCAAAATAGCCCCAAGCTAGAGATAGCCCAAGTGTCCATCAAGAGGAGAATGGGCAGACACAATAAGACATATTCATACAATGGGACTCTAGTCAACAATGAAAAGAAATGAGCTACCAAATCACACAATGATATGGATGAATCTCAAAAAGGATGCTGAGAGACAGACACCAGAAACAGGTGTATAAACACAGTGGTATGACTACATCTGTAAGATTCTGGAAAAAAAAATGTCTATGTCAATTGCGATCAGAACATAGTTGCCTCTAGGGAAGGGACAGGATAGAACTTTCTAGGGTGATGGAACTCTTCCATACTTTGACAGTGCAGCCTGTGCTGGGATGATAGCAGCATTTACTGTGCACTGCTCTGTCTGGCAATGGGCTTTTACTTGGTTTTTTACATTTAATACCTCACCTGAATTTACATTTAAGACCTAACAGCTCTGCGAGGCGGATGCTGATATTTCCATTTTATATAAGCAAAAACAAAGACTCAAATAACAAGTACTCAAGTAACAAGTTCAAGGTCACAGAATTAAGTGCAAGTCAAGAAGTGATTTGAACACATGTGTTACCTCCA
Source organism: Lontra canadensis (assembly GCF_010015895.1). Classification (NCBI taxonomy): domain Eukaryota; kingdom Metazoa; phylum Chordata; class Mammalia; order Carnivora; family Mustelidae; genus Lontra; species Lontra canadensis. Next base: position 15,832,520 of record NW_022631014.1, on the reverse strand, counting down.
AAGTCCATGTACTTTTGTCAATATTGTGGAGATTCTTGGACCAACCAGTGGGGAACTGAGACCAGAAGACCAATGAGTAGGCCACTGAGGTCATGCCATAACCAAGTGGTGGTGGGAAGCAATGAGGAAGGCAGACACATCACTAAAGAAGTGTGATTTTTAACTTGGTGGCAATAGTGGCATGGGGACTAAAAGGGTCAATAAGGAATAGGAGAACTATATCGGCTTTGGAAGAACTGGGGAGTAGGTTTTCTAGGCACTGTAAGATAGCTTTTTAAGACATGAGTTTGAGATAACATCCAAAAGCCAATGACCAAAGGTAGTTGGAGATTAAAATCTAGAAACTGGGTGGCAGTCAAGACCAGAAAAACAGAAATTGGAGATGACCAGAGAGAACAGAAGGGTTCCCAAAGGACAGTCAAGACAGACAAACAAGACAACCAGCACTAAGCGAATCCCAGACAGGGGGAGGCTTTATAGAGGAAAGGAAGGAAAAGATGCTACTAGAAAAATAATCATAATAACATAACCATGTCATAGATAAAAAGGAATGATTCAAATCTAAAAAGAAAAGGGTGTCAAGGAAGGGTGCTTTGTTGCCATGGTTCATAAACCTGAAGAAAGTTCCCTGACTGGGTCATTTCTAGGCAATTGCTGTCAGTCGTTGGTAATCCTGTGGCTTGAAGTCAAACTTAAGTTACTAGATCTTTCTTGGTATACTTTCTCCAAAAACCCTGTAGGTTTTGACATGTTTGCTTCCATACTGTGTCCAGAATTTCCCCATAGAGGGAGTTAGGAAATACTGTTGCTTGGAAGGAAAGGCTTGAACCTGCATTTGCATAAGGCTGACCATATCCACTTTGGAGCAAAGCAAGGGACCACTGTTTGTCCCTTCATCTTACCCCATGGGACTCAAAGATTAGATTGCTAATATTGGCAAAGCTCTGTGAATAAGCTAAAACAGGATGCATTTTACCAAAATGGAGGAATAAATCTAAGAAGGAGGCAGAGGGAAGGAAAGCATGTTAACATTCCCCAAGAACTACTTTGCATTAATTACAACCAGCTCATCAAAAAAAAAAAAAAAAATCCAAGAATTATTTTGTATTAATTATAAGCAAATCTCTAAAGCAGTCATCCCCATGAGTTATTTTCAAGTGTTTAATGTTCTGGGAATATTAATGTACATGAGCTATTTCCAGCTCTGGTCACTGTGTCCTGATTATATTATTAATTTTTTAAATTCTGTTGGAGTAGAGAGATAATATGAGAGTACACTTTGAAATGCCAAGATTTGAAAGCAATTTATATTTCTATCATTAATGACTTGAAAACAACATTCTAAATCCAAACGTAACCTCCCCAAATTGAGGCTTCCTTGTGAATAAGTTTATATCTGCATCATACAAACATGTGGCCATTTCTCCTACGGTTCATGAAAGTCACCCTGAACAGACAATCTAGAAAAGCAATATAAAGGCATCTGTGAAATGTGATGTGGGAAAATCGTTCTTTTCCAAAATGATCGGTGCTATACTACCAAATGCAGGATCACAACAAATCCGCAGAGTTAAAAGTCTGCTTTTAAACAGAAAACCATGGAGGGTGAAAGTGGCCATGCCCATCCCAGAAACATTGGCGGGGTAAATGCAGGCATCTATAAATCCGAGGTCCTGAGCCAGAGCATCCAAGCACAAAAAACCTGTTCTGGCTGAACGTTAATGAGTAGCCGAGCAGCAACACAGCTATGCAGCTATGCAGCCACGCAGCCACGCAGCCCACGCAGCCACAACCCCGAATGAAAATATGTCTCATCTCTCAGGCTAAAAATTTAGGAACCATCTTAGAGCAGGTTTTGCCTGTTATTTCAGCCACTTCTTAGGAGACCCTGGGTGTCTACACCGGGCTCTCTAGCCTTCCTTCTCCCCATGCAATTGTGGCCCCAATTCTGCATGTCCTCTGCCTTGGAGCTTTGTTTTCCACACTACATCTTAAGCCCTCCCTCTCACACCCTGCCCAAACACCAGGGCCCATGGGAATCTGGCTCATCCCAGTTAGGAGAAGGACACTATTTGAATAAGCTTCATTTGGTGTGTAGGACCGACCAATTCCCAACGCTGTATTCTGCTGAAATCAAGGAACCCATCAAACCTGAAAACTTGAAGTACTTCATGGAAAAAGGCTAGGGACTTCTCAAATATGACAGAGGCTAATGTTTTAATTAATAACCACCCCCCCCAACAGCCTGAAGGGACTCTCTATATGAGAGTATCTTTAAAATAACCTTGCCCCAGCTCCCATGAAGCCACAGTGGTCCACGGACCCCCACGATTAGTACAGTATCAGCCTAGCACTTAACTCAAAGGACAGAGGAGAACACTGTATTGAATTATTCCAAGTATATGATTTATTCTGGTCACCTGCCCCAGAAGACTGAAATGCCCTTTTCTTTTTGAAGCAGATACCCTGCATTTTAGCAACATGGAAACCTACTTCTATGCCTGCCCCCTCCATGCATACTTGAGAGGTAAAAATTTTGGATAGAATAAGCTCCATTACAAAATAGCTGAAAAAAGAAGTTTAACGTTTGATGGATTTATGCACTGAAACATACACTCCCTTTGATTACTCAGATAGCTAGAGTAGCTTAGAATTGATTTACACAAATATATCCAGAGCCATTTTTGAAAGGGTGAACACAAAAAGTAGAAGTAGGTGCTAATTTCATATCCAAAACTTAAGATACAATGTTGTTTATGACTAATTCAAAAAAAATACATTTTATTAACTCAAAGGTACATCAAGTTTCCAATTTCTACCAGGAAATGGAGGAGTAATGGAATGACTGATTATATATGTGCAAAGCCCAGGAAAAGTGCTGGAACAGAGTGGGGTGGAAGAATAGGGAAGGAAACCTTCTCAGGAGGGAGGGTGACCCCTCTTAGCAGCAACACACCTCAGGGTCTGTCCTGAAAGTGTGAAAGCCTTGTCCAGTTGAATTCTGACTTCAATAAAGCACTTGCTGAAGTGTGAAGGGTCTTTTATGAGCTGGGCCCTGAATTTGAGCATATCCTCTCAAGTTCCACCTACCACATCTTCCCTCCTACCCTTTCTCCTTCCCTGTGATCTCTCTCTGAGTTATTTGGGAGAGAACGTGAATCATTCATTCAATCCCAGGTTCATCTGTAATATGCTGAACATCTGTAATGTAAATTTTATAGTACTCCACAAGGAAGGAACTAGAAAACAATTCAAGAAATGGTCCCTTCCCTTCAGGGTCCATAAACAGATATCTATGGGTCACACAGATCATGGAGTAAAATGCCAGCTTGGTGCAATCAGCCAGAGGGAGTGAAGATCCAAGCCACACTTGTCATTTTTTCTTATACTCTGTAAAAATTCAATTTTGTAATGTAAAATGTAAAAATTCAATGTATTTGTATGTAAAAAGTATGACACAGAAAATACAAAGATCCCTGACATCCCATTTCCTCGAAACTTACCATGCATGGGTTTGCTGTAGAGGGCATATGAAACACATGCAAACACATGCATATACAGATGTGTGCAATATAGCCCATACCTTGCTATTTTTCACTGAAGGATGTATCAGAGACTTCTATATCTTAGCTCATTCCATAGATAAACAGTTACTTAATAGAACAAGTAACTGTACAGTGTCCCTTTTTAAGATGAAATTCCATGACACAGCTAGCAATCCCAAGAAGGAAGGGGGAAGTTCAGGCATCACCTGGTTACTGTGTAGTGTTCACTTGACACAAAGTGACTGTCCCCAGCCACAGCCAGCTGTTTCTTTCCCTCCTGGAGTTCCAGAAATGGGGCAGCAGAGGCAAGAAATGAATACATTTCAACATGTGAAACAGGGAGCAACAGTGCCAATTCCTCATCTCAAGGACCAAGGAGCAAGAACACTAGACTGTAGTGAGGGTGGAAAGGAAAATGATGGGGGAGGAAGAGAACTCAGGGGTCAGGGGCTCCGAGTATCATATTTAGGGCCATGGTTCTAGCCGTTTCTAGCCCAAGAATGATTCTTTTTTTTTTAATATTTTATTTCTTTATTTGACAGAGAGAGGGGGAGAAGCAGGCTCCCTGCTGAGCAGAAAGCCTAATACAGGGCTCGATCCCAGGACCCTGAGATCACGACCTGAGCCGAATGCAGAGGCTTAACCCACTGAGCCACCCAGCTGCTCCCCTCAAGAATGATTCTTAGTTTGAGTTCCATCAGAAAGGCTCTCACTGGTAAGACATTTTCTTTTTTTTTCTTTTTTCTTTTTTTTTAATGCAGCTAATCTGAATTTCTGATATGTGTATGTTGAGAGTCTTAACCAGGTCAAGGGACTGGGAGTTCTAATTGTTTTTTTAAATCTTCCTTAATGGGACAGGGTATCAGTCTCCCAGGTGTCAAACTTCAAGTTAGTTATCTTCAAAAGCATCATGCTTTCTTGACTCCATGCATTATCCACCCTCCTCATCTTCCCTGTCTTTCAATCTATATTAATTTTTTAATTTTTTATTCCTTTCAGAGTCAAAGTCTTCCTGTGGTCCAGGTAACCTTCATCTCCCCAGAGGCAGCTAGTTTCAATTCTTTTACCTAATTATCATCACCCTTCCATTTCTCTAAATAATACACACTTGCATTTTATGAGTTGCCGGCATTATCTATTGACTTCCCCCTATGAGGGAAGGAAGATAGAAGCTCTTTCCCCATGTCCTACCTCACACCTACACAGCTCCCACTCCTCATCCCCCTACTACAGGTATCTCTTACTTTCAATCAGATTGACAGTGATTACATTGTTAATGACTGTATAAACACTATTCCCAATTAAGTCACATGGAAAACTATGATTATTTTTCCTTTCCTTGGCAACTTCATGTTTTCTCTAGAGTTAATAACTTTGAAGACTTGATTCTCATTTTAATGGTGCTTTGAGAGTGTGGTAGGATGAATAACGTCTACCCCCTCCTCAACAAAGATAACCATATCCTAATTCCTGGAAACTGTGTCACCTTCCATGGAAAAGGGAACTTTGCAAATGTGATTCGGTTAAGGACCCTCTTTTTTTTTTTTTTTTTTTTAAGATTTTATTTACTTGTCAGAGAGAGAGAGAGAGTGCGCACAAGCTGGGGAAGCAGCAGGCAGAGGGAGAAGCAGATTCTCCGTTGAGTAAGGAGCCCGATGGGGACTCGATTCCAAGACCCCAGGATCATGACCTGAGCCAAAGGCAGACACCTAACCAACTGAGCCACCCAGGCTTCCCATTGGTTAAGGACCTTGAGAAAGACTATCCTGGATGATCCAAACGGGTCCAATGTAATCACAATGACTCCTACAGGAGAGAAGCAGGAGGTCAGAGTGAAGGTGATGTAAAGACAGAAGTACGAGGTTGCAGTGGCACAAAGGCCGAGGAACAAGTAACACAGGCAGCAGCTAGAAGCTTTTCAGCTTGGGTTTTCAAGGCAAGGAAACAGAAGCTTCCTGAAGAAATGAAGCCACCAACATCTTGACTTTAGACTCTTGACTTCCAGAACTGTAAGAGAATAAATTTTTGTGTAGTTTTAAGCCACTAAAATTGCGACTTTGTTACAACAGCAATAAGAAGACAGTACAATGAGGAAGCAGATGGAATTCCCTTTGTTGATCCGCCATTGTGACCCAGAAGTCCTCACCCACTTCCTGCTGATGAGATGCACTTCTGAGTCTACGTCAGCTGATGGAACAGAGACACTATATTCACTACATTTTTCTGTGGGAAAAATTGACTAACTGGTTCATTTTTGGTCATCCAAAAATGGGGGGGGGGAAGCTATATAATTCAAATTATAGCACTGGAAACTCTTTGGACTGGGAGTGACAGGTCCTGGTGTCAGCACTATCAGAACCTAACAGAGTGACTGTGGTCAACTTATTCCATTTTCCTGAGCCCTAATTTCCTTGTTAGAAAATAAAGAAGGAGCACTCTGTGACATTGGAGGTTTCTCTTAGCTTTAATATTTTATAAGTCAGAATGTGGCAAATGAATATTAAATAGCACTCATTTACCCTAAACCTATTAAAACTCCACAGGGAAAATTATGTCCCTACACTATCAATCAAGAGACAGGATAACAAACTGGTATTATTATTTATAAATCAATACTCCAAAGCTAAAAATCAGATATTAGAATAAGCTGTGAAGAGAAAGAACAATGATAGTAAATACCTATAGGGCTCTTACCATGTGCAAAGTACTATTCTAAGTGCTTTAATGGATAATCTAACCAAAAATCCCCTTAACTCTATTTTACAGATGATGAAACTGAAGTTTGGAAAAGGTTGAGTAATTTTGCCACGGCCATCTGGCTCTAGTCTATGCTATTACTCACTCAGCAAGACTGTTTTTCTGTAACTGAAATGACTGAAAATGGAAAAGAAGGACTATCTGTGAAGCTTATCATGTGACTCTAAAACAAAATAGAGGGGTGCCCAGGAGGCCCAATCTGTTGAACCTCCGACTCTTGGTTTCCGCTCAGGTTGTGATCTAAGGTCTAGAAATCAAGGCCCACATCATCTCCTCCAAGCTCAGCAGGGAGTCTGCTTAAGACTCTCTCTCAAGACAATTATTATATGATCTCTCTGATATGAGGAATTTGAGAGGCAGGGTCAGGGGTTTGGTGGGTAGGGAAGGAAAAAATGAAACAAGATGGGATCAGGAGGGAGACAACCATAAGAGACTCTTAATCTCAAGAAACAAACTGAGGGTTGCCAGGGGGAGGGCAGGGTAGGAATAGGGTGGGTGGGTGATGGACATTGGGGAAGGTATGTGCTATGGTGAGTGTTGTGAAATGTGTAAGCCTGAGGATTCACAGACCTGTACCCCTGGGGCAAATAATGCATTATATATTAATAAAAATAATTAATAAAAAAGAGACTCTCTCTCTCCTTTTCCCTCTGCACCCCACACAAGATGTGTGCACTCTCTCAATAAATAAATAATCCTTAAAAAAAATACAAAAAATCAACAGGTTTTAAAAAGATGTAATTAGGAACAGATAAGGCTACGAAAGGTGAGGGGGAGGGCAACACATATCAAGTTGAATCTCTCTCACCACTAGAGAAATATAAAGGGCTGAAGAATAAGCAAACAGAAAGAAGGGACGGGAAATTGCCACACGGTGCTATGAAAATAAACCCGCTTCGTTAAAATCTTATTTTGCAGAAGTTATTTTCACATTTGTACACAGCAGGTCTGGTATCCCATGACAGGCTTCTACTTCAGTGACATCTTTCTGCATTAGTTAATTAACAGGTGCCACTCACAGAGCGAGCCCATCGAGCCTCCTGCTGCTGCAGGAGGCACGGAGCAGTATCCGATAGTCAAACCAGCGCTGCCAAGTAAGTGACAACAATCAGCAGGGAATGCATTTCATTTTCAGTTTTCTGGTGGAGAAAATAAATATTACTTAGGAAGAATTTGATATGCACTTTCTACATATCAAATTTCTGAAAAAATTTTGAAGTCACATTGGAAATCAATTCAAGGGGCGCCTAGGTGGCTCAGTGGGTTAAAGCCTCTGCCTTCGGCTTAGGTCATGATCCCAGGGTCCTGGGATCGAGCCCCGCATCGGGCTCTCTGCTCAGCAGGGAGCCTGCTTTCTCCTCTCTCTCTGCCTGCCTCTCTGCCTACTTGTGATCTCTGTCTGTCAAATAAATAAATAAAAAATCTTAAAAAAAAATCAATTCAAGCTATAAAGGAACTTGTAAATGCTCACTTAAATATGAATGTAAAAAATGAAGCCTTCAAAAACAACCACAGAGGAAAATAAATGAAGAAATGTGGTAAAAAAGCTGAAGAGCATGAAACAAAACAAAACAAAACAAAAACAGAAGAGCATAATACTCATTCTTTACGTCCTTGCACTTGACTTCCTGATTGCTCTTGTCACATCTGATCTTTTGGAAATGTGGCCACCTTCTCTTGGCTTAGAGGACACCCCACTCTTCTGAGTTTCCTCCCTGCCCATTCCTTCTCAGTTTCCTGGAGTACTTTTCTCCAAAATCCCACAATCAAGTGTACTTATCTGATGAATGCCTGTGTTGCCTACTAGACCATAAACCCTACAAAAGCAGAAAACACATCTGTTTGGGTTATTCCTATCTTATCTAAGCCTAGCACAGACCCTGGTTCACAGCATGTTCTCAAGAAACATGTGTTGAATAACTAACATTACGTGACCACAGAAGAGCTCATTCTAGAAATACACAGCTGATTACTCATTAGAAAACCCACTACTAGAAATTTTACTGAACAGTGTATAGAAATAAAGATCACCCAAGGGAGAACTAGCAGAGGCTATTCAGAGCTTCCTATAGCAAGGGGGGTCAGCCACTGCCCCTTGCAGTTGGCAGAGACTCAAAGGCAGGCAGAGGAGTGGGAAAGTTTTATAGTAAGAAGACAGGAAGGCTTGAGGTATGCACCGATCAGAGGTGGTTGGTATGGGGAAGCTGGAAGCAAGTTAACTAGAAGTAAGGCAAGTCCTGTTATTGGTTTAGGGAGTAGGTTTGGTTTTCTGTGGTTGATCCTGAGTCAGAAGCAGGGGTGAAACTTAAGGAAGCTGACAGTTACTGACCAAGTCCTGACCTATTTGTGCCAATTCCTACAGAGGTGTTGGTGTGGCATCCTAGAGCGATTGCTGCAAAGGCTGTAGTTTGGCTTCCTGGGCTAGGTGCTGCAGAGGTTGGGAGTCAGTTCTATTTTCAAATATGAACTGACCATTGGCCATTTATGTAGAGCCTCTCAATAGTGGAGGCATACCTGTTAAGGTCAGGAACTGGAAAAGGATGCCCACTCCCAATTTTCATTCAAAATTCTGTTGGCTAATTTAGCCAAGGCAATGACAATAATATGTAACGACTCTGATAGTTAATATGCTTCTCAAAAAGTCTACTTGGGGAGGGGATCAATGAGATTTGCAATCATTAAAAAAAATGAAGCAGAACTACATGTATTGACATAGACATATGCCTATCACAACAAATATGGAAAACCAAGTTAAAAAATTATACACATGGGGCACCTGGGTGGCTCAGTGGGTTGGGCCTCTGCCTTCGGCTCGGATCGTGATCCCAGGGTCCTGGGATCAAGTCCCGCAACGGGCTATCTGCTCGGCGAGAGGCCAGCTTCCCGCCCCCACCCTGCTCTCTGCCTGCTTCTCTGCCTACTTGTGATCTCTGACTGTCAAATAAATAAATAAATAAAAATTATACACATAGAATAAAGCATGTAGAGAAGGCATTTAAGAGTCATTTATTGAACATATCTTATCTTTCAAGCACTGTGCTCCTTTATACACAGTTATCTTTACACACATTATCTCATCCAATCTGCCATGGTCGCCCAGTTATCCCCACTACCCTGCAGATGAGAAGGTAGGGACGTTAAAGAGAACTGGAAGTGATGTACAGCCCCAGACCTGGATTCTTCCTCACTACCTAGTATTGCTTGGTAAGTCTTTATGCAGAGAATAACCCAGTTCATCAACCCAGGCGAGCTCACTTTTTTTTTTTTATTTAATCATTTTTTTTATTTATTTTCAGCATAACAGTATTCATTGTTTTTGTACCACACCCAGTGCTCCATGCAATCCGTGCCCTCTCTAATACCCACCACCTGGTTCCCCCAACCTCCCACCCCCCCACCTCTTTAAACCCTTCAGATTGTTTTTCAGAGTCCATAGTCTCTCATTATTCACCTCCCCTTCCAATTTCCCCCAATTCCCTTCTCCTCTCTAACTCCCCATGTCCTCCATGCTATTTGTTTGCTCCCCAAATAAGTGAAACCATATGATAATTGACTCTCTCTGCTTGACTTATTTCACTCAGCATAATCTCTTCCAGTCCTGTCCATGTTGCTACAAAAGTTGGGTATTCATCCTTTCTGATGGAGGCATAATACTCCATAGTGTATATGGACCACATCTTCCTTATCCATTCGTCCATTGAAGGGCATCTTGGTTCTTTCCACAGTTTGGCGACCGTGGCCATTGCTGCTGTAAACATTGGGGGGGGGGTGAGCTCACTTTTTAACTTCATACCCTTCTGCGTTCATGAATATATTTCTATTGAATACATGTTACTTTTATGGTCAGAAAAGTTACAGATATTTTACATCTTTAAAAAATAAAAAGAAGAAGGAATGATACAGTACTTGAGACACTTTTGGACGTGCGCATAAAGGCTACTATTCAGGTTTCAGGGTTCAGACTGAACCTCTGTAACACCATGAGACACTCATTCCATTCTGACACATTTGTGAGGCTTGTTCCACCTTGTTCCACCAAGGAAGTCTCAAGAGTCTCAGACATGAGAAGCTTGATACCAAGGAAAGAAATACTACCTGGTGTTTCAGGGGACATCAGAGTGCTGGCTTTGCCTGTCTAGATGTGATGGCTTTGACCAATTTCATAATGTGAAAACCAAGGATAAAAAAAAATGGAGCTGGAAAAATGATACCCTATCATCATCCTTCCTAGATGTCTCTGAGCAAAAGCAAAAAGCAGTCTGATCCCTTATCAGGGATCAGCTTACAGATCCCTTGTCCATAAGCTCTACCCCAGTTCCTCTGCCTTCTCCAAATCTTCCACCCCTTGCCTGCCTGTTCGAGTCGCTCACCTCATGTAAGTATCCGTCATCTCTCCCTTCACCTGTCTCCTTCAACTAAGCCAATTTCTCAGTTCCAAAGGAAATGTTCAACTGGCCTTGTTACCCCCCTTGCTGAAAATACCATCCTATCCCTCTTTCTTTTACTGACAATGTAGACAAACGGGTTTCCTTTCCATTTTTTCTTCTAGTAAAGTCACCACTAGATTTTTCAAAAGGTACTTTACCACAGCACTTCACATCTTCTCAACCCTGGCTGGTCTCTCACTGCCCTCCTGGGTTCTCTGTTGCTCATCATAGCTGGGTTGGTAAGAGAATATTTCATTAGGCACAATGGGATAGTAATGGGACCTTTCTGAAGACCAGAGCATCTAGAGGGCAGGGCATGTCATGCTTTCATTCCCAAGCTTGGCCCCGTGCTTCACAACCATTATGTGAATCTCCTCTGATAATGAAGCCAAATCCTACTATCAACTTGATAAGACAAAGAGCAACATCATCTCCCTTCCTGGTATGATCTTTTCTTCTCCCACCCAACCTGGGTAGAAGTAGATGTTTTTCCCCTAACCTTCATCTCCCCTGAGACTATCTGCAAAGTTTTCTCCAGCATAAGAAATGCACCTACTGTGCCTGCTGTTTTCAAGCTCATCAGCACTAAGTAAGGCACCCTGAGAGCCAGTAAACATAACTCTACTGTGGATTAGTTACTCAACTGATCCCACTCCAGAAAGACAGTCTCTCAGATGTCACCTTCCACCAATCTTGGCTAGCAACATTCTAGTTGTTAGATTCTAATTATAAAGCCTAAAACATAGGGTATTAACACACAGGCTGTGACTAGGATTATCCTCACATATCAATTCTTTCACTTTCCCAACTCAATAACCCAAATCAGAGGATGACATCTTCATCTTCAGGACATCTTCGCGACATCTTCAGGAAGACGCCAAAGGCATGATGAGTTTTTCTTCTCCCTGAGTCTGAAACCTCATTGGCAATGACATCTCTTCCCTCTCAACCCAAAAGCCTGACACTCAGTCTCAGCAAGTGCCCCTTTCACCACACCCCCACATGCTGCATCAGATCCTTTTCTGTTCCAGGTTGTACTGGTGCGTATCACCACATACCTACAGCTACTCTTTTCACCTCCTGCAATTCTGCTTCCAATCTCTGTCCCACCAGCAGGGCAGCCTAATCTTGCTCAGCATCACTGAGGAAATGTTCCCACACTGCCAAGAGAGCCTGAGCACCGGACCTTGCCATTTCTTACCTGGCTGAGTATTCAAGGCCCTCCACACTCTGGCTCCAGCCCAGCCTGCCAACACAGACACGCTCTTCCAGCCCAGATATACAGGCCCAATGCCCCCGTGCTCTAGTCCCTCACTCCTGCTTCTGTGCTCAGCTCCCACTGCTCTTTCTGGCTAAGATGGCCTCTCTTCCTCATCTTGCCTCCAGCTTGCACTTCACTCGTGCACTTGCACTCACCACTTTCTCCTTTGTAAGATTCTGTTTATACCATCCATTTGTACAATATCATCTTGTGTTGGTACTTATCCTTTCATATAAAATGTTTCTCCCCAACGAGACCACAAGTTCCCCAAGAAAAGAATAATGGAATGAAAACACATTTTAGAAATATTGAATATATATACTAGAATTGCACAAGGTGCTTTTTGTGAGTTCTATGCTGTCTATTGTGGTTTTCAAATATTGAAGATATTCAGTAAATACCTTTTGAGTGAAAAAATAAATGACTAATTTAGACCATTGGCACTTGAGGGTATGAATATATCTTTTTTTTTTTAAGATTTTATTTATTTGACAGACAGAGATCTCAAGTAGGCAGACAGGCAGGCAGAGGGAGAGAGGAGGAAGCAGGCTCCCTGCTGAGCAGACAGCCCAATGTGGGGCTCGATCCCAGGACACTGGGATCATGACCTGAACTGAAGGCAGAGGCTTTAACCCACTGAGCCACCCAGGCGCCCCAAGGGTATGAATATATCTTGTGCATCATTCTACCCAGAGCCTATCTCAATGGACTCAATAAATCTATGGGTGAATGACAGTGAGAAAAGCAGACAGAGGAAGGGGACAGTGTTTAGGTGAAGGTTATGAATATTACAGTTTAGAATTTATTGTAAAAAAGAAAAACATGCAGTGGAAGAGTAATAGTCACTTAAAAGACAGAAGATCCCATCTACAACAGCAACAAAAGTAGATGAGATACTTAAGAATAAATGTATCAAGGACCTTGCAAGGTCCACAGGAAGAAACAAAGATTATTGGGAGATAAAGAATCAGACAAACAAACGGAGAGTCATAGCATATTTTTGGCTAGAAAAGCTCAAAATCATCAACGTGTTGATTCTTCCTAAATTAATCTATGAATTAAAAGTAACTGCAAAAACATTAGGAGTCAACACGTATTTTGAAACTAGACAAGCTATTTACAAAGTTATTGTGGGAGAAAAAAATCCAAAGGTAAAATAGCAAGGAAACTCTTAAAATAGGTAACGTAACAAGAAGCAGGAACTATCCCATTCAAATGTCTAACTGTTTAACAATACCACGAAAATTAAAAGAGTTTGGCACTGACATGTGAGAGTCAATCAAAAGGAAAAATGAAGAGGCTGAAAATATGCACAAAAATACACAGATTAATAGGATGGCATTTCAGATTGATAGAGAAAAGACAGAATATACACTTCATGGTACTAGAAGGAGTCATAAAACAATAAATCCTAACATCAAGACTTAAAGCCAATTAAATTCCAGGTAGATCAATGATTTAATAATCAAAACTGAATCCATAAAAGTAACATAAAAAATTTAAGGAGAATTTAGGGTTGAGAAAGCATTCCTAATAGAACACAAAACCCAGAAGCTATAAAAGATTTATTAAATAATCCTTACTAGAAGTCTAATTTCTGTAGCAAAATACAACATTAATAAAAATAAATATCCAAAAACTAAGTGGTAAATACTTGCATAACACATCACAGGAGTTAATTTTCACTTACTCATAAAGAATGCTGAGAAACTGATAAGAAAACACTTTTAGAAGCAAAGGAGAAAAGTGGTCAAAGAAAATGAACAGAGAAATACTTCTAAGAGAAAGAAATACAAATGGCTCTTACATAAAAGAAGAGATGCTCATAATAAGTAAACTTCAAAATAGAGAGAGAGAGAGAGGACCGTGATATCCAGTCGTGATGGTGTAACTGATACCAAGCTCATCCTTCTACATAAGCAAGATTGAACCTAGACAAAATATATGATACAACCCTTTCTCAGATGTTAGACAACAAAGAGTATGGGACTCTAATTCTTAAGAGAGAGGAGATGAAGGAAATAAGCCCTATAATCACTCTATCTTTCCTGGCATTTCTTCCTTTGAGCTACTTTCCAGATGAAGGCATGGGGTTGTGGGACTCAGAGCACAGCAGCCTCACTTTGCTGCACAGCTGGAGACTGGAGGTAGGGTTTGCTGAGGCAGCAGGGTTTTCCCCGGTAGACTAATGAAGGGAGTACAGCTGCTCAGAAAAGCAGTTTCGGAAATCTTCACAGTGATACCTGAAAGTCTTTGGTCACGTGCTAAGATATCAGTTGGACAAGAGTCCAGGTAGCCTGATAGACAACAGTGCCCTGGAAGCTGTGGACTGAGGGGAGAGCCTGATTTGCACAGAGCTGGGAGACAAGAGTTCTGGAAATCCAGAGAGAACAAATCTTGCTAAATACTCTGAGTAATGGACTGAGACCTCAGAAAAGCCACACTTATTAACAGACCCATGGAACAAAAATTAAAAACAAAGCTTGAAAGAGTCAAGCTGAATTACCAGTAAATTAAATGACAGTCAGAAACAACTCAATATTCTCTAAAGGCACCAAAATTCAGACTCCCTATTGTGCCTGCAGAACTGCTACCGTGCAAAAATCATTATACATTGCAACAAATCAGGGACTGAGAAATGTAACCCATAAGCAAGAAAAAAATATATTAAATGGGGTATCAAGATGACCCAGGTTTTTAAAGCTAATGAAAATATTTGAAAGATATAGAAGAAAATATGGTCATAATGAATTAACAGATCAGAACTCCTTAAGAAATGAAAACAATAAACCAAATGGAAATTCTAAAACTAAAAAGTATACTATCTGAAATGAAGTTTTCACTTGTTGGGATCAAGAGGAAACTAGAGATGGCAGAGAAAAAGGTCTGTAAACTAAGAGCTATAAAATTACCCAATTTGAAGAAAAGAGGAAAAGACAAGTATAAATAATAAAGAACGTAACAAATCCAAATAGACTAACACATATGCAGGATATACATAATAACCAGCATTCTAGAGGAAAAAGAGAAATAATGGGGGAGAACAACTATTTGGAAAAATAATAGCTCACAGTTAGCCAAATTTGATTAAAATATACATCTATATATACGTGCAAATTCAAGGAGCTCAGCAAACTGCAAGGAGAAAATTATAAATAAAACCATACCAAGGTTCGTCAATAGTCAAACTCAAGAAAATCAAATATATTGTACCAGAAGTAAAAAGGGACATTTCATGATGATATAAGGATGACAATATTAAATATTAGAGCACTTAATAACAGAGTTTCGAACTACATAAAACAAAAACCAATACAACTAAAAAAAATAGATCCCGTCATAATGGAAGATTTTTTTATTTTATAATTTTTTGGTTTTTTTTATAATTCATATTTACTATTTTTTTCAAATTTTTTTTTCAGTGTTCCAAAATTCATTGTTTATGTGCCACATTTTTTAAGATTTTATTTATTCATTTGAGACAGAGAGATACAGAGAGAGAGAATGAGCAGGGGTGGGGGCAGAGGGAGAGGGAGACACACACTCTCTCCTGAGCCAGGAGCCCAACACAGGGCTTGATCCCAGGACTTGGAGATCATGACCTGAGCACAAGGCAGACACTTAACCATCTGAGCCACCCAGGTACCCCAATAATGGGAGATTTTAAACATTTCTCTCTTAGTGATTGAACCATTGAAAAAAAAATCAGTATATGAGAAAATTAGCCCAAAAAATCTGAATAGCTCTCACAATCACGTTGAGGTCAACAATTTTTACAGACTACTGTATCTATATCCAACAACTACTTCAGAATATATATACATTCTTTACCAGTACATATGAAACCTGCAAAGACAGACCACATACATACCAGGCCAAAATAATAAGCCTCAAGAATTCCAAAACACTGAAATCTTACAGAGTGTATTCTTAGAAACAAACTAGAAATCAGTAACAATAAAGTATCTAAGTGTATAGAAATTAAAGATACTTCTAAAACACGATCAGGTTAAAGAAGATATCACAAGGAAATTTAGAAAATATGTCAAAATGGTTGATAATGAAAATACAACAGTGCTTAGGTGCTTAGACAAAAATCTGTAGTTCTAAATGCTGGAAATGAAGAAAGCTTTAAAATCAGTTCTCTAAATCCTCACCCTAGGAATCTAGGGGGGAAACCCCCCTCTCCCCTAAATAAGCCCAAAATAAACAGAAAGAACTAATAAAGATAAAAGCAGAAATCAGCGAAACAGAAAACAGACAAATATTACAACTTCTTCTTTTAAAAACTAATACATTGATAAAAACCCTAGCAAAAGTGAAGAAAAAGAAAAGCACAAAGTAAAAATACCATTTTGTAATAAAAGGAAATGAAATATTGATACATGCTACAACATGGATAAAGCTCAAAAATGCTATCTAAGTTTAAAAAGCTGAATGCAAGGGGCGCCTGGGTGGCTCAGTTGGTTAACCGTCTGACTTTGGCTCAGGTCATGATCTCAGAGTCCTGGGATCTGACATCAGGCTCCCTGCTTATCATGGAGTCTGTTTGCCCTTCTACCCCTCTCCCAACTCATGCTCTCTCTCATTCTCAAATAAATAAAATCTTAAACAAAAAAAAAAAGCTGGATGCAAAAGACAATATATTGAATGATCCCATTTATATGAAATGCGCAGAAAAGACAAATCTATAGAAAACAAAAGCTGAAATGGGAAATCTGGCCCAGCAGAAATCTGCCCTAAATTTCACACACTGTATTATTTTCTGTCTTATCAAGTTTGCTGACAATTAATTATCAGTCTCAATTAAAATGGACTGTTTTATGTCCTTCCCTGAACCCACTTCATTCATTTATTCATTCCGTCATTCTTTTACCAATACTTTCATTGAGCTAGGAATTCAATTCTTATAGGTAAAATGCAATACAGAACACTGGTTTTTCAAGTTATTTTTACTGATGAAAATTCTTCTGCTGAGATGTATCATGAAAAACCCCAATATGCAAAACAGATGTGAGTAGGGGTACTCTGTTGAAAGGAAGAAAGGCTATCTTGCTTGTGATCTACCTTTGAACACCTTCTTCCAACCATCCACTTTCTTCTTATGGTGGTCTGGGCAATCAAGAGTTGACTACATTCAACAGAAAAATCCAAATTAAATCTTTGCAAAACTTTGGAAGCACCACAATGGGATCCTAGCACTTGTTTGGCAAAGTGGCAACTTTTTTCTTATGTGTAGGGTGCTGAAGGCAGAACACCCTGAGTAAATGTTTTTGATTGCCATAAAATGTGTGGTAGCTCCCAGCCTGGGTACAATCTACCATAAAATGCAAAGGATGGGAGTTAAAGTTTAACTTCTACATAAAGTAAAGTTGAGGATTTTTTTTTCAAGTGTTCAATTTCACTTCTGACTTCTGCTATGTGGCAAAAAATTTGTAACTTGTTGAAATTTTAATTATTATATTAATTCTGCAGAAGCTTGCCAGCATTATGAAAATGAGACATTCAGAGGTGACAATAAAATAACATCTGCTTAGCACAGTGCAGCAAATGACAAGGTTGCTTGTGGCCAGAGACTCCCTGCCTAGAAAGCCCACCTTGTCCATCCTACCCACCTGCCCTTGTGATGCATCTAGTCCCTGTACCCATGTACAATGTCCCACATGCCATGTCCCAGAGTCTCCTTCAAGATTTCTGCCTTCTCTCTGCCCAGACAATCCCCCAGAGCACCTCAGCCAAAGGTCCAGGGGACATTCTGTACTTGTGTGAGCTTGCTGAAAAGTCCTTATTTGTCCCTGCAATAAGTGTTAAATTCTGAAATTTGTTCTAATTTTACTTTTAGCTTTCAACTATTTTGCTGAAACATCTACCAATTCCTCCAACCCATCGCTGCTTTTGTTTGAACTCCGAGTTGAATATTTGATCCATTTATCTTCACTTTTCTTATTTAAAATAATAAGAATTCAAATCTATTTCATCTGGAAGAGCTTAACTGAAAATACAGAAAACATAATATATAGATTCCCTGAGCCTTTATTTTCTAAATAATCTGTAACTGGAGTTCTTATCTTTCATTAGATTTTATGATATTTTGATATAATCAATAGATTATGAAGCATAATAAAATGAACATCCATAAATGTTATACTCAACTTGAAAATTAGAATATCACCAATTCCCTATAATATGCCTAGATAATCCTCCCTAGATACATCCACTGTTCTACATTTTGAGTGTTTTACTCCCTTGCTTTTGCTTCCACAGTCTTTATTACATGTATGTATCCTAAATGTATTGTTTAATCTTGAGTTTTATAAAATTGGTTTTTACACTATGCATGGAATTGTGCAGCTTGTATTTTCTCTCAATAGTTTGTGAATTTGGCTTTGATTCATTCATTTCACGGCTGGAAAATATTCTTCTGTAGGATTTTGCCACATTTATTTATCCATTCTTCTACTGATGTTTACTGGTGTTGTTTCCATGCTGGTATTGAATATTTTTGTATATTTCCCTTGACTGACATACACAAAAATTTCTCTAAGATTTGTAGAAGAGGAATTGCTCAAAGGATATACAGATGTTCAATTTGACAAGGTAGCACGTCTACTGGCCACAGCGGGGTTATGAATATACAGTGTTCATGTGGCTTCTTCACCAGGGATCCAGAACTAATCTAATAATATAAAATGGTATCTCATTGAGAACTTAATTTATATCTCCCTATTAACAAGAAGGATGTTTTTTCTATTTGTTTATGATTTCATGTTTATTTGTCATTTATCTCTTCAGTAAATGCCTATTTGCTACTTTTGCTTAATTTTCTATTGGCTTGTCTTTGTCAGTTCTTCCTGAATTCAGGGACCTCTTCATAGACACAGGAAATTAATGCTAGGTCAATTATGTATGTCGAGAATAACTTCTCTAGATTTATGCCTTGTCTTTTTACTTTTTAGATGGTGTCTTGTGATAAGCAGATTTTTAAAAATTTGAGGTACTCAAATCAGTCCTTTTTTGTGATTAGTGTTTAAGGAATCGTTACATATCTTGAGATCATAAAGGCATTCTCTTATATTTTCTTCCAAAAGTTTTTAAAGGATAGTCTTTTACATTTAGATACATAAAACTCCTGGACTTGGTTTTCATGAATGGTGTCAAGTAGAGGTCCACTTTCTCTTTCATCTTCATAATGAGAAATAATCATTCCGGGACCATTTACTGAATACTCCATCACTTCTCCAGAGACCTGAAATGTCCCTTTCATCATGAAAGAAAGGGAGGGTCCTATTTGTGAGTAATCTTTCTGTTCCTTTGGTTTATTTGACCATATAGTAACTCTCACAAGCAGTCCCATTACTGCAACAAAACTATCTTACAGAGATGGACATTTCTTAAGGTCTAATTAGTGTCCCAAAGGGCCATCAGTGGATGTGCTGGCTCTGGTACAAGGAGCAGAGAGGCAAATAGCAAAGCCAACAAGAGATTAAAATTTGGTTGTTAAACTAGATATGTGTAAAACATTCCAGTGCCAGTGATCACCTATACAAATAATTGTGACATGAGCTCCTCTTTATGAGCATGCTGTGATCTATGGCTGACGTAGGAAACAGAGAGAAGGGCTTTGTTTCAGAGACTTCGGGTCACAGTTGTCAGCTCTAGTCCTGTACCCCACCTTCTTCCAGACCTATTCAGTGTCAGTAAGGCATCATATCGGAAGAGCTCTCAAGGTCCTGTCCATTCTAAAATTCTCAAAAAAGTTCCTGCTAATGCCATGGAGTACTTTTTTTTTTTTTTAAACAAATCAGCTATGTAGTTTAGATTGTTGAAAAATATTAAAAACACTGAGTTCTGAGCTGGTTGAAAAATTATCCTAAATAACTGTGTATATTTTTAACTTGAAATTTAACTTAAAATTATAACATACGTGTATTTTGTATGCATGCTTTATACATCATTTGGGTTTTTTTTGGAGGGGGTCTTTTAAAAAAAAGAAGAAAGCTGATGATTAATAGCTGATATTTTAATGTTCTAAAACATAAAAAAAGAAAACCCATACTCTGTCCTTCTGAAAAAAAAAATCTGAATCTTATTCAGGATGTCAATAGATTTTTAAATTAATCAAGGACCAACAACAAAAAAAGCTTTTGCACAGGGAAAGAAACCATCAATAAAAAGCAAATGCTTTTGATCTTGATGAAGTCCCAAAAGTTCATCTTCGCTTTTGTTTCCTTTGCCTTTGGAGACATATCTTGAAAGAAGTTGCTGTGGCTTCATCAAGATCAAAAGCTTCTGAACAGCAAAGGAAACAGTCAACAAAACAAAGAGGCAACCCACAGAAAGGAAGAAGATATTTGCAAATGACAGTACAGACAAAAGATTGATATCCAGGATCTATAAAGAACTCCTGAAACTCAACACACACAAAAGAGACAATCATATAAAAAAATGGGCAGAAGATATGAACAGACACTTCTCCAATGAAGACATACAAATGGCTATCAGACACATGAAAAAGTGTTCATCATCACTAGCCATCAGGGAGATTCAAATTAAAACCACATTGAGATACCATCTTACACCACTTAGAATGGCCAAAAGTAGCAAGACAGGAAACAACATGTGTTGGAGGGTATGTGGAGAAAGGGGAACCCTCTTACACTGTTGGTGGGAATGCAAGTTGGTGCAGCCACTTTGGAGAACAGTGTGGAGATCCCTCAAGAAATTAAAAATAGGGCTTCCCTATGACCCTGCCATTGCACTATTGGGTATTTACCCCAAAGATACAGACGTAGTGAAAAGAAGGGCCATCTCTACCCCAATGTTTATAGCAGCAATGGCCACGGTCGCCAAACTGTGGAAAGAACCAAGATGCCCTTCAGCGGACGAATGGATAAGGAAGATGTGGTCCATATACACCATGGAGTATTATGCCTCCATCAGAAAGGCTGAATACCCAACTTTTGTAGCAACATGGACAGGACTGGAAGAGATTATGCTGAGTGAAATAAGTCAAGCAGAGAGAGTCAATTATCATATGGTTTCACTTATTTGTGGAGCATAACAAATAGCATGGAGGACAAGGAGGAGATGGAGAGGAGAAGGGAGTTGAGGGAAATTGGAAGGGGAGGTGAACCATGAGAGACTATGAACTCTGAAAAACTATCTGAGGGTTTTGAAGGGGGGCGGGGGAGGTTGGGGGATCTAGGTGGTGGGTATTGTAGAGGGCACGGATTGCATGGAGCACTGGGTGTGGTGCAAAAATAATGAATACTGTTATGCTGAAAAAATAAAAAATTTAAAAAAATTTAAAATAAAAAGGAAATGCAACCTACTGAATGAAGAAATATCTACAAATAACATATCTGATAAAGGATTAATATCCAAAATAAGTAAAGAACTCCTACACCAAAAAACCCCCAAACAATTGAAAAATAGGCAGAGGAACTATATAGACATTTTTCCAAAGAAGACATACAGATGGCCAACAGACATGTGAAAAGATGCTCAATATCACTAGCCATCAGGAAAATGCAAGTCAAAACCACAAGGATATATCACTTCACATCAGTCGGAAAGGCTAACATTAAAAAAAAAAAAAAAAAAACCACAAGAAATAACAAGTGTTAGTGAGGACGTGGAGAAAAAGTACCCCCATGCACTGCTGGTGGAAATGTAAATTGATGCAGCCACTGTGGGAAAGAGTATGGAGGCTCCCCAAAATATTAAAAATAGAAATACCATATAATCCAGTAATTCCATTACTAGGTAATTATTTAAAAAAATAAACTCACTAATTCCAAAAGATATACGTGCCCCTATGCTTACTGCAACATTATTTACAATAGCCAAGATATGGAAGCAACTTGGGTGTCCCTGGATAACATGAATACATGAAGAGGACAGCATATGTATATACGCACATACATATGTATACACACATACACACACAATGAAACATTATTCACCCATGAAAAGGCAAAGGAAATCTTGCCATTTATGAAAATATGGATGGGCCTAGAGAGTATAATGCTAAGCGAAGTATGTCACAGAGAAAGACAAGGACCATATGATTTCATTTATACATGGACTCTAAAAAAACAAAACAAAACAAAAAACCCAGAAATAGACTCAACTACAGGGATCTGGTAGTTGCCAAAAGGGTTAAGGGTGGAGGGATGGGTGAAACAGATGAAGGGTATTAAGGGGTATAAATTTCCATTTATAAAATAAGTAAGTCAGGGGAATAAAAATACAGCATAGGGAATACAGCCAACAACACTGTAACAAATTTGTATATGCTGACAGAAGGTCAGGACACTTATCTTGTCGGGCACTTCAAAATGTATAGAAATGTTGAATCTCTAAATTGTACACCTGAAGCTAATATTGTATGCCACTACCCTTCAATTAAAAAATAAATTTTAAAAAAATGTTATCACCACCAACAACAACAAAAAAGCAAGGCCCTGAAAACAGAAGCTAGAACTAGAAACACTAGAATTCTGGAACTTCAACATTCAGAACTAGTCATTTGAATCAATAGTATAGGCCATTT
Source organism: Lontra canadensis (assembly GCF_010015895.1). Classification (NCBI taxonomy): domain Eukaryota; kingdom Metazoa; phylum Chordata; class Mammalia; order Carnivora; family Mustelidae; genus Lontra; species Lontra canadensis. The sequence goes on along the minus strand of NW_022631014.1, from coordinate 15,809,975 downwards.
TGGTTGTGTCCAAAAAACATAAAACCAAAGCAAGGAAAACAGAAAACAACAAAAATGTTCCATAGAAAGATTTGTAAAATTTTTATTTTGGGTGTTTCTTTAAATTGGAAGTATAATTAACATACAGTGTTATATTAGTTTCAGGTATAAAATACAGTAATTCAACAGTACTATCCATCACTCAGCACTCATCACCATAAGTGTACTCTTTACCCTCATCTCTATTTCACTCATCCTCCTACCCACCACCACTTTGGAAACCACCAGCTTATTCTCTGTATGTAAATCTGTGTTTTTCTCTCTTTTTCTTTGTTTTGTTTCTTGAATTTCAACACTAAAACAAAACAAAACTAAACTAAACTAAACTAAAACAATAAAAACCCAGATTGGGTGTTTGATTTTGATTTAAGAGTAGGGTATATTCAAGTTGGTCAGGTAGGAAATGCGTGTCCCCCCCTCCCCCAAACACACTGGTATGACCCTTCCTTCACATCTCTGCTCAAATGCCATCTTAAAAGACAGGACTTCTTCAGTCATCCTGTGCATAACCTCATGTCACATGTCCTACCCCCCTCATTGTCATGTCATGATCTAACAAATATTTGACACAGATTGTATTCTGGGGGAGAGAGACTATAAAGAATCACTGTTAAGACAAAAGCCTTTGTTTTATCCACTAACCAGTGTCTGGAATAGTGGCTGAAATCAGTTCTTATCAAGCATTTAAATAAATGAATATGTGAATGACTAAGTGGGTGGAAATAAAAGCCACTTCTGTTATTTGGGACTATAAAATGGCTCAGGTCTTCAGACTGATGTATGCAAATATGGAAATGTAGAGCATAACTTTGAATTTCATTTCCATCAATGCCTGATTACCTACTGATTAAATCTGACAACCTGCAAAGGGAGAAAAATCATTATTAGATCCCAACCTATCATCTATAACAACCTAAATGTAACTAATGATACATTTTATTATACATAATAGCTTTTAGAGGGGAAAAAATAAATGGCCATACTGTCACTGTAAAAGCATTTCCATGTACTTTGCTCTGTCTTTGAACATAGCCACATAAATGTACAGTTATACTTGATTTATAAACGTAAACTGTAAACATATTTTCAGTTTTGTTTGTAGATATATCATTCTGAATCTTATCATAAGTTGTAATTTAAAATTCACTGAGTTGTTGCTTTTTATCACAGATATATTATGTGTATATAATATACAGTGTCCCTTAAAGGGAAGAAAATGAGCATTCTTCTCAATGACATCTATGTGCCATATTAAATTCTCAATATAACTAAATAACAATGACATTATCCCCATCTTACAGATGATGAAGCAGTTCACACGTGTGCTCGTGGGATGCAAGGTCACACAGCTATCACAAAAAGGGGTGCCAAATGACAATCCAATCTGATGGACCTGAATCTAGGTACCCATATACCCAATGGTAAGCCACTACCTGCATCTCTAAGAAATACTAGACTCTTTTAGAAAACCTTTTTACTGATGTGCAGTAGATATAAAAAAATATAAATATCCCAAGTACACAGATGAATTTTCCCAAACTGAACACATGTAAAGAGCCCATAGCTAAAGAAAGAACATCAACGGCACCCAGATTCCTCTTGTGCCCCCTCCAGACATTATCTCCCTCCCCAAAAGTCATTATGGACCCTGACTTCTAACATCAAGAATGAGCTGCTGACTTTGTATTTTGTATAATTAGAATCCCACGTTATGTTCATGAGATCCATGCATAAGACACTAACAGTAGAGTAGTGTTATGTGGCCCTATATTTGTGACTACATCACAGCATATTTAAATATTCTCATGTTGATGCGCAGAAGAGTCTCCAGTGTTTTGGTACTACAAATATTTTGCTATCAACACCCTTGTATATATCTCTCAATGTTTTGTAGATTTAAGTACAGTAAGTTTTGCCCATTAGATTTATTCCTAAGTATTTGATTTTTTGGATACTATTATAAATGGAACCATCCTTCAATTTTTATTTATTGTTAGTGGAAATCTGTGGTTTTCTTAATATTGATCCTATGTCAACTGACATTTTATAGTGACCTTATAACTGGTGACCTTGATAAATCTGCATGTTAATTTCAGTACTGTACTGATTCTTTTGTATTCTCTAGGTTCACATTCATGTCATCTGAAAATAATGATAGTATTATTTCTTTCTAATTCTTATGCATCTTTTTTTTCATATACCTACTGCATTGGGTAGGACTTTCTATTTTAAACATAGTGATGGTGAACATTTTTTATTTGTTCCAATTGCAGGGTGAAATTGTCACTATTTTGATGTTCTAATGTTGAATATGACTTTTGCTTTAGGTTTTTTTTTTTTAAATATTCTTTACCAACTGAAGGTAATTCCCTTCTAATTTTAGTAAGCCAATAGTTTTAAATGTTACCTTTTGTCAAATGTATTTTCTGTAATGTTATTCTTTTAATTGCCAATATAGTAAGAAAAACCAAACTAGAAATGCCTGTCTCACATAACCTGTACATACATGAATGCAATCATCTTAAAAAATTAGATTATGGGATGGGGCGCCTGGGTGGCTCAGTGGGTTGAGCCTCTGCCTTTGGCTCAGGTCATGATCTCAGGGTCCTGGGTTCGAGTCCCACATCAGGCTCTCTGCCCAGCAGGGAGCCTGTTCCTCCTCTCTCTCTCTGTCTGCCTCTCTGCCTACTTGTGATCTCTGTCAAAAAAAAATGAGATTACGGGGAACATTAACATTTTTTATCTACATTATAGTTCCTTCATCCTACCCTGCTGTCACTGACATTCATTTCTGTGGAAAGAGGAAGCCAGAAGAGAACCTCAGGCCTCCAGGACAAAGAAACAGCAGCAGACCCTGGAGACAATTATTCCACAACCCAAACAAGCTGAGAGCATGGTTAGATGGGTTTCCTAAGTGTGGGTACAGTATATACTGTAGGGAAGAGAGTGGTTGCTGACCATGACTCATGTACCTTGCTTGTCCGAGTTTTGAGGCAAGAAGCAAGAGGACTGCAAAAATCCTGGATTATAGTCATTCTCTTTTTCTTGCTGCTGCTTTTTCTTCTACCTTTTTCTTCTTCTTTTTTGGAATCTTTTATGATTTTTCTTTACCTTCCCACCAATTTTGTATTACCTTCTCTGTTAATTTTTTCTCTCAAATCTCCTTTTTTGCTTTCTAACCCTTAGTCCTTCATTAATGAATCCTTTCCCTGTTCTCTGGCACTGAAGCAAGTGTTTTCTTATTTTTGAACAGAGGTCTCCAAAGTGACCTACTGGAGTGTGTTTAAAAAAATATTAGAACTTACTGTAATTATTTTTACCAAGCAACTAAGAAAACCCACCAACAGCTGGTCTTTTCACTGGATGTATCATTCTTCTGCACGCACTTGGTATCCAGACAAAAGGCTGGGGGCAGCAAGATTCAGGGAAGCAGAGTGGGCCATGGGTTTTGTACAATTTCACCACACTGGGACATCATAGCAGCTCATGTACCTTTGGTTAAATGGATGTACCAATTGCTCTATCTCGTTTTAACCAAATTAATAATAATAACAAATCAAAAAGTAGATGAGTACCTTATAATGATTGCTGTAACAACAACAAAAAAGTGGAATTGAAGGTAATACTAATAACACAAGCAAACAAAGATTCAGAGCGATTCTGGTCCCTACAGTATTCCTTCCCCAAATCATGATGTTAAAAACAATGACCAGTGGAAAAAAGTCTCTTCAATAAATGGTGCTGGGAAAATTGGACAGCTATGTGTAGAAGAATGAAACTCGACCATTCTCTTACACCATACACAAAGATAAACTCGAAATGGTTGAAAGACCTCAACATGAGGCAGGAATCTATCAAAATCTAGGAGGAGAACATAGGCAATAACATCTCCAACATGGGCCACAGCAACTTCTTTCAAGATATGTCTCCAAAGGCAAAGGAAACAAAAACAAAAATGAACTTTTGGGACTTCATCAAGATTGAAAGCTTCTGCACAGCAAAGGAAACAGTCTACAAAAAAAGAGGCAACCCACAGGATGGGAGAAGATATTCGCAAATGACGCTACACACAAAGGGCTGATATCCAAGATCTATGAAGAACTCCTCAAACTCAACACCCAAAAAACAGATAATCATGTCAAAAAATGGCCATAAGACATGAACGGACACTTCCCTAAAGAAGATATACAAGTGGCTAACAAACACATGAAAAAATGTTCTTCATCACTAGCCATCAGGGAGATTCAAATCAAAACCACATTGAGATACCATCTTACACCACTTAGAATGGCCAAAATTGGGGCGTCTGGGTGGCTCAGTGGGTTAAGCCGCTGCCTTCGGCTCAGGTCATGATCTCAGGGTCCTGGGATCGAGCCCCGCATCGGGCTCTCTGCTCAGCAGGGAGCCTGCTTCCTCCTCTCTCTCTGCTTGCCTCTCTGCCTGCTTGTGATCTCTCTCTGTCAAATAAATGAATAAAATCTTTAAAAAAAAAAAAAAAAAAAAAAAGAATGGCCAAAATTAACAGGACAGGAAAGAACAAGTGTTGGAGAGGATGTGGAGAAAGGGGAACCCTCTTACACTGTTGGTGGGAATGCAAGTTGGTATAGCCACTTTGGAGAACAGTGTGGAGATTCCTCAAGAAATTAAAAATAGGGCTTCCCTATGACCCTGCCATTGCACTATTGGGTATTTACCCCAAAGATACAGATGTAGTGAAAAGAAGGGCCATCTCTACCCCAATGTTCATAGCAGCAATGGCCACAACCACCAAACTGTGGAAAGAACCAAGATGCCCTTCAACAGACAAATGGATAAAGAAGATATGGTCCATATATACAATGGATTATTATGCCTCCATCAGAAAGGCTGAATACCCAACTTTTGTAGCAACATGGACAGGACTGGAGGAGATTATGCTGAGTGAAATAAGTCAAGCAGAGAATGTCAACTACCATGTGGTTTCACTTACTTGTGGAACATAAGGAATATCATGGGGGACATTAGGAGAAGGAAAGGAAAAGTGAATTGGGGTAAATCGGAGGAGGAGACAAAGCATGAGAGACTGAGGCCTCTGAGAAACAAACTGAGGGTTTTAGAGGGGCGAGGGATGGGAGCTTAGGTGAGCCTGGTGGTGGGTATTAAGGAGGGCACGGATTGCATGAAGCCCTGGGTGTGGTGTGTAAACAATGAACCTTGGAACACTGAAAAAATTAAATTAAATTAAATTAAAACTAACAAAGTTAAAAAAATGACAAGCTAATCAGATCTGAAAAGCAGCTTTAAAAATTTAAATTATGACAACTACTACTGTTACAATGAATTTGCTATGTATTTTGTCTTGACACTTCAGCTAGAAATAGCAATCTGTCATAATTAGCAAGAAAATGTAAGACTAAGCACCCAAGAAGAAAAATAAATCTCTATATTTCATATGATTCTAGTACCTCTCAACATTTTATGGAACTTAATGATAAATATGCAGAAGCCCCTATGTGGTTTCACACTTTACAATTAAAGTTAGAAAAAGCACAAATCCCTGGAGCAACACTTTTCTTCTCACGGTAAAAATGGCTGAAATAACATTCAGCCGAAAAAAACAAAAAACATAAAAACAGAACCTGAAATTTAATCTTTATCAATATATATTGTTGGCAATATTTTTTAAATCTTGCTGAAAACTAGAAGCAGCAAGTATTAGAACAAATTATATAGTATGAGAGGTTGGATCACAATATAGCTATCTCAAATTGATTCCAGTCATACTATTAAGAAATTCTGTACCTACCAAGAAATAGTCACATAATTACTTTTTCTATGAGTCACTAAAGAAAAGATGTACTGGAAATGATATATTCTTGACAGGCAATAATTTATTTACTAGAGAGGTTTTTATTAAAACCTGCGTAAGTGAAATCACTTATAGAATATCTATTTCGATATCAATTTTTTATAAAATTATTCTCAGGGTAAGGTTAGAAAGATAACTTCATAAGTAAAATTTGTTCTAGCATCATTCACTGGCAAACTGCTGCAGTAGAGGTACTGAATGGCAGAAATACACAATGTGTTAGAGGAAAAATAACAAAATTAAATAAACACCCATCCATACATGACTATATGCATAACGAATATTTACAAAATATGAACTTTGTGCAAGACAACATTCTGACTTCTTCACATTCATTCTCATGTAACATTTGCAACAATCCCCTATGCTTGATATTGTAATTAAACCTACTGTCACAGGTGAGGCCACTGAGGCAAAAGGGAAGACCTGCCCAAGGTCATAGTGGCTTTCAGCTGCACAGCCTGGACTCAAACCCAGGCAACCCACGTTAAGAGCGCTCACTCCCAAAGACTAGGCCACTGATGTGGTGAGTTTTGGAAAAGCAAGATCTTGACAATAGACAAATCTTTACAAATATTGTAATGAGAAGCAGAATGATCAGAAAAACACATGGATTCACTTCTTATCTCATAGTTAAAATGTTAGAAGAGCTGCTAAGCTTGAAGATGATTTATGCAGTTTTTTTTTCTTTACAAAAAGGTAGTTGCTGAGATTCTGTGATAACAAGCTGTCAGGATGCTATCCAGCAGGTGCTAACACACACGCACCCTCCACTCCTTAACACACATTTCACCATTCCTGCATGGTGAGAAAGTTGAAACATTAAGTGAAAATGTGAACTATTATGGAGAGCATTTTTACAAAAGATTTTTGAGAATGTTTCCAGCATCGTCTGACTGGGTGGCTAAAAGTACTATAGTAAGACTGTTCCTTAAAACTCTCAAATCTATACCATAAGGAAAATCAGACAAAAAGAAAAAGCCTTTAAGTACACAGTGTAGGAGATTAAAAAGAAAAAAAATGAGCCATGGCCATTATATCATACTATACACAAAAATTAATTTGAGATGTTTCATGGATCTACATATGAAAGGTAAATGATAAAGCTTCTAGAAAAAAGCATAGTAGAATATCTTTAAGACTTTGGCAAAATTTCTTAAAGCACAATAAAACATTAACTATAAAAATATAAGATTTCATTAAATTAGGAACATCTGCTCATGAAGTTTGCAGTTGAGGAGTATATAAAACACACTACAGAACTGAAAACAATACATATCCAACAAAGGAATCTTATCTAGAATACATAAAGAATCCTATAAAGTAATTAGATACCCAAAAAGCCAATTTTAGAAATGAGTGAAAGATATGCACAGGGACAAAAGAGGATATCCAAATGGCCAACCAACTTATGAAAATGTTACATATTAAGAACATAGTAAGATACTACTTATACACCAACAGAAAGACTAAAATTAAAAAGATGAATACCAAATACGTAGAGCAACTGTAATTCTCTTACATAGGCAGTTGGTGGGCAAATCAGCAGAACACTTTAAAAAAACTGTTTGGCAAAATCTCTTCAGACTGGGGAGCCTGGAGCGCTCAGTTGTTAATCGCCTTCCTTCGACTCAGGTCACAATCCCAGGGTCCTGGGATTGAGCCCCACATAGGGCTCCTTGCTCAGCGGGAAGCCTGCTTCTCCCTCTCCCACTCCCTTTGCTTGTGTCCCCTCTCTCACTGTGTCTCTGTCAAATAAATAAAATCTTAAAAAAAAAAAAAAATCTCTGAAGACTAATATATACATCTTCCCTAAGACTCAGCAATCTCACTTGTGTGTGTGTGTGTGTGTGCATATGCATGTGTGTGTGGTTCTGTACGTATCCAAAACAAATGAGGGGATATGGCCACAAAAACATGTGTACAAGAATATTAACAGCAACATTATTCATAATAGCCATAAAGTATGGGATGCCTGGGTGGCTTAGTCAGTTAGGTGTCTGCCTTCAGCTCAGGTCATGATCCCGGGGTCCTGGGACGGAGCCCTGCATCAGGCTCCCTGCTCAGTGGGGAGTCTGCTTCTCCCTCTGCCTGTCACTCTCCCCTGCTTGTGCTCTCTCATGCTCTCTCTCCCTTCCTGACAAATAAATAAAATCTTAAAAAAAATAACTAGCCATTAAGTGAAAACAAGCCAAATGCTCATCAGTAGGAAAAGAGAAACTGCAATATAGTCATACAATGGGATACTATATGGCAATTTTTTAAATTAAAAAACTTATAAAAAGGAACAATGCAGATGACTTTCACAGAAATTATGCTATGAAAGTAGCCAGACACAAAAGTGGATCTATTTTGTATTTCTTTTATATGAAGTTCAAGAACAGACAAACTAATCAATAGTTCTAGAAATCAGAATACTGATTAGCTCTGGGTAAAGCATGGACTGGAAATGAATTTGAAGGAACTTCCTGTTGTAGTAAAAATATTCTTACTCTGGATTTAGATGTTGGTTTTACATATGTCTTACATATGTTCATACATATGTAAAAATTCATTAAGTTGTATGCTTAAAATTAGTCTACTTTATTACTGCCTGTTAAAGCTCAATAAAAAGTAAATAAAATATGACCAAAAAAATTTAAAGCTATTTCACACCCATTTAAATGTTTTCCAAGGAAATCTCAGTAGGTCTTGAATCCATATAAGAATGTAAAATGTTTCAATTAGTTTGTAAGAATAGGCAATGTTCTGGGAAAATGATATTTTGCTAAATAAATTATTAACAAATCTTTGTATAACTGGTTTATGGTCTTGAAAATAAGTATAATTTAGGAAGCAGAGTCAGTGGTGCACATTCTCCATGCACATCTATGCACTGTTATGAGACTCATTTTTCAGCTATAGCAATCATTAAAACCAAGTATCAAAATTAACTAAACCAGAAGGAAATAGAAAGACAGGCCACAGAGTGGGAACAAATATTTACAAAACACATATCTGAAAAAGGACCTGTAGCCAAAATATACAAAGAATCCTTAAAGCTCAACAGTAAGAAAACAAACAATCCAATTACAAAACAGGCAAAATATCTGAACACATACTTCATCAAAGAAGATACACAGATGGCAAATAAACATATGAAAATATGCCCCACGTCACATGGGGTTAGGGAACTGCAAATCACATGAGATACCATCATAAACTTACTAGAATGGTAAGAACTCAAAACACAGACACCAAATGCTGGTGAGGATGTGGGGCAACAAGAACTCTCATTCACTGCGGGGAGGAATGCAAAATGGCACAGCCACTTTGGAAGACAGTTTGGCACTTTCTTACAAAACTAAACATAGGCTTGCCATACAGTCCAGCGACTGTGCCCTTTGGTATTAACTCATAGGAGCTGAAAAACTTCAGTCCATACAAAAATCTGCACAGACAGGTTTACAGCAGCTTTATTCATAACTGCTAAAACTTGGAAGCAACCAAGATGTCTTTCAAGTAGATAAACTGTGACAGTCTGATAGAATAAATATGGTATATACAATGGAATATTATTCAGCAATAAAAAGAAATGAGCCATCAAGCCACAAAAAGACACAGAGAAACGTCTTAAATGTCTACTGTGGATAAAAGAAGCCAGTATGAAAAGGGTGCAAACTGTATGATTCCAAATACATGACAAAGGTAAAACTAGAGAGACATTAAAAAGATCAGGGGGTTGGAGTGGGACGGAGAGAAGGATGAAAACATGGAGCACAGGAGATTTTGGGGACAGTGGAACCATTCTATATGACACTGCAATGGAGGATACAAGGTAACGTGCACTTGGCAAAACCCATTGAACTATGCAATGCAAAGAGTGACCCGTAAAGTAAACTATGAATTCTATATAATAATTATGTATCAATATTGGTTCACCAATTAGAACAAATATTAATATTAGTATGTTACAAGAGGGGAATCTGTGCAGGGGGTTAGAGGAAGGGGGAGAGACAGGGGGCATCTTTGTACTTCTTGTTCAACTTCTCTGTAAACCTAAAACTGCTTATTTTTTTAAAAGATTTATTTAAGAAAGAGAGAGAGAGAGAAAGCATCAGTGGGAGGGGCTGAGGGAGAGGAAGAAAGAATCTCGAGCCGACTTTGCACAGAGTACGGAGCCCAATGCAGGCCTTGATCTCAGGACTCAGATCACAGCCTGAGCCAAAACCAAGAATCCAATGCTTAACCAACTGTGCCACATGGATGCCCACTAAAACAGCTCCTTAAAAAAAAAAAAAAAATCTAGGGAGAGGGTGGTGGGACTATGGACATTGGGGAGGGTGTGTGATATGGTGAGTGCTGTGAACTGTGTAAACCTGGCGGTTCACAGACCTGTACCCCTGGGGCTAATAATACATTATATGTTTATAAAAAAATTTTAAAAATCTATCAGAGCCAAATGAAGGACAAAAAAAAAAATCTACTCATTAAGAAAAAAACAAACCAAATCTGCAAACTGCTCTCTCATAAAATGCTAAATCTTATTTTCAAAAATAGTGAAACATATCTGATTAAAAACTAAAATGTATTTCATACCATTAAAATAAAATTAGTTTAAAAAAAACATTTATTTCATTTGTGTCTCATCATAAGGGGAGCCACAGAACCCCTACCTTCCCCCTGCCCCCACAAGAACAAACAAAACACTGCTATAGATCCAGCCTCTGCTTTAGGGAGGAGAGAAAGATGGATGTTGAACAGACTACAAATAGACTTGCAATCAGGCTACTTTCAACCAGAATTAGACGAGAATTAGACACATTTAACTGGAAAGTTCACATTTGGGAGAAAAGTTCAAGGTTTTTTGTTTGTTTGTTTGTTTGTTTGTTTAATTTGGGTTTTGCTATGCAGTTGAGATGAGATAAGGTTTTCATTTATACATACATACATTTTTGGCCCTCAGCGATATATGATCTAACAACATGTATCAGATATGTCATATTTAAAGTAAAATAACCCACAAAGTCAAAATCAGGTTTCTATTTCCATGCTGCCGTTCTGATAGCCCCTCTGTGTGCTCTCTGGATTTGGGTGGCTGGTTTTCCTCAAGAGATATCCGCCTTGCCTGGTAGAGAACCAGACTCAGAGGCAAACCCCATTAACAGTGTTCAGTACTAGATGGCTGGGTCTTTGAAAAATAAATGCCTTTTGGGATCCCACTTCTTATAATTGTTGTTGCTGCTGCTATTATTGTTATTATTGGAACTGTTCTCATCTGATTGACTCACAAGTACATACCATGTGTAATTATCTTTAATTACTTAATTTTTTTAGTTCATTTGTTCATTCATTCATTCAATAAGTATTTATTGAGCAAAAATGATATGCCTGATCTTATACTGAAAAATCTAGATGAGCAACCCTTTATCCACCATCAAATACCCGATTAGGCTATCTTAGTAAAACCCTTTGGACTGGCCATTCTGTCAAGATATGATTAGGGGGACTTAGTACTGAATGAAAAGCCATGCCACCAATCGGTTTACTGCTTCAATTTCATAAAATAGACCAGTGCCCAAACAATCATCCTTTCTTTTGTCTTTATTGTCAGAGTGCTAGGGTGAATGTCTTTTCTAGCTGCAGAGCATAGTTGTTGGAAACCCAGGATTAAAAAATGCATATCTTTATTCTCTAAGCAGTGATGCCTTTTCTAAACACTGGCCATGTCTCAAAAAGAAAGAAAATGTATGCCACTGGTCACCAGGGACATCAAGGGAGAAGATGCTGAACTATGTCTACAAAGCAGGGACCTCAAGTCATCAGCAAGATTAGCCTCAAAAGACAGAGGGCATTGTTCCAGTCTATTTCACTGACAGCAAACAGAACTAAAGTGAAATCTGGGTACCAAAGGAGAGCAGAAAAGAATACCTAATGGCTGGTACCAAGTACCTTGTGTCAAATACGTGGTGTTCTGGAGAGAGAGGTGAGCCAGCCCTTGCTGAAGGCTAGGGAGCGAAGGGGGCTCAAGTTTAGAACCTCTGCATCTAGGGGTCATCTTAGCTACTTTCCTACTGGATCTCCCATCCCCCAGGGAAGATTCTGCATCCGCTGGCCTTGCTTTCATCATATGCACAATGAGGGGTTTGAGTAAGTGACTTTTAGGAATATCCCAACTCTAGAGACTGGGGTTCAAAAAAAGGTTATGGAGTGAAATGTAAGGAAACAAAATCCAAATCAGAAAACCATCTCCAAAGGAAAGGAGATTCTCTGGGCATGGGGCAGTGAAAGACAGCTGTTAGGAAGGAGGAGAGAACCAGCTATGATACCCAGACAGACTCCACTGTGGTATAGGTTGTTAACATAATGGGAGATAAATGGACTGATTTGTTCAGCCATTTATAGCTAATATCCAAGAGACACCTAGAGAAAAGGACTGGATTAAATCCAAAGTTTGGTGCTTATATAGACAGAAGATCATTTTATTGTTTTCCAATCACTCATTTATATATCTGTAGATGGAAAGAGCAGATAACTTACATTTTATTAAAAATGTTAATGCTAGATCATTGCTCTCTGGGGACTCATTTTTTAAGTGTGCAAAATTCTACCTGCTTTAACAATAAGATGCACAGACTGGTGTTTGAAATCTAAGTAATCTCTTGACATTTGACTAAAAGTCAAAGCAGTGGACCACAGGACAAATAGAACACTTCACCCATGAAGGTTGACTATTAGCTTTGTTTCATGGTCTGTAAATGAGTTATTAAACTCCTCTATAAAGTTTTATTACTGTTCTAATCCCATTAATAACTGTCCTCAGTTTAAATGGCCTCCTGTTTGCTGAATATGCTGCTGCTGTAATTGCTGCCCGACATTAGATTTTTCTCCCTCTAAAACTAAGGATATAAAAGAGCAGGCGTTAGAGACACCATGAAACACTGATTATATCCTTTAAAGGAAAAAAGGAAAGAGCCAGATGTTAGCGGTCTCTCTTTGTATGGGGATAACCTGCTTGATTCCACATTTCCATCTTTAGTTCCCCAGTGTTTGCAGCCTAGACAGAAGGGAATAAAAGTGAATGTACATTTCAGTACATAATGAAAGCACTTAGGGAGAAAACAATTTACATCTTAATTGCTTCCTTTCATTACATTAACTCCTCCTCTGCTTTTCATCTTGGAGACTGCAGGAATGTTTGCCAACAGTGGCCAGTATAGGAGAGAATCACAGACTCTTGGGAGCATTTAAGAAGTTTTAGCTGCCATAAGCCAGCTCCCCCGCTAGCCCCCCAAATCACTTCTCTGTCTGGTCTCCCTTCCAGACTTGTGGCGCTCACTTTGCCCAGAAGCTGACTTCTCCACACTTCAGTCTTCAAATTGCTGGGAAGATCTTTCTTTTGTTGAACAGGATGTGGCTGCCCTGGAACCTTCACTGGGGCTTCAGGTCCGGCCTTTTGGAGCAACTCATGGCATGAACCTTCTTATATTTCACAGCAGAGGTGGATACCGATCTGAAGACAGTGCTGGGAGCTCATCCAGCCTATAAGCCAATAGCCCAGCATCTTCTGCCACTCCTTAGGATGACAGATGGCTTCCATCCACTCCATTCCAGAAAGAACTGCCTCTCCATCACGGATACTTTATGCTAAGCAGCCTCTCACTTTATCTGCAATGTTTCCTTAACGTCTCACCCAGAAGTAAACTTAACATTCTTACTCACACCGAAGAGATATCTGAAGCCCAAGTCTGGGATGTCATCAAGTGCGACCCTCCTGAAATGGAGTGTCGTAGAGAATTTGAGCTTAAAGTACATAAGAACATGTGCAGAAAACAGGGACAGGAGAAGCAAAGTAAATTCATGAATGCCTTAAAAGGACACAGAACACATGCTAACATAAGAAACATTGTATTCCTACACTTAAACATTTCCTACACTTAAAATTAGTAAACTGGGAACTTTAATATTTCTGTTACTTGGTTCATGTTTGATAAGAAATTTTCAGGATCTTCTGATCCTACAGTTTCAAGAAGTTGCTTCTAAACTGGATTTACTATCTTGCAAAACACATACTAGAAAACAGTTTAAAACTTGATCTCTTGTGTCCAAAGTAGCTGGCTGGCCACAAAATGTTCACGCTCTTCTTTCTAAACTGTGCAATCATCCCTGAGAAGTGGCTGCTCGGGCTGGTACACCACTGCCCAAACTCTCCGCCACCTAACCTGTCCGTGGCTCTGGTTCTCACCCAAGGAATGTGACCAAAGGGGATGTGTGTCCTTTCCAGCTGGGTTTCTTTCTCAGTTGTGGTAAAATGTACGTAACATAACACTTACCATTTTAACCCCTAAGTATTCAATTCAGTGGCATTAAATACATTCACAATGTTGTGTAATTATTGTCACTGTATCCAGACCATTTTCATCACCCCAGACAGATTTTGGACCCATTAAACAGTACCCCCACACCCCCTCCTCCCAAGCCCTGGCAACTGCTATTCTACTGACTCTATGAATCTATCTATTCCAGGTACCTCACAGAAGTGAAATCATATTGCTATTCTTCCTTTTGTGTCTGGCTTCTTTCGTTTAGGGTAATGTTAACAAAGTTCATCCATGTTGTAGTATGTATCAGAATTCTATTCCTTTTTATGACTGAATAATATTCCAATGTACAAATATTTTGTTCTGTATACCACGTTTGTCTTCCACTCATCCACCAGGGAGCACATGGGTAGTTTCTACCCTTCGGCTGTTGTGAATAATGCTGCAACAAACATTTGTGTTTAAGTATCTGTTTGAGTCCTTGTTGTCAATTCTCTCAGGCATATACCTCAGAGGGGGACTGGTAGATCAGGTGGTAATTCTGTGTTTAACTTTTTGAGGAATCATTACAGCAGTTGTACCATTTTACACTGCCATCAGCGATGCACGAGGGTTCTCATTTCTCCATATCCTTATCAACATTTCCCTTAAAAAAAAAAAAAACCTAATTGTCATCCTCATAGGTGTGAAGTAGTATCTCTTTATGGTTTTGATTTGCATTTCCCTAATAACAAATAATATCGTGTATCTTTTCAGTGCTTACTGGTTACCTGTAGGTCTTCTTTTGAGAAATGTCTATTCAAGTCCTTTGCCCATTTTTTAATTATGTAGTTTGGGTTTTTGTTGTTGTGTTCTTCATATATTCTGGAAATTAATCCCTTATCAGATAAATGATTTGCAAGTATTTTCACATCTAGCTAGGGTTCTTAAAAAGCAGGTGTGCCCTCTCCACTATTTTACTCTTCTGCCCACTGGATGTGGAGGACACTAAGAACCAGGGGAATAATGGAGCCATGAAATGGAAGGAGATGGGCACCACAAGGAAGAAAGCTTCCACTGACCAAGAAGGCCACATATTCTACTATTTACATAACTGATAAACTTCTTTTGTATTCATCTACAGAAATTTTGTTCCTTTTCTCCACAAGCTACCATACCTAACCTAACACAGTCCTCTTTCCAAATGTTCAGTCATTCTGATTGTAAGATCTAAAAGTTCACAATTTCCATCCCCTAGATTGCATTGCCATTAGTGCCCCTTAAATATGGTCTTGGGCATTCTCTGATTAACCCTCCTTTTTTCAATTATCACAAACTAACAGCATCATAATTTTGTTAAGATGGACTTATCTAGCATTCTGAAATCCCACCATTCCTCTTTTCGTAAATGAGATCCTTTCCGTCCTACAATCTTAGCATCCCCATTTCTCTGTAACTTCTTAAGAATGATGACTGAGTATAAACTTTCAGTTATAAGATGAATAAGATCTGGGGGTCTAATGTACAGCATGGTGATTATGGTTAATGATTGTATTGTATATTTAAAAGTTGCTAGAATGTTCTCACCACAAAAAAAAGGTACTTATGTGATATAACTCTGCACTATTTGTATAATAAATCAATACATTTATACACCTTAAACAGTCACTCTCCTATATGTCAATTAAATCTCAGAAAGAAGGAAAGAGAAAGAATCTTACAAATATCTAATTATGAAAAAAGAACAATGGCTCAGAGATCATATTTGGGGATCTTTCAGTATACTGCATTATAAACTATTAGAAGTGGTTAAGTTTAACTCATTTAAAATGGCTGATACTATCTTAGAATCAAATAATTTATCTTGGGTTTCACTTCTCTCATTCCAAGGATCTGCTTATATCGTCCCACGTGAGGACCACTCAGCTATTTTTAGTAGTCTTAAACACCTATGCAAATTTTATTAATTCTACATGGAAGTTTTACATATATTATCATTTAATCCTCAAATCAAACATATGAAATAGGTACACTATCCTAAAGAGATTAGGACCCAAAGTATCTCACAGATAAGTTGTAGACTCAGGATTCAAACCCAGCTATTTCAATTGCCATACCATGTAACCTTCTTTTACTTGCATGCTAACTTCTCAAGTTCTTCCCTAAATAATGGGTTTATATCTTTTTTGTTCTTTGAAGAGTGTTTCAAAAACCTTTCAGTAGGTCTTTGAAATATTTAGAGGAGGCCTATAGATTCACACCTTCTATTATATGTGCTTTCCTCCTATTTAACATGTTTTTAATCTGATTTAATAAAAAAGCCTGTTAAATGTCTTTTTTCCTTTTACTAAAAAAAAACTTTTTTGATACATGATAATGTGGCTTTGATATTTCTGAGTATTTCTGACATTAAAAAGCCTAACTGAGGGCTGGTGAGGACATTCTTGGGAAGGGGAGTAATGGTGCACAGGTCCTTCTAGCTCAAAGAAACCTGAAAGAAAGGTAAGTGGACAGTTCTACCTATCTAACATCTAGTTGTCCTTATTTTAAAATCAAATACCAAAAAAAAGGTACAAAAATGAGATCACTGCTTCTAAGCTGTTAGCTCCCCAGAATTGCTTAGCTAAGTCCAAGATTATGGTCTCAGCCTCTGGCAGTGACTTTCAGTGTACTCTAAAGTGATAGGATCTGCCCTTGGGAGATCAGCGAGCTGGATTCCAAAGGTGAGGAACTAGGTGAGAACTAAAGAAAAATCAGCAGCTCAAATTTTACTCAGTTTGGTGGCCTTAAGACAATCCAGCACACATGTCTTACTTAAATATGTGTGGAGGGAAGAAAGACACAAAGCACATCACAACAGATGAGGCCAGCAGTTGGACAACACATATGGTTGGTGCATCCCGTGGCTGAGCTCGTGAGCAGAGTGCAGAGACTCGAAGCACTTATTCTAGAAATGGAATATGAGCACTATACTGGGTAGTCCACTACCATTCATTCAGTCAGAGGGTATTTACTGAGCAACTTCCATGCCCCATGAATTAGGCAGCAGAGTCCATTGTGAATGGAATAGGCAAGGTGCCAGGCACTGTGGGGATTTCCTTCTCGCAGAGGACTGGGACATTAAGCAATTAATGCGTAATTCACATTTTAATTAAAGCTGTGAAAAGCACAACAGAGAATATGGGGTATCCAGGAGGATTCCTTGAGGAAATGGTGTTTGAACTGAGCTCTGAAGGCAGTAAGGAGGACAGAAGGATAGGAAATGATACATGGGAAGGCAGAAGGTGTGGGGTAGAAAGCAGCATGGTACAGGACAGATACTAAGATACGGTGAATGAGGCCAAAGCACAGATAGCAGAGGGAAAAGTGGCTTAGGATGAAGTAGATAGAATGAGAGTGCTATGATACATTAATGATTCCATCCTTGTTCTTAAAAACAGCATAAAGTTAGTATAGGGAGCAGTATAAGATTTGCCCCCTGAAATGACCATTCTGGCTATTGCTCTACAAAAAATAAGTCAGAGAATTCTCTTATCTGCTACTCCAATGTTCTGTTCCCAAGGGAAGTCCCCGACAAACCGCCTCTGAAATCCCTAGTAGGCAGCAATGCCATTAAAACATTTGAGATTTTAAAATGTATTTTTCTAAGATTTTATTTATTTATTTGAGAGAGAGAGTGCACATAAGCAGGGGAGAAAGGGACA
The DNA here is from genome assembly GCF_010015895.1 of Lontra canadensis. Lineage (NCBI taxonomy): Eukaryota > Metazoa > Chordata > Mammalia > Carnivora > Mustelidae > Lontra > Lontra canadensis. Next base: position 15,792,105 of record NW_022631014.1, on the reverse strand, counting down.
GAGGGAGAGGGACAAGCAGACCCCCCACTGAGCAGGGAGCCCAACACGGGAATCACCCCCAGGACCCTGGGATTATGACCTGAGCCAAAGGCAGGCACTTAACCAACTAAGCCATGCAGGTGTCTCTGAAATTTTAAAATTTAAAGGAAAAGAATTCCTACAATTCAATAATAAAATAGACAATCCGAATAGACATTTCACTGAAGAATAGTCAATAAGCCAATGAAAGGATGCTCAACATCATTAGCCATTATGGAAATGCATGTCAAAACCATCTGAGCTATCACGTCACTCTACTAGGATAGTCATATAAAAAAGGTACAAATAACTTTTTCTCTGTTCTTGATGGTTAATACTGCCACCAGAATAGGTCACCTTGCATCATTTTTCTAGGATATGACAGGCCTTTTTAATCTGCACACTTACTTATTTATGGAGCATTTTCTACTACTGTAAAGTATTTATCTGTTCAATTTGCTCAGGCCTCTTTTTTTTTTAATCATTTTTTTAATTTATTTTCAGCATAACAGTATTCATTGTTTTTGTACCACACTCAGTGCTCCATGCAATCCGTGCCCTCTCTAATACCCATCACCTGATTCCCCCAACCTCCCACCCCTACACCTCTTCAAACCCTTCAGATTGTTTTTCAGAGTCCATAGTCTCTCATTGTTCACCTCCCCTTCCATTTCCCCCAACTCCCTTCTCCTAACTCCCCATGTCCTCCATGCTATTTGTTATGCTCCCCAAATAAGTGAAACCATATGATAATTGACTCTCTCTGCTTGACTTATTTCACTCAGCATAATCTCTTCCAGTCCCGTCCATGTTGCTACAAAAGTTGGGTATTCAGCCTTTCTGATGGAGGCATAATATTCCATAGTGTATAAGGACCACATCTTCCTTATCCATTCGTCTGTTGAAGGGCATCTTGGTTCTTTCCACAGTTTGGCAACCGTGGACATTGCTGCTATAAACATTGGGACAAGGATGCCCACTCTCACCACTCTTGTTCAACATAGTATTAGAAGTCCTAGCAAAAGCAATCAGACAACAAAGAGAAATAAAAGGTATCCAAATTGGCAATGAAGAAGTCAAACTCTCTCTCTTTGCAGATGACATGATTCTTTATATGGAAAACCCAAAAGACTCCACCCCCAAACTACTAGAACTCATACAGCAATTCAGTAACGTGGCAGGATACAAAGTCAATGTATAGAAATCAGTGGCTTTCTTATACACTAACAATGAAAATACAGAAAGGGAAATAAGAGAATCAATTCCATTTACTATAGCTCCAAGAACCATAAGATACCTGGGAATAAACCTAACCAAAGAGGTAAAGGATCTGTACTCGAGGAACTACAGAACACTCATGAAAGAAATTGAAGAAGACACAAAAAGATGGAAGACCATTCCATGCTCTTGGATCGGAAGAATAAACATTGTTAAAATGTCTATACTGCCTAGAGCAATCTATACTTTTAATGCCATTCCAATCAAAATTCCACCGGTATTCTTGAAAGAGCTGGAGCAAATAATCCAAAAATTTGTATGGAACCAAAAGAGACCCCGAATCGCTAAGGAAATGTTGAAAAACAAAAATAAAACTGGGGGCATCATGTTACCTGATTTCAAGCTTTACTACAAAGCTGTGATCACCAAGACAGCATGGTACTGGCATAAAAACAGACACATAGACCAGTGGAACAGAGTAGAGAGCCCAGATATGGACCCTCTACTCTATGGTCAGTTAATCTTTGACAAAACAGGAAAAAATATACAGTGGAAAAAAGTCTCTTCAATAAATGGTGCTGGGAAAACTGGGCAGCTATATGTAGAAGAATGAAACTCAACCATTCTCTTACACCGTACACAAAGATAAACTCAAAATGGATAAAAGACCTCAACGTGAGACAGGAATCCATCAGAATCCTAGAGGAGAACATAGCAGTAATCTCTTCGATATCAGCCACAGCAACTTCTTTCAAGATATGTCTCCAAAGGCAAAGGAAACAAAAGCCAAAATAAACTTTTGGGACTTCATCAAGATCAAAAGCTTCTGCACAGCAAAGGAAACAGTCAACAAAACAAAGAGGCAACCCAGGGAATGGGAGAAGATATTTGCAAATGACAGTACAGACAAAAGGTTGATATCCAGGATCTATAAAGAACTCCTCAAACTCAACACACACAAAACAGATAATCATATCAAAAAATGGGCAGAAGATATGAACAGACATTTCTCCAATGAAGACATACAAATGGCTATCAGACACATGAAAAAATGTTCATCATCACTAGCCATCAGGGAGATTCAAATTAAAACCACATTGAGATGCCACCTTACACCAGTTAGAATGGCCAAAATTAGCAAGATCAGGCCTCTTTTTTAAGAGCACCAATCAACCTTACTATGTTCTATCTTCTTTTCCAAGGATATTGATCATTGCTTCTATTTGTATTTTTAAATAATCATTGTTTTCTTTTATGTCATTGTATGACTTCCTGAAGTCTATTTGCTCTCTGATGATACCTTCAGCTGTATTGACTCAGTTTTTTGCACCTTCTGGTATGGCTCTCAGGTCTATAACAGGTAATTTCTAACATCACCATAAAAAGTTTCCATCTTCCATTTCTTTCCAAGCTCTCCCAGTCAGTTGTTCATTTCCTTCTCTGTCTCATGTCTCCTCCAAGCTCTTTCTGCATCTCTCCTTGAACTCCTTCATCTAGAGTGAGCCTGTTTACATCTCTCAGACTTAGAAAATGTGGATTCTTCTGTTTCTCTTGAAATGTTGGTCTTTTCTCTACCTTTCACATAAGTTTCCTTCCTCCAATTTTTATGGATGGTTCCTTCCTGCTGGTTACTCAGCTTTGAAAAAGAACAGGTTACCTGCTCAAGAAGTATGTAAAGGGCCAGGGCCAGCATGAGTGGAATCCGTCTGCTACCTCCATGTGTATCTCATTAATATTCCAGAGACCCGTGTGGCCATCGCTAAGCCGATTCAGACAAAAGCTCCTGCCAAAGGCCCTCCTTAACACGTTTCCTGAGGTTGCTGCCTTCAGCCGGAAGGCAAGTTCAGAGATGACAGAACTGGTACATAAGCATGGTCTCCCCTGTAGCCTTCTACTTCCTATGGGTTCCCTAATGCCCCTGTGGTTCTGAACAGTTATCTTTTTAGGGACATCACCACTTGACTGACCTGTATCTTGTCACTCCAATCAAGGACTTATTAGATATGTCGTTCAGGATTGTTGGCACTTATTTGGGGGAAATACACACCTTGTTCAAAGTCTAAAGGCAGTGAATATTGCTCATGTTTGTACAGAATTCGGCAGGTACACCTCAAAGGTTTCAGCTTGAAGTTTAGCAGGTTTTTTTTTTTTTTCTTTGAAGATGAACCTGGACTTCTGTTTTATGTGGACTGGGGGAAGTGGGAGTAAAATTAAGTAGGTTTTTCCTTCCCTGTTACTTTATCCAGAAGGTCTGAAAAAAATCAAATCTGCAATTAATCTAGCAACTAGTTATTTACCAAGCATGACACCAAAATAGTAGTAGTAATAATAGCTACTATTTGTTGGGACTCCATTATTTGTCAAGTGCTTTACACACATGATTTCATTTAAATTTTCCCAATCCTTCAAAGAAGACTAAAGCTCTACTTCATCAAATTGATCAAAATCAACTATGATTTCATGGTCCCACAGTGAGGACACGATAGGATGATGGAATTTCAGATCTCTAGATTTTTCATTTCATGGACGAAAAACTCAAATAATGCACTCCCTTTGAGAGTGGGACATATAAATAACATGGTAAGACAGGAGACTGGCCACACCTCATAGGCAGACATACCCTCAAGAAGCAAAGACTGACAGGCCAAGCTTGAGTTCGCCTAATAACTCCTGTATCCTGAAGCCACTCCCCCAAATCCTGCCTTTACAGGTATTTTTTATAGTTTTCTGTTAGAACCTAGGTCTAATTATATGCTCCAATTTATCACTGAAAATTTATAGATATAGATATTTACATATAAAGAATTCATTTTACAGCTTTCTTGTTAGGGAGTGTTTTGTTAACTACAGCATCTTTCCTGAGGGGTTTCAAAAGTCTCTAACAATTCATTCACCTGCAGAGTACCTAGATAAATATTATTACAGCCACTGTATAAGTAGAAAACCAAGGAAATGGGGGAAGGGGAGAATACTGATTTTTCCATTGATTAAGTATAGTCAACTGCTGGTTAGTATGAGTAGCAAGACAAGAAAATATATACTTTGTCTCAACACAGGCTGGAAGAGAACCTTGTGACATACCTCAGAATTCCACTAAAAGAAAATACTATCTTATACAGATAGAGCTCAATTAAGGATTTTCCAGATACTTAGTTCTTTTTAAGAGTTTATTTATTTGAGAGAGAGAGAGAGAGTGAGGAGAAGAGGAGAGGGACAAACAGACTCTGCACTGAGTGCAAACTGACATGGGTTTCAATCCTAGGACCCTGAGATCATGACATGTGCTGAAATCAAGAGGCAGACACTCAACTGACTGAGCCACCCAGGTGCCCCTCCAGATACTTAGTTTTATCTCATTCCCACATGCAGCCTTGAAAACTAAGGCTGCAGTGTGTTCTAGTCCAAGAAAAAGATATATCCTAAGATTTAAGTTGGGATTTTTCTTGTCTCCAAGTTTCATTACAAGTCCATCTTTATCCAAATACTAGCTTAACAGAAAAGAGTTGTCAAAGCATCTTTGAGAAAAGAAAAGCCCATCTGGCATCCACCATTCACTAATCTTAAGTTTGGTAACATTGTCCTAACGAATAATGTCATGTCAATTTGAGCAATGCCCATTCTATGCTCAGTTAAAGTTCAACGTTTTTTTGAGAGCACTCTTTACACTCATACAATGCTATCTTACTCATTTAAAATGGGAATGATTTCTAACAGAGAAAAGTTACTGAATTAAACATATTTGTCACATAGGAATTTACTTCAGATTTACGTAGACATGTTTAAATATTCTGAAGCAAATGGGGCAACTTGTTAATGCAAAGGTTTAGTGATACCAAGATAGTAAGAAATAACAAAAATTCAAATAGGTAATGAAAATAAGAGTTATTTAAACATACCCAGGTAAATTAACAATATTTTAAACAATTTTTGTGCTTTTAAACATTAAAATTTATATATTAAGTGACAGAAGTCAAACACAAAGACCATATATTGTATGATTCCATTTATATGAAGCGTCCAAAATAAGCAAATCCATAGAGAAAGAAAGTAGACTGGTGTTTTCCAGGGAAGTAAATGGAAATGACTGAATGACTGGAAGGAGAACATAGGGTTTGTTTTGGTTTTTGATTGTTGGCATTTCTTGAAGTCAGGACAATGTTCTGGAATTAGATAGTGGATATGGTTGTACACATTGTGACTATGGTAAAATCACCAAATTAATAACTTTAAAATGTTGAATTTTGTGGTATATGAATTTGATCTCAAATTTTAAAACTACACTTTAAACAACTAAAATTTCACCAAATGAAGAAGAGTAAAATATTTTCTAGAACTGTCTTAAGAAACTTGAACACATCAATTCTTAAAATCAGTCTTTCCTCTGAAATCATCTATTGCTATGAGGGCACAGAAACTGCTGTCAGGTACAACAGGGCATTTAGAAAGATGGAGTTCAGAAAACTGAGGTGAAATGCTTGGGCCACTGAGCAAATTAGGTTCTCAGCAGTCAGGGAGTCACACTGGGATTTTTGTGTCCTGAAAGACTAACGTGCTTAATTTCACAGCATTGACCATGGCCACGAAAGCATTGAGGGATCAGCTGGACTGCATCCAGAAATAAACAGAACTGTAGAAGACCCCAACTTCATCAGGGTCCAATAGACTTCATCCTACATAGGCAATCTGTTCATGTTAAGTTTTCACAGCTTAGCCTAGAGTGAGCCCCAATCAACCTCCAGACACAAGAGTCAAAATAATAGGATTTTTGTTTTAATTTACTGATTTATGGGGTGGTACGTAATCCACAACAGCCAGTACAACTCAGAAAAAAAAACACCATCTAAAATAAATTGGTATAACTGAATAAATTCTCAATAATGGATGAAGTAAAATGAATATCAAAATCAAGGAACACCATGCATTTTGAGAGATACGTTAGCAAGGGGTACTATAAATAGCTACACAGGGTAGGAAAGAAGGAAATAGGTCTCTTAACAGCTAAAAAATAATCAATAATGTATTTCTGGCATTTTAAACAGTAAGATATTATAGAACACAAATTGTGATATCACTGTAATCTAAATTCTACTTTGACACATAATACTGCAAGGTACTTTCTTCCCCCTGCAGGGAACTGAAATAATAAAATGTTGCCTAAGTAGCTCCAAAGGGGGGGAACCAGGATCAAGTAGGGTAGAGAAGTCAGTTTCAGCTCAATAAAAAGAAACCCTTCCTAACAATTAGAACTTGTCCAAGGTGAAGTGTGCTGCTTTGTGCAAAAAAGGGCTTTCCAATGCCAGAGCCATACACACAGTAATCTCTCAAGGTGACAGCCAATAAAAGATGCCAGCCCCAGGTGGGAGCTGGTCCATTTTTCCAACCTGCATTATCATTCGCTTCACCTAAAACTACTGGTCTGATCTTTACACGTTAGCCAAGGGAGGTAGGTAGGTAGGCAGGCAACCAACCAATCACCTAGTCCTCCATTAAAACTGAACTGAAGGGGCACCTGGGTGGCTGAGTCGGTTAAGCAACTGCCTTTGGCTCAGGATCCCAGGGCCCTGAGATCAAGCCCCACATTAGGCTCCCTGCTCAGTGGGAGCCTGCTTCTCCCTCTCCTTCTACCCTTTCTGTGCACTCGCTCTCTCTCAAATAAGTAAATGATCTTTAAAAAACACCCTTAACGTCAGTCTAGCCACAAGTTTCTAGATGATTTTAAAGCTTTCAATAGCTTTTGACAAAAATAATGGCCCCATGCACCCTGAACATACCAACCAGTTCTGCTGACTTTTCCTACCGCTCTTCGCTTCCCCACTATTCCTCCCACCTGCCAGCCACGCACCTGCTTCGTTCTGCACTTGCTTGTTCAACTGCCCACTGACCCCGGTTACCTGCCGGATTCACTTCTTCACCTCTTTCAAGTTTTTACTTAACAATCACCTTCAAAGTGAAACCTTCCTTGGCTACCCAAAGTACTTATCACCACGTAACATCTAATGTTCTCTAACATAAACCTCTTCTTCATTAATTCTTATTTTCTCCACCAGAACATAAGTTACAAGAAGGCAGAGAAATTTATCAGTTTTGTACATTGCTGTATTCCTTGCACTAGACCAATGCCTGGCACACACAGATCTGTTAAAAGACTAAATACACTAGATCAGGGTGGTGGGGGGAGGGTCAAATTCCCTGTTTTTGTAAATAAATTTTTATTGAAATAGTCACGCTCATTGCTTTATGTACTGTCTACATTTGTTTCAGGGCTCTGAGACTGGAAACGAGCAGCCGCCACAGAGGCTGTGGCCACAACGCCTACCTGGCTCTTTCAAAGAATGGTCTGCCAACCCCTAATTCCCAGTTGTGGAGCGTGTCAAGTTCTGGTTCTAAATGTCTAGGTAACTGAAGTAGATTAACGATGGCCATGTATTCTCTGAAGCTCCTGCTATCAAGAGTTGGAACCTCTTTTCTCACCTCATGAACCAGCCTGGTTTAGTGATCTCCCTCAACCAAGAGCATGGGATAGAAGGGGCATGAGACTTCTGAAGGGCTTCTGCTGAAGCTTCCAGGCAGGATCTTCCTGAATGTGGCTGCCATGTCAGGAAGCCCGAGAGAGTCCCCCTTGAAGGTGAGTGGCCCCCACTGAGGATCCAGGCATACAAGGTGGGGAGCCCAGCCCATGCTTCCAACCCACAGAAAGGGGAGAAAATAAATGACTTATTTTAAGTAACTTAGCTTTGGTGTGGTTTATTATCTAGTAAAGGCTAACTGACACAATCAAATTTATTAATTATCATTCTTAGATTAGCTCCTCAGGGCGAATTTCTGCTTTTCTTCATATACCTTCATACTATTATAATGGCAGCAGGCTCCTACTTAACTTATTAAATTATATGCAATTTTCTGTTATTTCTTTTTTTGCTGTTATTTCTTGATAACTTAACAAATAAATGTAATAAATATATTGACTTGTAAAGATTTAAGAGTAGTTTTGAGAAAGTCTGGTTTAGTTACTGTATAATAGAGGTTGGCAAACCATGGCCAGTAGACTGGCCACCTAATTTTGGAAATAAAATTTTATTGAAACAAGGTCATGTCCATTCATTTATGGATTCTCAATGGCTGCTTTCTTGCTCTATTAACAATACTGAGTAGTAATGACAAAGACCATAGAGCCTACAAGCCTACAGTATTTGCTATCTGGTCGTTTGCAGGAAATGTTTGCCAACCTCTACTGTACAGCATTATTTTGAATCTTATTCACAAAAGTGAAAGAATCTAAGACAGCTATCAAGTACACTTTCAAAGCCCAAACAACTCTCAGTGATTTTCTGGTTTCTTAAGTAAACACCAATTCCAGAGATTTGGTAAACCTAGTAAGAAATGAGTATTTTGATTTCTGACACACCATAAACCAAAGGAGACAAACATAATTTCTTTAGATGCCTCTTTCAAGGTGCTACAGTTTTTTGGCTGCTGCAGTGTGTCAAGTAAATACATCTTTCTGACAGCTCTGCTGGCAAAACGGAGCTGGAATTAATATCCATTATTGAAAGGTCACTGCACAGGGACAAGCCAGCAGCCAGTTCTAAAATGTTAATAACTCTGATATTTTTCAAATGTAAATAAAAAGTCTTCCTTTGTTTTATAATTCTCTCCCCAAATGGTTCATTTAAAAATGAAAATGTTGAAACAAAAAATCTGAACGACATAATGTCATTGCATGCTGGTGATACGGCGGTGACTGTACTTAACAGAGTTAGCATGCTTTGTGGCAGGCCTACCGGGCGGCGGACACGGTACTGCGATGCACTTCATGGATTCTAAGATGTCACTAATTGGCAGAAACAGCGCTATTTTATATACCACTAAGAAGGAAAAAAATGCTACCAACCACATTATGTCAAACGCTTTATCACTCAGAACCCCATCCTACACTCCATGCAAGTGGTCCCTGAGACTTCCGATGAGTTTCTCACCTATTACCTTTATACGTACATAAAAAGGAATATGGGAGTAAAATTAGTTGGTCTCATTTTTTTCTAAAAAGTTCTTCCCATTTGGAGGAGGACTCTTCTCATTTTTCAATTCAGGATCATTGCTGTCTGTGTTGTTGTGCACACTGTGTACCATCAGAGCACTGGTACAAGAGAGCATGGCTGGAGCAGACCCTCCCGAGGTCTCTCCCTGTTGCTGGTGCACAGTCTGCAGATGAAACTCAGCTTAGCCACTGGCCCAACACAATGCCTTTATGAGGCACCTGGAAAGCAAGAATAATCACTTCCTCATCTACCTTATCGTTCACTTAGGTGGAGGTGATTTTTAAAGTATCAATGTTGGAAACAGCTCTATGTTCAGAAGAGGGAATTTAACTCTGTAGGAATCGTAATAAATATATAAATCAGTAATCAAGTCAGAACCGATCCGAAATAAAGATTAACAAGAAGATGATTTCATTCAAACCAACCACATACATTCAAAGCCATGCAGTGGCAGGTCGTTAATGACACTTCACATCGTCACACTCCAATGACTCTTAATATGCTCTAGGTTTGCAAACATGCACTGGGTCTTAACCCAACCCCAGAAAAATCAACACACACATTTAGTAGCCAAGGAGTTTGGAAAGCAGCAGAGCATGATGGAAAATCAGACCTGGCGCTCATCTCCAGAGATGGGAAGCAGACCGTTCTGAAGGCCACAGGAGCCTCTTCCCTTCCCCTCCTTTCTATCCTCTGCTAGCAGGTGCCAGCAAGGAGTTCCCAAAGTCAGTACTCCTGGAATTCACTACCCTTCCTCACCCTGCCATCCTTACTGACTAACCCCTTCAGCCAAAAGACCATGTGGAGTAATCATGCCCACTATCCCTACTTCTGGTGCCACAAGCAGTTTATGTTCCCCAGTCATTCATCCACCATCTCCTGCAGTCCAAACACAGACAGTTTTGCAAATCATCTTTCAAGGGCAACACCCTACCCAGTCTCATCCCCTGAACCCCTTCCATTGTGACATCTGCAACAGACCATCAGCAAAACTCCCAATCTGTCCACCTCTCTCTATATTTATCTGAACAGAGTCGTCTATTCCATACTGCTGCTTCTAGACCTCTCTAGACCTGGCAAACGTTTTTCTTTAAGGGCCATAGAACAAATATTTCAGGCTTTATGGGCCATGCAGGTTGAATCTCAACTGTGGACAGTGCCATTATACAACGAAACTACCAAAGACGCATGTAAATGAATAGACATGTCTATGTTCTAACAAAACTATATTTGCAAGAGCAAGCACCCAGCCAGCAGTCTACAGCTCACGACATATCAGATCAACAGTCTCTACCACCTGCTTCTTCTCTCCCAATTGCCATCACTCAGACCACTAAATCACTCCTGCTTATTCCCTGAGCACAATATTAATACTAATGTTACTAACCTTATTCCCATTAACTAACACTGTTCTAGCCATAATTACTTTTGTGATTTCCAGTTCACCCCACAAAACCTGGAATGGGGCCAGATACCATGAGAACTGAAGCTTCTCTGGTTGGGGCTAGAGACCGACTTTAAGAAGAAGAAAAAAATTACAAGCGTAAAATTGCTCCTCTGTAGAAGAAGGCCCTTGACACTTAAGCTTCATTAGCTTGATGGTAAATCTGCCTGAGCTTCTTCAGCTGCTCCGGCTCAAACAGTTCATTGAACACAAAATCTCTGTAGCCATTGAGATCACCTCATAAACAATCCCTCTATGCCTGATTTCATACTTCCCTAAGTTCCTGTCCTCTAGCATTCAGTCCTTAATCCTGCCTCAGCCCTGGAATTCCATGCTTTCACAAGCCAGTAGCTGCAACCTCTCTAATCTCAATTTCAGCCGTCTAACTCCTCACCCCATCTCCCAACCAGCCAATGGGGCAACTAAGAACCCTATGGGCACTGTTTCACAGTATCCTAATCCTCAGACCAAGTTAGAATGCTTTGAAGGGATTCACGGGTGGGCTTTTGATTTAATGTAACAAATAGCAGTAAGAATTACAGGACACTGAGTGATGTCACTAAGATGGTGATACAGATTATTCCTGACTCTGCTCCCCTCACAACAAGTGATAACTGTTCAGGAACAAGACACCACTGAGAGAATCCTAGAACACGGAGGTGAGACTGAAGCACACCCTGTTTCAAAGAGACTGAGACAGACCATATCTGAAGCCCAAATAAGAGAAGCAGCTCCATATTGGCCATATTGCCCCTCCCCCAGGCCAGTGTCGCACCAGTGTAGGGAAAGGGCTCTCTGAGCCTTCAATTCAACAATGGGAAAAAAAGAACCTGCAGGGAAAACCAGCAGCCCCCCAACATTGTGGGTTGCTATGCAGGAGCCCCTGGTCTGATCTCGTACCACAGGGATTGCCAAGGGAATCTGTGGAGCTCCGCCAATGAAAGCTTGACTAACAGTGAAGTGGGGAGGGGCTGGCGACATCCAGCACAGGTGTCTTGGCAGACTGAGCTTGTTCCTGAGATGACTAGGTAGTAATCTCAATGAATGGCTCTGCTGAGTCACAGCCTTACCTGCTATGAAGAGTGATTTTGAGCACAATCTGACCAGTAGGGCTAGTGACAGCTGAAAGCAGTGTGGACCAGTGGCACTTGAGCCAACAGGCAGGTGAGCAGACGGAGCTGATCACCCACTGAGAAAAGCCAGATCTGGGTATGGAGCATCCTGTACTAGACACGAGCAGGGGGATTCATTCACAGCCAAGGCTGAGGGTCATTCCTGACCCTTCTCAACTGGAGAGGCTGTTTGGAATTGAGAGTAGCCTGGCACAGACCCTCCATGTCATATTCATGCAAGCAGCAACATAGCTTCACCCACTATGGGAGTGTCATTTGGCCCCATCTGACCAGATGGGCTGTAACAAATCCTAGAAGCTGTGCAACCTGATGGCACTTGAGCCAAGAGATGGGCAAGCAGGGAGAAAAGTTTGCAGAGCAAAGCCAGTGGCCTTGTTCAGTCAGAGAACTTGGGATGTAAGTTGGCTTGACTTAAGACAACAATGAGCTTTACCAGCTTTAGAGACGCTTCTCCTACTGTCCCCAGACAGGAAATCTAATTCAAAGCCCTGCTGATTCCTGAATATAGCCTTCAGCCAATCTAACCAGGGAAACTAACAAGAGCATGCAGGAAATTTTAGAGCCCATTCAATAATACATGTACAGTGGTCCATGAGCAAAGAGCACAGCCCATGGTTTCCCCCATCTGTAGAGCAAAACTGGTGTCCTCACATGACCGAGGAATTCAGGACACAGCTTCACCTAATTCACATTCCCAATTGAGCTATACAGGTGCTGAGCGCCATCCTGCTGCCCTGGCCAGAGTAGGCAAGCTAATTCATAGCCCCAACTAGTCCCCAGCCTTGACCATCTAGTAAGCCTAATCAGATAATCCAACCAACCATGGAGCCCATCCCACAGCCTCACTCAAGTAGGGAATGGAGCCAGCAGTCCTATCCAACTGTTCTGTGCCTGTGGCACATCTCCTCCATCGCTGTCCTCAAAGGACAAATAGCTGCCTTATCACAAAATAGACCAAAATAGCCCATCCCACCTGCTCAAGGTCATTACCAGCAGACACACCCAGAAACCCAAACTGGGCTAACTGGTGAAGATTAATCTCTGCCAAAGCAAAGTTGTAAACTTGAGGATATTGATTACTCAAATGTGTGGATATCAACCCAAAGAATCAGGATCATGAAAAGTCAAGTAAAGATGACAACACCAAAGGAAACTAATACACCTCCCAATAACTGGCCCCCCAAAATGGAGATCTCTGAACTGTCAGACAAAGAATTCATAATAAGCCTTTTAAGGAAGCTTAGTGAACTATAAGAAAACACAGACAAGTAAATGAATTAGGAAAACAATGCATGAACAAAACAAGAAGTTCAACAAGGAAATAGAAACCATCAAAAAACCAAACAAATGGAAATCCTAGATTGAAAAATACAATAACTAAACTGATTAACTCAATAGAGTTTCTAGTAATATAGAAGAAAGAACCAGTGATCTGGAGTATAGGACATGGTAATACACAGTCATAAAAGCAAAAGGAAAAAGCAACAAAAGAGTGAAATACCCTATATGAATTATGGGGGCACTATGAAAGGAAACAATATTCACATTATGGAGATTCCAGAATGAGAAGAGAAAGAACAGAAAGTATATTTAAAGCAACAATGGCTGAAAACTTCCAGAAGTTGGGGAGAGAAATGGACATCTCTATGTCTGAGGCCCAAAGGACCCCAAATAGGGTGAACCTGAATAGAGTTACAGAGGCACACTCCAATTAAATTGTCAAAAGCCAAAAACAAAGAAAGAATTTAAAGAACAGCAAGAGAAAAGAAGGAAGTTAAATATAAGGGAGCCCCCTACAAGACTACTGACAAATTTCTAAACAGAAACTTTCAGGCAAGGACTGAATGGGATGGCATATTTAAAATACTGAAAGAGAATAACTGTCAACCAAGAATTCTATACCTCATGAAGCTGTCTTCCAGAAATGAAGGATGAATAAGGACTTTCCTAAACCAGCAAAAAGAGTTCATTACCATCAGAAATGCCTTCCAATAAATGCTAAAGGAAATTCTTTGAATGGAAGTAAAACGTAAATAGTAAAGTGAAAGTAAAAGTAAAGTAAAAGTAAAATATCATCATAAAAATATAAAAAGACAGTATAAATCTCACTGGTAATGGTTTAAGTATATAATCATAGTTAGATTCTGCAATATGATAATAGTGGTGAATAATTCACTTACAACTCTAGTTCACAAGTTTAAAAAAATAATGTATTAAAATAATAACTACAATAGTCTGTTATTAATTACACAACATAAAAAAACACATAAATTGTAACAGCAATATCCTGAGAGAAGTAAAAGAGCCAAGTTTTAAAATTCTACTGAAGTTGTTATCAGCTTAAAATAGGGTGTTACAAGTTTGAAATATCTTATGTAAGCTTTATGGTAACCACAAGGGAAGAACCCATAATAATTACACAAATAACATAATAAAGAATTCAAAGCAAAGAGATAGCAAAAGACATGAAAACTCAAAAAAAGCAGGATAAGAAACAAAGAATAATGAATCTATAAGATAACCAGAAACAACAGAGTGGCAAAGGTCAGCAGGATCAGCTATACTTATATCAGACAAAATGAATTTCAATGAAAAATGATCAAAAGAGACAAAGAAGATCATTACATAACGAGGAAGAGGTCAATACATGAAGATATGACAATTATAAATAAGAGATGCTTAACTCTAGAAAACAAACTGAGGGCTGGAGGCGTGGAGGATAGGGGGATGGGGTAATTGGGCAATGGGCATTAATAGAGAAATGACTTGAATCAACAAAATTGTAAATGAAAAAGGAGGTATTGCAATGGATACCACAGAAATTCAATGTATCATTAAGAGGCTACTATGAACCAACAATACACCAATGAACTAGAAAACTTAAAAGCAATGGAAAAATTCTTAGAAGTCTACAATTTACCAACACTAAATCAGGAAGAAATAGAAAATCTGAACAGACTGATTACTAGTAAGGATAATGAATCAGTAAGCAAAAACCTCCCAATGAAGTAAAGCCCAGGACCAGATGGCTTCACTGGTGAATTTTATCAAACATTGAAAGAATACCAACTCTTCTCAAGTGCTTCCAAAAAATCAAAGTAGCAGGAAACATTCCTGAATTCATTTTATAAAGCCAGAATTTATCCTGTTATCAAAACTACAATAGGACACTACTAAGAAAGAAAACTAAAGGCCAATATCTTTGATGAATACAGATGCAAAAATTATCAACGAAATACTAACAAACCAAAGTCAGCAGCACATTAAAAAGGATCATTCACCATGATCTAGTGGGATTCAAGGATGGTTCAACATACACAAAATCAATGTGATACATCACATTAATAGAATGGAAAGAAAGAACATATGATCATCTTAACAGACACAGAAAAAGCATTTGACAAAATTCAACATCCATTCATGATAAAATTTAACAAATTAGGCATCAAAAGAAAAAGCCATATATGACAAGCTTACAGTTTAACATCATCCTCAATAGTGAAAAAGACAGGGTGCCCATTCCCACCAACATAGTACTAAAAGTCCTCACTAGAACAATCAGGGAAGAAAAAGAAATAAGAGTCACTACAAAGGCATGTGAAAGGAATGGCAAACAAAGAAGTAAAACCGTCTCTATTTGTAGATGACATTATTTTATATAAAGAATCTCTAAAAACCCAACCAAAAAACTGTTAGATGTCATCAGTAAATCAATAAAGTTGCAGGATAAAAGATTAACAAAAATTCAGTAGCATTTCTATATGATAACAATGAATTTTCTGAAAAAGAAAGAAATCAATCCCAATTCCAATAGCATCAAAAGCAACAAAATACTTAGGAATAAATTTAAGTAAAGAAATGAAAGATATCTACTCCAAAAAATACAAGATGTTAATGAAAGAAACTGAAGAAGAAAGGAAGAAATGGAAAGGTATCTTATGTTCACGGACTGGAAGAATTAATAGTGTTAAAATGTCAAAAATAGCAAAAGCCATCAATATATTTAATGCAATCCCTATGAAGATACCAATGACATTTTTACAGAAGTAGAAGAAACACTCCTAAAAAACTTTTGTGCAGCATAAGAAACCACCAAGAAACTGAAAAGACAGCCTATTAAATGAGAAAAAATATTTGCAAATCATATATCTGATAAGGGGCTAATATCCAGAATATATAAAGAAATCCTACAACTCAATAGCCAAAAAAAAAAAGTAACCCAATTAAAAAATGGGTAAAGAACCTGAACATGCATTTCTCCAAAAGGTGAACAGGTTAGTGAAAAGATGCTCAACATCATTAGTTACTAGAAAAATGCAAATTAAAACCACAGTGAGATACCATCTTCTGGCTATTAGGATGGACACCATCAAAAAGACAAGGGCTAACAAATGCTGGCATGGATGAGAAAAAGGACCCTTGAGCACTGTTGGCGAGAAAGTAAATTGGTGCAGCCACTATGGAAAACAAGATGGAGGCTCCTCCAAAAGGAAAAAAAAAAATAGACCTATCAGATGATCCAGCAATTCTGAGAATATATCCATAGGACAAAAACACTCAAAAAGATGTCTGCACCTGCATGTTCATAGCAGCATTATTTATAATAGCCAGACATGAAAAAAACCTCAGTATCTATCAACCAATAAGTGGATAAAGAAGTTATGGAGTGTGCATGTATGTCTGTGTATGCATGTATGTGGTTACATACATCATACATACATACATACATAGGTGGAGGGTGGGGGGAGGAGGAATAGGAAAAAGGTGGTAAAAAGGCACAAGCCCCCAGCTGTAGAAAAACAAGTAAGTACTAGGGATATAATATACAACATGATGACTACAGCTAACATTGCTGTACAACATATAGGAAAACTGTTGAATAAATGCTAAGAGTTCTCACTATAAGGAAAAAATTTGCCCATTTTTTTTTCTTTTTATTCCACCTATAGGAGAAGATGGATGTTAGCTGAACTTATAGTGGTAATCATTTCACAGTATATGCAAATCAAACCAGCATGCTGTATGCCTTAAACTTACACATTGTTGTTATGTCAGTTATTTCTCAATAAAACTGGAAAAAAAATTATAAGAAACTAACAAAGATTTTACTAGATTTACACTGTAAGAAGCACCATAGATTTGGACTAAAAAGAACAGGGATAATTCCTTTGAGAATGAAAAGAGGTTGCAGAGCCCCAAACATCTATGGACAGGAATCAGCCTTAGAACCTTACTCAGCTACAATGATGAGCCATCTTTATGGAACAAGAACAACGATCCAGAAGTTAGAGGTAAGAGCCATGGAGAAGCATTTGCAGGGAGAAATACTCTCAAAGCAAAAGATATTTTTCTTCCCCTGTGGAACAAAGGGAAATCAGGAAATACGTTTGCCAAGATTTCAACATTGTCATGCATCAGTGACTGCTATGTCCTTTTAGTTTTTCCTTTTATTTTTTTTTAAAGATTTTATTTATTTATTTGACAGAGATCACAAGTAGGCAGAGAGAGAAAGAGAGATTGAGGAGGAAGCAGACTCCCTGCTAAGCAGGGACCCTGGGATCATGACTTGAGCCGAAGGCAGAGGCTTTAACCCATTAAGCCACCCAGGTGTCCCTAGTTTTTCCTTTTAAATGAGAGTTTCTATGAGGGCATTTCTTTCTGTATCTCCTCATCGGAGTCTAGAGATGTGGCAGAGTAGATAACTTGTGTCCTTATTTCATAAGTCTTCAAGTTTGAGAGGACCAAAATTCAGGGAACTACACCTACCAAAAATGTACCCAAGGGGTCTCATGATATCTAGATTCAATTTAGATGACAACATCCTAGTTATGAAGCCTTGAAGAAACCAAGATATCCTTCAGCTGGGGAATGGATTTAGAAAAAAAAAAAAAAAAACCTGTGGTATATCCAGACAAATGGAGTATTACTCAGTGCTGAAAAGAAATGAGTTAACAAGTCATGGAAAGACATAGAGGAACCAGAAATGCATATCACTAGGTGAAAGTCACCAATCCTAAAAAGCTACATACTCTAGGATTCCAACAGTGCCATTCTGGAAAAAACAATACTAGGGAGACAATAAAAAGACAATTAGAAGGGGAAGATATAAATGGGGGCAGGGGTTATACAGGAAATTTCTGAACCTACCTTTCAATGTAGTTTTAAACCTAAAACTGGTCTAAAACAAAATCTTAAAACCGTTTTTAATCTTAATGTTATAGAAATGCACAAGATGTAACATAAAGCCACCCTCAACTCATCCGATCTCATTTTCTAAGATGTCTTGGACTAAATGTTTTTACTCTGACTGACAGCAGTAAGTCTAACTACCATGCTCACACTCGTACTTCTTGGTTTATCATCTGTAACAGTGCCTATAGGAGGAAGGAAACTTTGAGCCCTAAAGGAAAATAAATGAACTTAGAGAAACTACCACAATCCAACCACATTTCCTATTTTCACTGATAACATTATTATTCATAGATTCTTAAATATCTATTTTGATTCATCACCTTTGAATAGCACTTCTTGACTCCCTGCTATACATGATGAGGAAAATAACAAACAGGCAGAAATCAGGACTCAAAATGGATTCTAAGGAGCATTTACCTTGTTCATAAAGTAGCTTCATATTTGAATCTTTGCAGGCAACCAGATTGTTGAGCAATGCAATCACACTTTGCATGGTGTTACCCAGAATGTTCTCCTGATGTTCCTGCAATAGATCACAATTTCCATCATAACTATATAGAATTCCAATTACATCATGATAGAGACAAGTGGTCAAATGACCTCCGTCCCTTCAGTCTTTGCATAAGGTTAAACAATTATCTTTCTGTGCTTTAATGAAGCAGACCCTTCTGTGTTACGGCACTCCCCATCAGGGTGTTAAGTCAGAGGGGAGGCAGCATGAACCCTTCAGGATACCAGCACCACACCATGCACTCCCTTACCCACGAGCTGATGACAACCACACAGCCTCTGGGCTTTAGCTGGGGGACAGGGGTCTTAGAGTGACTAGGAATCAACCACATGGAGCTTAGGAGACCACACACCTGAAAGTGACTGGGGTCACAAAATAAAGCTACCACGTCTCAGAGTGACAGATGCAGCAGGTGACCAGGAAACCCTGGATGGACACATGGTTTTCAAAGCTTACAGAAACACCAGCCCTGCATCTGCTTCTGAAGTTGCTCTGTCCCCAGATGTGTGCCTCCCAGCCATGCCAGCCACCTGATGTTCCAAGTCTCACCATCTAGTTCTTCGCTTGATCTGAGACAAGGGGTTTGCTTTGCAAACCCCATGCCTAACAATTTCTACCCTTCTTTAGAGACACACACACTTAAGAGTAGATGTTCATGTTTGAATGTTCCACTGACGCCAGTTTAAGAAGATGAATATGGAAGCGATGGTCTGCCACCAATTTCATCTAATTATTCATACAGCTGGTTGGAAGGAAGGGGTGATTAATAAGCACAAGATGACACAACATGATATTCATGATAAAGTAACTAATGATACATAGGAAAAGAGAAGCTAATACATCTTTTTCGTTTTCTTTTTCTTTTTCTTTTTTTGGTCCCATTCGATAAAATAACACATTCTGCTCCTTGTTCAAAGACCAGCCTGTCAGCAAATACAGGGCAGTTTTGCTGGAGATAAATCTATTGTTCCTTCACTATATACATTTCTTATGATTAAATGTACCTTTTCTATGATGCTCTTGGTAATATTTTCACCTCCCTATGAAGCCAATACTTTCGTTTTCCCTTGTACTCATGGGGTGAGCACCACTTGCTGATATCAGCATTTCCTTTCATATAAAAGCCAACTATTCAAATCCCCATTACCCCGGACACTATGAATCCAGGACTGTTCCCTAGCCAACCACGTTCTTGGAGTCCTGCCCTGGAGGTTCCAGAGTCCCTGCAAAATGAAGGCCTCTCCCAACCCCACAACTCAGTCTACAGAGGGGCAGAAAGCCAAGGTGCACTCTTGATCATTTAAAGCCCCAGCCCACCGTGCTACTCGGGATCTGCAGGATAAAATATTTGATGCAGGAAATAAAAGAGACCAATAATCCTATAACTAGACTAGGAGAAATGGTTTCTTTTCTTTTCTAGCCATTATAAAAAACAATTGTTGTTTTTTAGTTTCTTTGTTGTTGGATTTCAAGCCATTCATAAACTATGAACTCTGTTTAATATAAAGTGAGGAGTTTGTAAAAATTATAGTAGAGAATCCTATTTACATACTCTTCTCTCTTATAGCTATATTTATCTACAGATATATCTACAATCTTTATCTGTCTTGTAAATGTATATATTTACAAATATATATTACAAAATAAATATATTTTTATATAACACATATATATTATAAATATATATTTACACACATAAATTAAATTTACATATACATTTAAATATATGTATATGTATATATATATACACACACACACACACACACACACACACATACATACATATATCTCCTACATAGTGTTGGGGAGGAAGAGCATGGAACAGAGTCCTTGCTCCTGCTCGAGATGATGCTGTGGTTCTCCAGGTGGACTGACAGCTACTGCTATGGCCCAGGTCATCATTTCCCCCGGAAAGAATGAAATACATAACAGTTGAGAAGGTATAAAAATGAGTTAAACACACTTCCATTAACTTCTATCAAATTGAGTTATTTCATTTCTCTTAGCAACTTTAATAAGATTTGTTCCTGCTGTTCACAACCGTATTAGCCTACAGGGGATAAACGATGCATTGAAAAACACCACGGTTACTTAAAGTGAGAGTAGAGGATTATAGGAAGGGAGAAAACAAGGGATAAATATGTGGGGCCAGAGTTGTTCTCGGGGACTCTGCAAGCCTGGTGTAAAGACAAGTGGGAAGCTCAAGTTTGGTTCAAAGACCCCAATCCAAGCCAGAGGCGAGAGATGATCCTAATGAAAGACTGGGTCCCCAACAGATGCTCCTCTAGGGCAGCCCCTCCTCCCAGAAAGCTAGGACTGATTTCCAAGGTAAAAAGATTATAACAGAAGGCTAGGTAAAGTCCTGATGTCTCTTTCCTTTCCTTTCTTTTCCTTTCCTTTCCTTTTTAAATCCCCACAGCTTACGAATAAAAGCAAGGAACACATACAAGTAAAGCAGTGTAAGGAGAGAAAGCAGCAGCCGATGACTTGCAACAGAGCCTTTGGCAGGGTCAGGGGCTCAGGCACCAGTGGCCTCCATGCTGATCTTAGCCCAGTGGTGGCAGAGCAGCCGCAAAGGCCTACGAGGGGCAGGGGGGAGACGAGGCAGTGCTAACAGTTTGCTGATGGGACACTGTGTGCCACAGCCCATACCCCAGGCTTTTAACCTATATCACTGTCTCATCTGATCCTCACAGAAACACTGAAGTGGCTACATTCTCCCCTTCCTATAGATACAGACAATGAGGTTAGCGAGGTGAAGTGTAACTTGCCAAGGATCACCCAGCTCTTCAAAGCTGAAGCTAGGACTGGGTCTGTAGGATGGTGGAAGCCATGTACCTCATCGCCATGCAGCATTGCCTGGTGACCCACAGTGATATGGGCACAAGAGAGGAGAGATGGGGGAGGGGGTGAGAGCTTCCAGCCCATCAGCACATCCCAGGGTAACCCGTACAACCTGAGGACCCACAGGGTAAGGTGGGAGGAATCTAAAGGATCCAGATTGGGGTGTGGGGGGGAGAAAGAAGCAGAGAAATACTGAATTGGGGCTGCTATGGTAGCGCTGTCCTGCCTGTGCCACCACTGCTGGCCTCTCCTGGTTTCATAAGTGCCCTCCGTAGATATCACCATGCTGTAAGACACAGAACCTAGGAAGCCAGTGGAGGTGCCAGGCAACTAGAAGAAAGAAAAGAATAAGCATAAGCATATTACTCCAAAAACTGGAAGTACATACAACAGCCCCATTGCTCAGACACTCAGCATGAACCTCGACCACTGGGTAAGAAAGGCAGAAGAGCTCATCAGAGAAGGCATCACTGACGACATGCAAAGCCATAGAAGGCCATCCCACTGCATTTTAAGATTATGATGAAATACTTAACTCCTTTATCCATAACCCATCAATAAGCACAGCTGACCTAATTTGTGTGCCTAATGCCATAGTATATGGACATTTAATAAACAGAGCACTTGAGAGTACTAATAAAACATAGCATTTGCCAGTAGAGATAATTGGAATTGAAGCAGCAAAATCCTCATGTTTGGCAACATAGATGAAACAACTTCATTAAAATGTACAGCTTCAGCAAATGAAAGGCAGGGGAGCACTGGACCCTGAAGAATCAGCCTTCTCAAAACTAATTGCTTCAGTGCTTAAAGAGGACAGCTCTGAACTACCAAGGGCACGGCAAGGAAACACTCCTGAAAAATGATCAGCCTTCCCAGAGCAGCTTCACTGTAAACAAAGCATTATACTTTCTTCAAATATCTGAGGACAGAAATGGCATTCAAAGACGTCAGATGGCCAGACTCTAAAGTTTGGCAGGGCTCTCAATCGTCAAGGCAGGAAACACCTTTAGCAATCGAAAGTAACAATGAGCAATGGTCACTCTCTTTTGCCCTTGGTATGAGGTCAGAATTCCAAAGAGGGAAAAATAAAAGACAAGCACTGGTCCTGGGGAGGTTGGAAACTCAGAGGAGGCAGAAAAACAGAAGCACATGCAAGGATTGTGAACGTGAAATGTATAATCTCTGGGAAATAAACACAAGGGCACGTCCTATTTCAACACACAGATCACATTTCAGGGGGAAACTTATCGCACGTTGCACGACAGGATGCTAGTCTACCACACATGTGCTGGGACAGAGTACAAAGGTAAAAGAAATAGAGTGGGTGTCCGCTCACTTTCCTTTTTATACCTTCTCCCATAAAGCTAGATTCCTAGACATCTGGAGCCCACGGAAGACTCTTCAGAGCATTCAGATGAAATCAATGTATCAGAGTGGAAGAGGACACTCTTTCATATTACTGATTTTTCACAAGACTGTACTGCACACAGCTCCAACCCAATGGGATCCAAACTGAATTGATCCTGTCCTTTCCCCTCACACATCATCCTCTGGCTTCCTGAACCAATGAAGAGCTCTACCATCTGTCTATCATGCAGCCATAAATCCTGGAATCACCTGGGACAGCCGCCTCTCTCCCGCCTCCACATCCCATCTGCAATGAATTCCCCTTGATTCTCAATGGGCCTCCTCTTGCAGCTCTCCTCTGCTAAAGATAAGGTGGCTGTCGTATTTGGCCGGGGCTGCCACAAGCTCCTAGTGGAGTCTCTCCTTCTCGCCTCCTGTCCTCCACTACTAACCAGGCTCCTTTTTCTTGAGTGACAAGACTCATCCCCATTCCCAGAGCTTAAACCTGGGGCCTGAAGGCCCAGGGAGTATATTAGAGTCCACTGTACTCCCAAGGTGGAGGGCCATTGCTCCCACCATCCCATTTGTCCAGAGCCCCAGGGGGATTCTAAGGCCTGAGGGGAGAGAGGACACGAGAACCAGGGGATGGCAGAAGCAAGGGCATTGTAGCTCCACTGCTCTCAATCCCAGGGAAGTATCATATTATGATTTGGGAAATATTCTCATGATTTATTGAACCAAATTCTGACTCCTGTGGGTAAGGAAAAGGGAAGGGAACAAGCTGAAGGAGTACAAATTTAAAATCATGGCTCAGCGGGTTAGGCCTCTGCCTTCGGCTCAGGTCATGATCTCAGGGTCCTGGGATCGAGCCCTGCATCGGGCTCTCTGCTCAGCGGGGAGCCTGCTTCCTCCTCTCCCTCTCTCTGCCTGCCTCTCTGATTACTTGTGATCTCTGCCTGTCAAATAAATAAATAAATCTTAAATAAAATCAATCTCCACTCGTTTACCTTATAAATAGATATATGGGATTTCCTGGGAAGCAAGGCCCAGATATGGGCATCTGAAGCGAGAATGTTTCAGGTATGATCATGTTGGGGCTGGGGCGACTACCACTGGGCATTTGCTCTGCCAGTTGTGAAACAGTCAACCAGCTCCTCTGCCCTTATGGTCAGGGCTGCTGGGGGCTTAGCATTCTCTGAGGAGGCTAAGGGAGACCCTCAGGCATGTTCTTCCCCATCTGTAGCCAAAGGTGTAGGATGCTCTCACCCTAAAAGCCTGGAGGTATAGAATTAAGTCTCTTCCTTGGTTTGGGTTATTATCTTTCTGATTCAAAGACATGAGAGAAAAGAATTTAAATTTCTTAATTTGACTGACCAATAGTATAGGGGCCCTCTAGCAGCAGCAAATACAAGTTCTTATTAGCAACACATTCCAGCTGGCACAGAAGGGAGGCTATGAACCAAATGGCACCACTTGCCAATCATATGCTGAGCTCAGCCTGAGAAATCCAGTCCTTGCTCAACACCAACGGCAGACTGCTATGGATGCCCTTCTGGTAGATTAACTGTGTCACTTGGCTTGCTCAGCCCTCCTGCCCTTTCACATTATTTAAGCTTCTAGCAGGAAATTTCCATCCTTCTGGCTCCCAGTAGAGCCCTCAAGGCAGGCGCGCTGGGTCGGAGCCAGTGCTACTCAGGAAGGAGAGCCCTGGCAATGGAGCGAGATGGAGGGAAGCAGCCAGGACCAGTGTCCCCAGGAATAGACAGCACCCCTTTCATGTGTCTGCCTAGGGGGCTGACAGGCCAAACTGCCCCACAACATCCTACCTGAGCCAAACATGGGCCCCAGGTACGGGGGACAAATGAGAAAATACAGGTGTGCATCCAGGCACATAACTCCCGCCATCCTATCACATCCCTGCCACTGTCCAAAATAATAGACAATAATAAAATGTTACAAAAGTACAGCCTTGGCAAACTAATGTTCACTTTTAAAAATTCAGGCTGTTTGCTGAAGCTGGCAGGGATGGGGGTGGGGGGAAAGGCTGTCCTTCTGGGTGCGCAGCACCGCCGGCACCTTCCTGTGTCTGACTTGATCAGAGCACCTACCATATACGGTAACCCATGGTTCATCCAGTCCTCACCGGATGCGGAGCTCCTGGAGGGCAGAAGTGGGACTTTTAATCATGTCCCCAGTGCGAGGTGCAGTGCCGGGTATGCAGAGGCCTCCAGTAGATTAAGAAGCAAACCAGCTCAAAGCTGCTTGGGTGAATACAGATGGGGAAGGGATAGATAGCTCATGGGATTCTCCTTCAAAGAATTACCTTGTCACAGACTAGATATTGTCTTCAATTAAATAACTGATAAATACTTATTAAGCAATGAGCATAATCTTTCTCAAAATGTTTAAATAGATACATACTTTCTTTTGAGTATTCGCAATAAATGATAAATTCAGACCTTCTTACTTTAAATACATAAAATTCCTCCCATGTGAAATAGTTGTCAAGGACCCATGAAGCACTTGCATCGGCCTGGAAAATACATACTCCCCAAATCCTGAAAGATGCTGACACAATCTTTTAAAAGATTTTCTATTTATTGAGAGAGAGAGAGCGAGCACACACAGGTTGGGGGTATGCGCAGAGAGAGAGGGAGAAACACACTCTGCTGAGCATGGGGCCCAATGGGGCTCGATCCCAGGACCCTGAGATCATGACCTGAGCCAAAGGCAGATGCCTAGCCAACTGAGCCACCCAGGCACCCCAATGCTGACACAATTTTAATGGCCCTCTCTGTTAAAAGTGTTTGTTCACCTTGGACACATGGGTGACCCAGTCGATTAAGCATCTACCTTCAGCTCAGGTCATGATCCCAAGGTCTTGAGATCAAGCCCCACATTGGGTTCCTTGCTCAGCTGGGAAGCCTGCTTCTCCCTCTGCCTGCCACTCCCCTTGCTTGTTCTTTGTCTCTCTCTCTCTCTCTCTCTCTCTCTCTCTGACAAATAAATAAGTATTTTTTAAAAAGTGATTGCTCTTTGTTTTCTTGACTGTTTCCTTTGCTGTGCAGAAGCTTTTGATTTTGATGAAGTCCCAAAAGTTTATTTTGGCTTTTGTTTCCTTTGCCTTTGGAGACATATCTTGAAAGAAGTTGCTGTGGCTGATATCGAAGAGATTACTGCCTATGTTCTCCTCTAGGATTCTGATGGATTCCTGTCTCACGTTGAGGTCTTTTATCCATTTTGAGTTTATCTTTGTGTACGGTGTAAGAGAATGGTCGAGTTTCATTCTTCTACATATAGCTGCCCAGTTTTCCCAGCACTATTTATTGAAGAGACTTTTTTCCACTGTATATTTTTTCCTGTTTTGTCAAAGATTAACTGACCATAGAGTTGAGGGTCCATATCTGGGCTCTCTACTCTGTTCCACTGGTCTATGTGTCTGTTTTTATGCCAGTACCATGCTGTCTTGGTGATCACAGCTTTGTAGTAAAGCTTGAAATCAGGTAACGTGATGTCCCCAGTTTTATTTTTGTTTTTCAACATTTCCTTTAGGCAACCCACGGAATGGGAGAAGATATTTGCAAATGACAGTACAGACAAAAGGTTGATATCCAGGATCTATAAAGAACTCCTCAAACTCAACACACACAAAACAGACAATCATATCAAAAAATGGGCAGAAGATATGAACAGACATTTCTCCAATGAAGACATACAAATGGCTATCAGACATGAAAAAATGTTCATCATCACTAGCCATCAGGAGATTCAAATTAAAACCACATTGAGCTACCACCTTACACCACTTAGAATGGCCAAAATTAGCAAGACAGGAAACAACATGTGTTGGAGGGGATGTGGAGAAAGGGGAACCCTCTTACACTGTTGGTGGGAATGCAAGTTGGTGCAGCCACTTTGGAGAACAGTGTGGAGATTCCTCAAGAAATTAAAAATAGAACTTCCCTATGACCCTGCCATTGCACTATTGGGTATTTACCCCAAAGATACAGATGTAGTGAAAAGAAGGGCCATCTGTAGCCCAATGTTTATAGCAGCAATGGCCACGGTTGCCAAACTGTGGAAAGAACCAAGATGCCCTTCAACGGACGAATGGATAAGGAAGATGTGGTCCATATACACTATGGAATATTATGCCTCCATCAGAAAGGCTGAATACCCAACTTTTGTAGCAACATGGACGGGACTGGAAGAGATTATGCTGAGTGAAATAAGTCAAGCAGAGAGAGTCAATTATCATATGGTTTCACTTATTTGGGGAGCATAACAAATAGTATGGAGGACATGGGGAGTTAGGGGAAGGGAGTTGGGGGAAATTGGAATGGGAGGTGAACAATGAGAGACTATGGACTCTGAAAAACAATCTGAAGGGTTTGAAGAGGTGGGGGGTGGGAGGTTGGGGGAACCAGGTGGTGGGTATTAGAGAGGGCACGGATTGCATGGAGCACTGGGTGTGGTACAAAAACAATGAATACTGTTATGCTGAAAATAAATTTTAAAAAATGATTAAAAAAATAAAAAATAAAGAGTTCCCACTTAAAAAAAAAAGTGATTGCTCACAAAATAAAGAAGTGTCCCATTTTAAAGAAAGAAAATATTACATATGGTGAATGATAAGATCAATACATTCCATTATCACAAGACCATTTTTAATCACAGCTGTCTTCTACCAGGGGAGTTTGCAAAGTTTACCAAGTGTTGGTACTCACAGTTCCTGTCTCAAAGGAGTACTAGCAAAGTCTGCAGGGGAAAGACTGTGCTGGCTGGCAAGTTTCTTTGAACCTAGGTTTTCAGAGAGCACAAAGAGATAGTGTGGTAAGCAGAAAGGAAACCACGCTGAGGAAAGAGCTCCTTGGCCTGCCCCAAACCAGGAGGCTATGCAGGAGCTAAGCAAGAATCATACTACCAGACTTAGGAAGAATCTTAGAGAACTTGCTAGTTCAATCTTTGGGTTTTAAAGATAAAGAAACTGAGGTCCTAGAAGAGAATATAAGGAGCAGGCCAGGACTTCAACTCAGAATTTTCTCTTCCTTCCCCACCACCTCACTTTGTCCTCACAATTTACATTTGGACATGCAGAGTCAAGTTAGCCACTTTAAAAACTGATCTATCTATCTATCTTCCTTTCTTTCTCTCTCTCTTTTTTTTTTTCTTTTTCAAACACTATAGTCACTGCTCCCTGGAGGTACAGATTCAGTGCCCTTAACATCTCTTTGCTAGGTCAGCTACTCCTAAAGACATGGGAATACCCTGACATAATATCTACTGACCCCCACATCCCCAAAGCACATACTGTCCGGATCTCATTGGATCTTTCAACCAGTTTTTGTTGCACAGGGCTGTCTCTAAAGAGGCAACACAGCCTACCATTTCACCATCTGAGCTGAAATTTCAAAGAAGGAGCACATTTCTCCAATAAATTATTCTGAGCAGGTAACAAGTCAAACATCAGGGGAACTGCAAATACATACACTGGATATTTACCAACCAGCAGCATGAGGCAGCCTGGAACTTTGTCACTCACCCTGGAATTTGGTACACTTGGTATTTTGTGCATGACCACACTTCTGTTCTCAACCTCCATAACTGAGGGCAACAAGCTTCCCTTTTTTGAGACTCTACTTAGATAGTAACAGTTATATCTGTATAATCACTTTGGAACATTCAATATGCTCATTTTTGGTCACACAATGATAGAAACTATACCATCTTGGAGAATGAATGGGTTATAAAAGGATAAAATCATCTGAAGAATTTTTCATCTACTAGGTAATTAAAAAAAATGCCATCAAGGACCCAAAATATTAACTGGCATTTGAAGATATTCTAATGTAAGCATAAACTGGGTACAAGCATAAAAGCACTGATGTGGATCAATGCTGGACAACCATGGGCAGAGTAAAAGGGTCTTGTGTTGGAAAAAATTCATGGACCCTGAGCAGAGAGCTGGGCATGTCCTAGGAACACAAGAAAAAGAAGGAGATTCCAGAGGAGTTAAGAGATTGACAAACTTGACGAAGGAAGAATGTGACCATATATTGACCAGTTTCATTTCTAAAACCTAGAAGGGGAATATTGAGAGCTTAAAATCATTTCTTAGACAAAGCCAGGCTGGGCATCTCCTAAAGACCTTGTGATATCAGCTGAAACCTGACCCTCCTCTTCAACATCTATTCTGGAATAAATCCCTATGGGGTCTTGGCTGCATGCTGGACAACCACAACTCATCTAAGGAATGCCTATTTGCTGACATCAACTGCTTCTGGATCAAAGCAACTGTCCCACCAGTACCTGGGAAGTCCCTTAAGCTTAGGAATGAGGGAGTAGGGAGGAAGGGAAAGGGAAGGGTATGGGATTTTCATATTTTTAATTCCTGTACCCCCAATAAATACAATTCTGCTTTAAGAAATTATATATCAGAATGGTTTCATTAACTTTTCTTCAAGCAGGTCAAAAAGAAAACCAGAAATCAGAATGAGTGCTGAGAAGGGAGGGACAAAGGACAGAAGGGAGAAAGACTAGAAAGGATGGGAAGGGGAAAAAAAGGAACTACTGGATTTCCTCAAGAAAGAAAAATGAGCCCAGAAAAGATAAGCTCAGGGTACAAACCCCAGGTCTACAGGTGCTAAAACAAAAACTCTCTATCAGAGGGCAGCTGGTCACCTCAATTAGGAACTAGAAGTCAGTCAAGTGATATATTATGTGTTCAGCCATGGGGTATCTCCAAATTAAATGCTGACCAACATTCCAATGGGACATGTACAGAGACAACAGCTCGGGTCTCTGCCTGTTAGCATTGCCTAGTGTTAGGCCCCAGGTGACCCGGGCCATCCCCAACAGACAGGGAGCAGAGGAGCAAATGATTCTGCTTAACGCCAACTACTTCAAGCTCTTTCTCAATTCATGGAACACATGTGTTGGGATTTTTTTTTGCTACCACACTCTCACCCGGCCATCCCCCCACACCCCCATGAACATATGGAATAATGGTGTCCTTTCTGTGTGTGAATTTTGATGAGCTGCAAATGAAAAGATATGTGGTCCCCTTGGGCAGAAGGGCTGACATGGGATCCTCCCTTCTGATGGCTTGCTTGACAATGGATGAGCACAGGTGAATGCTGTCCAGTCTGTTTGTGTGGGGTGCACAGAGAAGGGGCGCTGATCTTTCGGAGATTTTTTCTGAGCTGTCCCTGAGCTTGTGGGACATGCATACACCATTCACGGAGGACTGGAGTCTATTCGTCACCAGTCTTATTGGCTAATCTTAGAATCTCATCTCTGAGGGCACAAGTAGCCCATTAAACAACCAAACCAAACACACACATGCACACACACACACTCACACAAAAACCTGTCTTGAAGCTATTAGGGAAAGTCATCAAAAAGACAAGACTGCCAGTTCACCAGGGCACTCAGTGGCTCCCAACCCCTCCCCGCCCTTGGAATGTGGGTTCTGCCTGCCTTTCCAGCTCCCAGAGGCTGCTCCAAGGACACGACCTTGAGATAGTGACATGGTATTGAAAACACCTGCATGGTATATATGACTGAACCCTGTTAAGGCCTCTATCTACAAACTTTTAACATTTGGCAGGCAGTGCAGAGATCCACTATCTTGCTGCTGACCAAGACAAGCCTTGTATATAAGTTCTCTTTGCTTAGGAAATGGCCACCTACCAACCTGAAGTGGCCAGCCTGTTTCTTCCATCTTTCCCTGCCCTGCCAGTACTAGGGTTGGCTTCAGATTTCACCCAGGAAGCTCCTTAGAGGGTTGGGAACCAAAAGCAGGAGGAGAAACAATATAGCTTCAGTCTGAAACATTTCACATCACCACGCTCTGAATAATGTAGGCTCTGGTGCTCCAACAGAATGCTCCAGAATGACTCCAACAGCAATGACTTTAAGCCACAGTGTCCAAGTCATTGTCACCAGATCCATCAAGGGCAGGGCAAGAGGCAAAACCTCAGGCAGCTGGAACCATCGTATGGAGCCATACAGAGGACAGGGAGCCCTTCCCCCCAGCAATGCAGGGGGACAGAACACCCAACTCATCATTTTGCACCAGCTGCAAGGGGCAGGGCTGGGAGCTCCACTGGAAACAGGCAGAAGGGAAAGCCCTACCCCTGCCACATGCAGATGTGGGCAACCAATGAGAAGTGACCCACTGGAGTTTCAGGCTAACCTCCAAGGTCCTCTTCTGCTTTAACAGCTTTCCATGCTAAACATGCTGTGTCTTCCAGCAATGGAGAGCATATGGCAGAATGAACACTGCTAACAGTTATTTAAAATGATATCAGGAGGACACCGAGAAGGTAGGGCTCATATGCATCTTCTATCTCAAATTCTCAGAGGGTTTTTAACTGAACTCAGCTAAAAGTAAAGGCATCTACTTATGTTATAATGGACATTAATGGATTTTCTGCCCAGTATTAGCCCTAGCAACCAATCAAATGTAGATTAATGTAACTGTAGATAAACCAGCATCAATCACCATTTCTTCACTACAACTTACGTAAATTCTCTTTCCAATTTTTTTTTTTTTTTAAGATTTTATTGATTTGAGAGAAAGAGAGCACAAGCAGGGGTGGGGGCAGGACAGAGGCACAGCAGATTCCCCACAGGCAGGAAGTCCAACTTGGGGCTCAATCCCAGGACCCTGAGATCATGACCTGAGCCAAAAATCAAGAGTTGGCCACTTAACTGACTGAGAAACCCATGCACCCCCTTTCTTTGCACTTTAAAAACGCTAAACTACTTTGTCTCTCCAGAGCACATTTTTTATTTCAATTAAACCTGTATTTTCTGGATCGTAATCCTTAAAGACTCCCAATAAAAGCACATATTTTATTTTGCCACTTGCAGTTTTGTCTTTGACTCTTCTGAAGGAATATTTGAAAGAGGTGTTAAATAATATCAAATATTATCAAATTCCTACGCTTTCCTATAGTCAAACAGAACAGTTCTGCACACTCAAATATTTGCTTATGGATTGTAGCAAAGATCACTCAAATATAAGTTTTAGCACAAGACAAGTAACACTATCCCTGTCTTTCCAATGTCCACCTAATCAATCCAAGAACAAAAGGTTGTTGAGTGAAACAATGTCCTCAGAATCCTGCCTTTCTTCAGCCACTAAAAGAATCCTAAATACCACATGCCACCTGAGTTACCATGAAGTCCAATGTCATCACAAAAATATGGGGGGGAGGGGTAGAAAAGGATAAGTTTATGAATTACTATCCTGAGTCACAGGATTTCATAATATAGAAAACAGAACTGACTCGGCATGAATGTAAGCTCCCATATTAAAACAAAGTGGTTTTAATGCGAATTTGCATACATTTTTAAATGCACACAAACATATATACACACAAACAGACCTGAAAACCTTTACAAATATGTGACCAATTTAATTAATCATTGTTTTGAGAATTCTGCCCAGTTGATATCCTTTTATATTACAGAAAATAGTGTACACTATTTTGAAGGTAAAAAATGCATGATCTCCTCTGCACACAACTGAACATCATTCCTTCAACAATCCATACTAAAGACCAGCATACATCAGGCCCACCATAGATCCTACACCAGACACCTGTCCTGAAGGAGCTTCCCATCCAGCGGGAGGGCAGGGAGGCAGAATGGGCTGAGGGGAGTACGGTATGCTGATCATGCTGACACACACTGGGGAGTGAGACCCTGGGGAGCTGAGAAGACCATAAACGGTTTTAGCGAGTTCTGGGTGATGGCCAAAAACTAGACTGGGTACGTAGAGAGGAATGCGGATATACTTGAAGCCAAAGCCTAACAGAGGAATTCTCAAAAATTCTCAGAGCTTCTGAACTTCAGAGACATTCGTAGTAAATCTTAGTTGTTTCAACTCTACAATCAAACTTCTTTTGCATGAAAGCTCTTAGATAATGATACTTATAAGTTTTAAGAGATCAGGTTAAAAAGAGAATACAAGAGGCTCTGGATGAGAGACATTGATAGCAAAAATGAAAGAACAGCATATTATTAGCTGTTTTTGTTTTTTAATGGAACTCACAGGCTTCCATGTGCTCCCCACAAATGCCTCAGAGATGCCATGTGGCTGGAAACCTAAATGAAGTCTCGGAAAAGATAATGGAGCTTTAATGGTGGAAATAGTAAGAAAATTAAATCTAATCATGTTCCATTAAGCATGCTCTTAGCTCCCATTTTTACTAAATTATTTTAGTATGATTTTTGCCTCTCTTGAAATAACCTTTTATGGCAATTTGATTTGCAAGCATAAATAAGTCTCATTTATTTTCCACTATGAAACCCTGCAGGATTAATAAGAAGAGATGGATCATCTAAAATATTACCCATTCTGCAATCAGGAAGTAACCACTCAGAGAGATGATATGATACTTTCTCTAATATTTTATATTTAGATCTGTAAGGAAAGCATTACACTATAATTAGGGTCTCATTCAAAAGCAACGTATCACCTACTAGAGAGACCATCTTTAACCAGCCTTTGCTTCCATTCCAGCTTTAAAAGGGAGCCACATTTGTTCCCACTACCTGTGCTGATGGGTCACCTCACCTCCTCAGACCTTAATCTTAAAACTCATCCTCCTCCCCCTGCTCTTTGATGGACTTTTATCATGTTTGGAGTGTTTTGATACTATTGGCCAGAACTGCTGGAGTGTTTGCTTCCAGAAGGATGCTACAGCATAGCCACCTAGATGAGAATTATCGCGCACAGAGTGACAAATTGTAAGCAATCATGCACTCAGTCCAGGAGCATGCAAACAGGGAACATAGCAAAGAACAACAGGAATGGCTCCTCAGTTCTGGGCTCTGGCAAAGAACAGAAACACCTGTAAGAATATGCAGGGGGTGTTTTAAATATTCTTCCCAAAGCACATTTACTTCCAACAGACGTAATGATGAAAAAGCTGTGAAGTATAACCAGAATCACAATTTGCGAATTAGAGGGCTCTCTGGGTCAAATCTTGATCACTTCTATCAAGAATTAGAGGATTTAGGAGGGAAAATTCACATCCAGTAGGAACGACAACTATGGGAGAAGTGGCTGGGAGAATGTCATGCATGAACCAGACAAGAACCCACACCTATTTTCTATTCTAATTCTGTATTAAGGACTGAAGAACACAAAACACCATAAAGAATGAACTTCTGAAACAAATTTCAACTACAGACAATAAAATTAAAGAATAATATAATAATTATTGACATGTCTGCACCCAGTAATATAACAACTCTCAAACCAGGAGAAGCAGAAGAAATACACAGAAACACAGTAATAATGGAACACTATATTCACTTCCCTCAATCTAAGATAGATTAAAGAAAAAAGTTAGTAAGGTATATCTTATACATACATGATATATCTTAGAGATAAATATCTTATGGGCATATGCCAAATTCTGAACCCTATAGAGAATAACCATTTTCAAAGGCACAGAGAATTCATGAAATGAACCATAGCATATGCGAAGAAACATCAACAAATTTCCCCCCAAATAGAAATTTAATCATTATACTAATACTAGAAATTTAAAAACCAAACAAGTTTCTATTAAATGAAATTTTAAAATTTTTTTTTAAAGATTTTATTTATTTATTTGACAGACACAGATCACAAGTAGACGGAGAGGCAGATAGAGAGAGAGAGAGGAGGAAGCAGGCTCCCTGCTGAGCAGAGAGCCCGATGCGGGACTCGATCCCAGGACCCTGAGATCATGACCTGAGCTGAAGGCAGTGGCTTAACCCACTGAGCCACCCAGGCGCCCCCGAAATTTTAAAATTCTTGAGGGAAATAAAGATCAAAATTGAAAACTTTTATGAAAATACATATAATGAAAACATTATACATTAGAATGCAGGCAATAATGCTAAAGCAGTTTATAAGATGAAAACAGCATTAGATACAATGATAAAAACGCTACAATAAAGGAAATATTCAGTTTTGAAAATCTAGAAAAAAAATGAAGTTAGTGAAAGCAAGCAACAAGATGACATTTAAAAAGATGAAAGCAGAATTTAATCAATTAGGAGACTTCTGCCTCTACGAGGATATATTAGATCACAAAATCCAATACCACCTTATAACAACCAGAAAACCTCACATAAATTATAAAATCGTATTTGTAGAGACATCAGATGGCTACAGAAGCACCAAGAAGTAGGTGAACTAAAGTTCCAGAAAGGAGAGAAATTTTCGAATATCAACTGATACTTCCATTTCTTCCTGCAGGGGCATTTGCTTGTTTTGGATGATGGCTGAAAATTGAGCTTAGTACATACAGGAGGCTCCACTGAGGGCATGAGAAAGTGACAATGGCTTTAAAATTTGAATGGGACTGGAATGACAAATAGGAAACTTAAGGGGCTTCAAACAAAAACAGCATCCCCCAAAACATTTGATGGTTGCTACAGAAGGCTGATAAAATGAACAGAAAAATCTATACAAGGTGGAGTAAAATCTTCCACAGTTGGTAGTACCTAAGAAACAATGACCATTCAGTCATTCTATGTCCTTTAATTGAAGCATTTAGCCCATTTACATTTAAAATAATTATAAATAGGCATGTACTTACTTCCATTTTATTACTTGTTTCATGGTTGTCTTCATAATTCTGTTCCTCTCTTCTTCTTGCTATCTTCCCTTGTTGTTTGATAGCTTTCTTGAGTATTATGCTTAGATTCTTTTCTCTTTTTTGTGTGGTTATCAATAAATAGTTTCATATATAAGATCTTATGCATATAGCACTCTATATTAAGTTAATGGATGCTTAAGTTTAAATCTATTCTAAAAGCACTAAATTTTTACTCCCACTCCCCATTTTATATATACAGTGTGATACTTTACATCCTTTTATTTTGTGAACCCCTCAGCTGATTTTTGTAGATACAATTGATATTACTGCTTCTGTGCTTTAACCTCTATAGTGGTTTTATAAGTAATCAATCTACAACTTCTGTTATGTTTGCATTTATCTGTGAAATTCTTCCTTTTCATAATTTTTTACTCCTAATAATGGTCTTTCTTTCCACTCAAAGAATTTCTTTTAACATTTCTTGTACGGTTGGCTTAGTGATGATGAACTCCTTTAACTTTAGTTTGTCTACGAAAATCTACCTTTCCTTCTATTCTGTACCTTGCCAGATAGGGTATTCTTGGTTGCAGGTTTTTTCCTTTCAGTAATCTGAATATAGCATGCCACTCTCTTCTGGCCAGCAAAGGTTCCACTGAAAAATCAGCTGACAAACTTATGGGGTTTCCCTTGTATGTAACAGTTTTCTTTCCTCTTCCAGCTTTTAAAATGTCTTTATCACTACATTTTGCCATTTTAATTATTATGTGACTTGTTGTGGACCTCCTTGAGCTGATTTTGTTGGGGGAGCTCTGTGTCTTGTGGATCTAGATGTCTGTTTCCTTCCCCAGATAGGGAAGTTTTCAGCTATTATTTCTCCAAATGAATTTTCTGCCCCAACTGTCTTTTCTCTTTCTGAGATCCTTGTAACACAAATGTTATTACACTTGATGATATCATGGACTTCCCTTAACCTATTCTCATTTTTTATCATTTTTTTCTTTTTGCTGTTCAATTTCGTTACTTTCCATTACTGTCTTCCAGCTCATAGATCTGTTCTTCTGTAACCTCTATTCCACTACTGATTTTCTCTACTGATTTTGTTTTGTTTTGTCACTGAGTTCCTTCTCTCTGACTGGTTCTTTTTTATATTTTCTATCTCTTTGTCAAAGGTCTCACTGAGATCCTCCACTCTTTTCTCAAGTCCAGTGAATATCTGTATGACCATAACTTTGAATTCTCTATGAGGCATATTTATTTCATTTCAGGCTTTTGCTGGGGTTTTGTCCTCTTCTTTCATTTGGAACACACCTCTTTGTCTCCTCCTTTTATCTAACTCTCTGTCTTTGTTACTACGTAGTAGGAAGGTCAACTATGTCTCCTCATCTTGAAAGTAGTAGCCTTAGGAAGAAGAGGTCCTGCAGTGCCCTATAGCAGAATGCCCTCTGCTCACCAGAACCAGACACGCCTGAGGTTTTTCCTTATGTGGACTATGTGCACCCTACTGCTACGACTGAGCCATGATTGCCTTCAGTCTAGTTGGCTGCAATAACCAACTTTGCCTGCTGTGGGTGTACTAGGAAGGGTTTGGTCCCTGTGCTATTAAGGGGTCTGTCTGGGGCTGCCTCAGAATTGTGGTTGGGTGGTGTAAGCACTCAGACTGGATGCCAGCCCCCAGGCCATCTGCTGGGGCTGCAGTTACACAACATTGTAGGGTGTTCTGTCTGCACTAACCCAAGAGGCTTTCATGGGTTAATTAATCTTTGACAAAGGAAGCAAGAATGAACAATGGGGAAAAGACAGTCTCTTTGACTAACGGTGTTGGCAAAACTGGACAGCTAAATGTAAAAGAATCAAACTGGACCACTTTCTTACACCATACCCAAAAATAAACTCAAAACAAATTAGACTTAAATGTGAGACACGACCATAAAACTCCTAGAAGAAAACATAGACAGTAATTGCTTTGACAATGTTGCCTTCATTAGGTCTAGTTATGTCCTCTAGATATGTCTCCTGAGGCAAGAGAAATAAAAGTGAAAATAAACTATTCAGACTGCACCAAAAAAAAAAAAAAAAAGCTTTGCACAGCAAAGGAAATCATCAACAAAACAAGAAGGCAACCTATCAAATGAGAGAAAATATTTGCAAATGATATAACCAATAAGGGGTTAATATCCAAAACATATAAAAAAATTTATACAACACAAAAAAATTCATTCAAAAAATGGGCAGAAGACATGAACAAACATTTTTCCAAAGACAACATACAGATAGCCAACAGACACATGAAAAGATGCTCATCATCACTCATCATCAGGGAAATGCAAATCAAAACCACAGTGAGACATCACCTCACACCTGTCAAAATGGTTAAATAAAAAAGACAAGGAATATCAAGTGCTGAAAAAGATGTGGGGAAAAAGGAATCCTTGTGCACTGGTGGTGGGAATGCAAATTGGTAAAGCCACTGTGGAAAACAGTATAGAGGTTCCTCAAAGTTAAAAATAGAACCATCATATGATCCAGAATTCAACTACTGGGTATTTACCCAAAAAAAATAAGTAAGTTTCTATTAAATGCAATTTTAAAATTCTTGAGGGAAATAAAGATCAAAATTGAAAACTTATATGAAAATACATATAATCCCTGTTTACTGCAGCACTGTTTACAATAGCCAAAAAATGAAAGCAGACCAAGTATCCATCCATAAATGAACAGACAGAGAAAATATAGTGTATCTATAGAATAGAGTATCACTCAGCCATAAAAAGACTGAAATTTTCCCATCTGCAACAACATGAATGGGGTTAGAGTGTATTATGCTAAGTGAAATAAGTCGGAGAAAGACAAACACTTTATGATCTCACTCGTATGTGGAAATTAAGAAAGCAAATGAACAAAGAAAAAAAGAGATAAACAAAAACCAGACTCTTAAATAAAAAGAACTACTGGTTGAGAGGGGAAGTAGGTAGGGGGATGGGTGAACTAAAGGGGATTAAAAATACACTTATCTTAAATTAGTATTTAGAGCCACAAATCCCCTCCTTGACTAAGCTCAGTGGATGGCTGCCATGTCCATACTCATCATCCAAGCAGAAGACTAGGTTTTATTCTCTGGAGAGGTCTGCAAGATGCCAGGCACAAACTTTCATCCTAACCCTAAACCTAGGTCTGAAAAAGTGGGTTCCTGAACACACAATAAGAGCAGAGAAGGAGCTAACTTTGTTATTCTGGAGAAGACCCAAACATTTAAAAATTGGTAATATTTCTGAAAATGGGTCAGAAGTTAGAGATAAACAGATGGAATAACTTAATATCTATTTGAAGAGTATTTAGAGCCCCAAGACCCTCCTTGCCTCAGCTCAGTAGAGGGTTACCACATCTATTCTCATCCCAGAAGAAGTCTGGGGTTTTATTCTTTGGAGAGGTCTCTAACTACAGGATGCCAAGCATAAATCTTAACACTAACCCACACCTTAGCCCTAGCCCTAATCCTAACCCTAGATCTGAGACAAAGGAAAAAGAGATCATACACATACATACACACACACACACACACACACACACACACATACACAGGAATATTACTCACCAGTGAAAAAATGAAATCTTGCCATTTGCAAAGACATAGATGGAACCAGAGAGTGTTATGGAAATAAGTCAGTCAGAGAAAGACAAATTCAGTGTAATTTCACTCATATGTGGAATTTAAAAGACAAAACAAAGGAACAAAGATCAAAAAAGAGAGAGAAAGAAGCAAACCAAGAAACAGACTCTTAACTACAGTGAAAAAACTGATGGTAACCAGAGGGGAGACAGAAGGAAATGGGTGAAACAGGTGATGGGGATTCAGGAATACATTTGCTATGATGAGGACTGGGTGTTGTATGGAAGTGCTAAATCAACATATTGTACACCTGTAATTATAATATTGTCTTTTAACTAAACAGAACTTGAATAAAAGCTTAAAAAAACACTTATCTTGGTAAGCACTGGGTAATGTACAAAATCGTTGAATTATTCTATTGTACAACTGAAACTAATATAACACTGTATGTTAATTACACTTCAATTTAAAAAGTATATTTAAAAAAGAAAGAAAGAAGATATGACTAGCCAGAAAAAGGACTACATCCCAAGAATTCAAATAGTCTCTCCCTTAAGGTATTTGTCAGATTCTGAAAATATGTGAGGCATTAAATTCAAGAACGAGGCTCAAACATTTTGAAAAGTAGAGTTGAATCCCCCGGTCTATTAGGACTGAGGGGACACAGAACTATCAGGTGTTAATCAAAGGCCAGGAAAGCCAAACAAAAGAATAGGACTATACCAGAGTTAGAACCAAATCTTAATAAAACAGCCCTGACTCAGCTTACTTTCTAATTGGAGTAAATTGATCACGCTCTATTCCTAAATGACCAAGAAAAAAAAGGGGTAGAGAGGGTGGCACTGGGGAGGCTCAGTCAGTTAAAAATCCAACTCTTGATTTCACCTCAGGTCATGATCTCACAGTTATGAGACTGAGCCCCTGTCAGGCTTCTAGTTGGGCATGGAGCCTGCTTAAGATTCTCTCTTTCCCTCTCCCTCTGCACCTCCCTCCCCCTACCCACCCCTACCTCTCCCTCTCCCCCTCAATAAGAAAAAAAAAAA
This sequence comes from Lontra canadensis, assembly GCF_010015895.1. Taxonomy (NCBI): domain Eukaryota; kingdom Metazoa; phylum Chordata; class Mammalia; order Carnivora; family Mustelidae; genus Lontra; species Lontra canadensis. Next base: position 15,752,098 of record NW_022631014.1, on the reverse strand, counting down.
AGAGAGATGGGGTCTCTCTCTGATGGAAAATACAACAGCATCAGTATTCTCTATAGTTTTTACATAAGATAATATACAATGAAAAATTGTTAGACATGCAAAGAGGTAAGAAACTGTGACCAATATGGAGAGGAAAAAAATGCTAGAGTTATTTTAAAAGTATCTTAAAATAATTATGAATAATGAAGAAAACAAAATAGATGAAATAATGGAGAAACTCACCAGAATAGTGCCATCTGTTAAAAAAAATCAAATGGACATTCTAGAATTGAACAATGAAATATCTATATTACCAATACAATAGACGCACTTGAAAAGTAATTTACATACAACTAAATACTTGCTTTGTTTTCTAGAAGACAGGTTAAGAAAGAGAAAACTAAGCAAAAAGGGAAATAAACAAAGGAAAAAAGTTAAGACGGTAAGAAAGATATGAAACACTCAAAAGATCCAACAGGTATAATTTAAGCCCAGAATGAAGAGGGAATGAATAAGAATGAAGGAATGAGTAGAAGAAATATTTAAAGAGGTAGCATCTAAGTACTTTCTGCAAATGATTAAAAAAATATTTTTAATTAACAGAAAAACTTAACCCACAGATTCGAGCTCACCTAATCCAAAACAAGTTAAAAATAAACAAAACACAGAAGTGTATTATAATAAAACTGTAGAAAACCAGGAATAAGTGAAAATATTGAAAACAAAATGTCAATTTCAAAAGAACAAAATATTACCCAAAGATATTCTTTCTATCCCCCTGTCCATCCTGATTTTCAATGACTAGTGTATGATATAATATAATGGATGTTTCCATCCCTCTCAGAGGTGAGCTCATTACAGTCAAAGATCATTCAAGCCAGTGTGTATGGCTTGTGATCACTAAGAACTCTTATAAGAAATTATGGGCCAACTTCCCACCCTTGGATCCACCCATCGGCATGTCCCTTGCAGGTTTTATTATTTTTTAAAATAATCTCTACACCCAGTGTGGGGCACAAACTCACAACCCTGAGATCAAGAGTCACATGTTCTTCTGACTGATCCAGCCAGACACCCCTGCACAGGAATGGCAAGATGGAGGAGGAGTAGCAGACTGAAATGACATCAGGTTGCAGGAGTTCAACTACATAGTTACCAAACCATTCCAAACACCTACAAACTCAATAGGAGATTGAAGAGAAGAGCAGCAATTCTAGGAATAGAAAATCAACCACTTTCTGAAAGGTAGGATGTGCAGAGAAGTGAATCCGAAACCATAGGAAGATAGACCGTGGAAGGAGGGGCCAGCTCCCAGCAAATGGTGGAGTAGCGGAGCACAAAATCAGAACTTTTAGAACTCTGCTCCAGAGTTTTAGAACAAATGGCTCCAGAGGCTGGGGGTGGGGGGAAGGAGCCCACGTGGGGACAGTGTGGTCTCAGGTCCCACAGGGTCACCGAAAGATGGGGTTGTCTGCATGTGGCAGAGCTCCCGGTATCAGAGTGGGGAAGCTGGCTGCAGGGACAGAGCCGAGGAGGGGCTCTCAGCTTGGGGTTACCTTAAGCCGTGACCCAAGGTACAGTCAGACCACTGCTCTTCGAGCAGGGACCCCACAAGTGGCAGGTCCAGGGAAACTCACCTTCCTCCTCCGGGAGGAGCAGTGAGGCAGGAATCTTCTGGGTTTGCAGACTCCAAAAGGCAGGGCACCAGAGACAGAAACACTCGGTCACAGGCTGGGTGAGGTCGGAGTGTGGCCGGAGACCAAGGAGACAGGAGTGACTGACTGCTTTACTCTAAGGGCACACTGAGGAGTGGGGCCCTGAGCTCTTGGCTCATTCGAGCTAGAGATTGGGAGGCTGCCATTTTTACTCCCATCCTCCAAAGCTGTACAGAAAGTGCTCAGGAAACAAAAGCTCTGGAAAGCGAATCTGAGCAGATTACTTAGTGGAGCCCCTGGCAAGGGCAGTGCAATTCCGCCTTGGGCAGAGACATTTGAGAATCACTGCAATAGGCCCCTCTCCCAGAAGATCAGCAAGAACATCCAGCCAAGACCAAGTTCATCAATCAATGAGAACAGTGGAACTCCAGAGCTAGGAAAAAGAAATGCATAGAATTCATGGCTTTTTCCCCCATGATCTTTCCGTCTTGCAAAGTTAAATTTTTTAATCTTATTTTTTTCTTATTCTAATTTTAACTTTTCCTCTTTACTCTTTTAACATTTTAACTAGTCTATCTTAACAATACCATTCTGAAAAAAAAAATTTTTTAAACCTTCATTGTTAATAATCATATTTTATCCCTTCATTGTATTTAACCTTATTTTTTGTATACATACAGGGTTGTTTTTTTTTTTCTAAAAATTTTTGGGATACAATCTCTTCTAATCGATCAAAATGTACCCTAAATCTAGCACATGGCATTGTTCTAGTCTCCAGCCAGAGCACATTCTCTCCTTTCTTTTTCCCTCTTTCCAACCAACTTACCTTATCAATTCCTTTTTTAGAATTTTTTTTAAATTTGCATCTTTACATTCATATTCCATTCCTTCATCATGTTTACCCTTATTTTATATATATATATACATATATATGTGTATATATATATGTTTTTCTATCTTTAAAATTTTGGGAGGTAGTTTTTTCTAAGAGACCAAAATACACCCAAAATCAAGTGGGAGGTTCTGTTCCATTCACCAGTCTGATATATATATAATTTTTTTTTCCTGTTTCCCCCTTTTCTTCTACCCCTGGTTTTGGGTCTCTTCTGATTTGGTTAGAGTACATTTTTCTAGGGTCTTTACTATCCTTTTAGTACTATATTCTCTCGTTCATATATTCTAATCTGGATAAAATAACAAGGCAGAAAAACTCACCACAAAAAAAAAAAAGAACAAGAGGCAGTACCAAAGCCTAGGGACCTAATCAATACGGACATGGGTAATATGTAAGAACCAGAGTTCAGAATGACAATTCTCAAGGTGCTAGTTGGGCTCAAAAAAGGGGTGGAAGATGTTAGAGAAACACTGTCTGGAGAAATAAAATCCCATTCTGGAGAAATAAAAGAACTAAAATCTAACCAAGTTGAAATAAAAAAAGAATTAGTGAAGTGCAATAAAAAATGGAAGTTCTTACTGCTAAGATATATCAGGTAGAAGAGAGAATTAGTGATATAGAAGACCAAATGATGGAGAATAAAGAAGCTGACCAAAAGAGACAAACAACTACTAGACCACAAGGGGTGAATTCAAAAGATGAGTGATACCATAAGAGGAAACAATATTAGAATAATTCGGACTCCAGAAGAAGAAGAAAGAGAGAGATGGGCAGAAGACATATTGGAGCATTTCCCTAATATGGAAAGGGAACAAGCATCAAAATCCAGCAGGCACAGAGAACCCCCCTCAAAATCAATTAAAATAGGTCCACAGCCCATCATCTAATAGTAAAACTTACAAGTCTTACTGACAAAGAGAAAATCCTGAAAGCACCTCAGGACAAGAAGTCTGTAACATACAAAGGTAGAAATATTAGATTGGCAGCAGACCTATCCACAGAGACCTGGCAGGCCAGAAAGAACTGGCATGATATATTCAGAGCACTAAATGAGAAAAATATGCAGCCACGAATACTATACCCAGCTAGGCTGTCACTGAAAATAAAAGGAGAGATAAAAAGCTTCCAGGACAACAAAAAACTAAAAGAATTTTCAAACACCAAACCAGCCCTCCAGGAAATATTGAAAGGGGTCCTCTAAGCAAAGGGAGAGTCTAAAAGTAGTAGACCAGAAAGGAACAGAGGCAATATACAGTAACAGTCACCTTACAGGCAATACAATGGCACTAAATTCATATCTTGCAATAGTTACCCTGAATGTAAATGGGTAAAATGCCCCAATCAAAAGACACAGGGTATCAGAATGGATAAAAAAACAATATGCTGTCTACAAGAAACTCATTTTAGACCCAAAGACACATCCATATTTAAAGGGAGGGAGTGGATAATAGTTACCATGCTAATGGACATCAAAAGAAAGCTGGAGTGGCAATCCTTTTATCACATTCATTAGATTTTAAGCCAAAGACTATAATAAGAGATGAGGAAGGACACTATATCATAGTTAAAGTGTCTGTCCAACCAGAAGACCTAACAATTTTAAATATCTATGCCCCTAACATGGGAGCAGCCAATTATATAAACCAATTAATAACAAAATCAAAGAAACATATTGACAGTAATACAATAATAGTAGGGGACTTTACCACCCCCGTCACTGATGGACAGATCACCTCAGCATAAATCAACAAGGAAATAAATGCCTTAAATGACACACTGGATCAGATGGACATCACAGATATATTCAGAACATTCTATCCCAAAACAACAGAATACATATTCTTCTCTAGTGCACATGGAGTATTCTCCAGAAGAGATCACATCCCAGGTCACAAATTAGGTCTCAACCAATACCAAAAGACTGGGATCATTCCCTGCATATTTTCAGACCACAATGCTCTGAAGCTAGAACTCAACTAGTAAGAGGAAAGTTGGAAAGTACTCAAATACATGAAGACTAAAAAGCATCCTACTAAAGAATGAATGGGTCAACCAGGATATTAAGGAAGAATTGAAAAAAGTCATGGAAACAAATGAAAATGAAAACACAACTGTTCAAAATCTGTGGGACACAGCAAAGGCAGTCCTGGGGGGAAAGTATATAGCGATACAAGCCTTTCTCAAGAAACAAGAAAGGTCTCAGGTACACAACCTAACCCTACACCTACAGGAGCTGGAGAAAGAACTGCAAAGAAAGCCTAAACCCAGCAGGAGAAGAGAAATCATAAAGATCAGAGCAGAAATCAATGAAAAAGAAACCAAAACAACAGTAGAACAAATCAACGAAACTAGGAGCTGGTTCTTTGGAAGAACTAATAAGATTGATAAACCCCGGGCCAGACTTAACAAAAAGAAAAGAAAAAGGACCTAAACAAAGAAAAGCATGAATGAAAGAGGAGAGATCACAGCCAACACCAAAGAAATACAAACAATTATAAGAACATATTATGAGCAACTATACTCCAGCAAATTTGACAATCTTGAAGAAATGGATGCATTCCTAAAGACATATGAACTACCAAAACTGAACCAGGAAGAAATAGAAAACCTCAACAGACCCCTAACTGTAAGGAGATTGAAGCAGTCATCAAAAATCTCCCAACAAACAAGAGCCCAGGGCCAGACGGCTTCCCAAGGGAATTCTACCAAACATTTAAAGAATTAATACCTATTCTCCTATAACTGTTCCAAAAAATAGAAATGGAAGGAAAACACTGAAACTCATTTTATGAGGCCAGCAGGACCTTAATCCCAAAATCAGACAAAGACCCTATCACAAATGAGAATTACAGACCAATATCCTTAATGAACATGGATGCGAAAATTCTTACCAAAATACTAGCCAATAGGATCCAACAGTACATTAAAAGGATTATTCACCACGACCAAGTGGGATTTATTCCTGAATTGCAAGGTTGGTCCAACATCCACAAATCAATCAATGTGATATAATACATTAATAAAAGGAAGAGTAAGAACCATATGATACTCTCAATAGATGCTAAAAAGGCATTTGACAAAGTATAGCGTCCTTTCTTGATCAAAACTCTTCAAAGGGTAGGGTTGGAGGGTATATACCTCAAAATCATCATTATGAAAAAACATGAAAAACCCACAGTGAGTATCATTCTCAATGGGGAAAAACTGAGAGCTTTTCTCCTGTCAGGAACATGGCAGGGATGTCCACTATCACCACTGCTATTCAACGTAGTACTAGAAGTCCTAGCTTTGGCAATCAGACAACAAAAAGAAATAAAAGACATCTGAATTGGCAAAGAAGTCAAACTCTCACTCTTTGCAGGTGATGTGATACTTTTTGTGGAAAACCCAAAAAACTCCACTCCAAAACTGATAGAACTTGTACAGGAATTCAGTAATGTGTCAGGATGTAGAATCAATGCACAGAAATCCACTGCACTTCTATACACCAACAGCAAGACAGAAGAAAGAGAAATTAAGGAGTCAATCCCATTTACAATGGCACCCAAAACCATAAGATACCTAGGAATAAACCTAACCAAAGAGGCTAAGAATCTGTACTCAGAAAACTATAAAGTACTCATGAAAGAAATGGAGAAAAACACAAAGGAATGGAAAAACATTCCATGCTCATGGATTGGAAGAACAAATACTGTGAAAATGTCTATCCTACCTAAAGCAATCTACATGTTTAATGCAATCGCTATCAAAATACCATCAATTTTTTTCAAAGAAACGGAACAAGTAATCCTAAAATTTATATGGAACCAGAAAAGACCCTGAATAGCCAGAGAAATGTTAAAATAGAAAACCAAGTTGGCAGCATCGTAATTCCAGACTTCAAGCTCTATTACAAAGGTGTAATCATCAAAACAGTATGGTACTGGCACAAAAACAGACACATAGATCAATGGAACAGAACAGAGTGACCAGAAATGGATCCTCAACTCTATGATCAACTAATCTTTGACAAAGCAGGCAAGAATGTCCAATGGAAAAAAGTCTCTTCAAGAAGTGGTGTTGGAGAAATTGGACAACCACATGCAGAAGAATGAAACTGGGCCATTTCCTCACACCACACACAAAAATATACTCAAAATGGTTGGAAGACCTCCATGTGAGACAGGAATCCATCAGAATCCTTGAGGAGAACACAGGTAGCAACCTCTTCCACCTCAGTTGTAGCAACTTCTTCCTAGAAACATCTGCCAAAGGCAAGGAAAGCGAGGGCAAAAATGAACTATTGGAACTTCATCAAAATCAAAAGCTTTTGCACAGCAAAGGAAACAGTCAACAAAAACAAAAGACAACTGACAGAATGGGAAAAGATATTTGCAAATGACATTTCAGATAAAGGGCTGGTATCCAAAATCTATAAAGAACTTATCAAACTCAACACCCAAAGATCAAATAATCCAATCAAGAAATAGGCAGAAGACATGAACAGACATTTCTGCAGAGAAGACATACAGATGGCCAACAGGCATATGAGAAAGTGCTCCACATCACTTGGCATCAGGGAAATACAAATCAAAACCTCACTGAGATACCGCCTCACACCAGTCAGAATGGCTGAAATTAACAAGTCAGGGAACACAGATGTTGGAAAGGATGCGGAGAAAGGGGAACTCTCCTACCCTGGTGGTGGGAATGTAAGCTGGTGCAGCCACTCTGGAAAACAGCATTGAGGTTCCTCAGAAAGTTGAAAATAGAGCTACCCTACCACCCAGCAATCACAGTACTGGGTATCTGCCCTAAAGATACAAATGAAGGGGTCCAAAGGGGCATGTGCACCCAAATGTTTATAGCAACAATGTCCACAATAGCCAAACTATGGAAAGAACCTAGATGTCCATCAACAGATGAATGGATAAAGAAGATGTGGTATGTATATGTATATATATACATATATATGTATATATATACATATATATGTATGGAATATATATATATATGGAATACTATGCAGCCATCGAAAGAAATGAAATCTTGCCACTTGCAATGACGTGGATGGAACTAGAGGGTATTATGCTGAGTGAAATAAGTCAATCAGAGAAAGACAATTATCATATGACCTCCCTGATATGAGGAGTTTGAGAGGCAGTGGGGGGTTTGGGGGGTAAGGAAGGAAAAAAATGAAACAAGATGGGATCAGGAGGGAGACAAACCATAAGAGACTCTTAATCTCACAAAACAAACTGAGAGTTGCTGGGCGGAGGGGGATATGGAGAGGGTGGTTGGGCTATAGACACTGGGGAGGGTATGCGATATGGTGAGTGCTGTGAAGTGTGTAAGCCTAACAATTCAGGCCTGTACTCCTGGGGCAAATAATACATTATATGTTAATAAAAATAATTAATTAAAAAAAAAGAAATAATGGGCCTGCCTTTACATTCAAGTACCTAATGCAAGTAATGTATACATTCTCTTATATTTAAACATATTCCATTTAGCTATAATAAGCAAAACCTAGGGATTAGAGAATTAATTTCCTGTTTCAGATTCTCCACCTCTCACTTGTAGTAACAGGGTTCTTGGTGGGTGGGTGGAAACAGACAATTGCCTTGAATTATTTTCTCTAGATTATCATAACCAAGGTCATTATTACAAAATATTTTACAAGGAGGGAGGAAGAAGGAAGAAAAGGAAGGAAAGGAGGAAGGAAGGAAGGAAGGAAGGCAGGCAGGAAGGCAGGCAGGCAGGCAGGCAGGCAGGCAAGGAAGGAAGGACAAACAATGGGTTTGTATTGTTAGGCTTTTTCCCAGTAGTCCCAATCACCTTGGCTCTAAGGAGGAAAGTCCTGTGAAAATAAACCTCCGCAAGTCCCTGTAGAGAGGCCAGGGATCTTGGTGCCTCTCTTGATTCATCTCCGTAGTGCCAGTAATAGCAGTGGAGGAGAGGCTGACATTGGAAACTTAGCATCTTCCTTATCCCACCAGAAATTGGCACAGGTAAGGGGACGGATTTCAAAGCCTCCTCCCATTCAAGTAAACTCAGTATTACTCTTAAATACACACATTTGAAAGAGAAGATACAAATGAAAATTAAAAACAGAATGTGGCAACCGGCCAATTATTCTCCTAAGTTTATGACATACACTTATTGAGCACTTACCTACTCTATCCCCGGCATTGAGCCTCAGTGCACACTACAATCTCACATAACCAATGAGGACTGGACATGAAGTGCCCTGCAGGGTTGGGTCATCACTGTGGGAAACGTTCCTCATAACCATTAAGTCTATACATCATTCCTTATAATAAATCAAGCATTTTTGGCACTGAAACACAGCTTACTAGAGCAGATTCAGGTCTTCACTTTTCTAGAAGTAGGGTTTTGGTCAAAAAAAAATGTGTAAAAGTACTGGAACACTTAAAGAAGAATGAGGAGGAAAAGATGAAATTAAAAACAATTCTTAAAAGTGTGGGACTTTCACTAGAACAGAGGTTAAATCGAGCAGGCAAGGAAGCTTGGAAAGAAATCTAAACACATATATGTCTTCACATCATGTTACAAGTGGGGCTAGGTGGGCTATTGACAAAACGGTGCAGAGAGGAGTATTTAACATGAGCAGAGGCGGTAGACTGAAGTGGTTAACAGTACAGACTCTGGATCAAGACAGTACCAACTCTTACCAGCCTTGACCTTGGCAAGTTACTAACCTCCCGGTGCCTCTGCATCCTTCCTCCGTGAAACGGGTGAGGAAAGGAGGAGGAGAACTACTTTATAAGGTTGTTAGGAGGATTACAAATTACCCACAAGTTAGCAAGTACAAAGCCTCAGAACAGTGACTGATCTATGCTAACCACCCTAAGCTTATTTTTTAAATAAAGTAAATATTAGGGAAAACCAAACCTAGATCTTCATTTCAAAGCACGATCCACAGCAAACTTTAAGTAAATCTGAGAGGTCAGTGTCAAAAAGTAAAACTACGACCATAAGACAGACACTTTTAAAATCAGGAGTAGGAAAAGCATGTTAAAAGACTAATATCAGGGGTGACCGGATGGCTCAGTTGGTTAAGGGTCTGCTTGGCTCGGGTCATGATCCTGGAGTCCTGCCCCGCATTGGCTCCCTGCTCAGTGGGGAGTCTGCATCTCCCTCTGCCCCTCACTTTGCTCATGTTCTCTCTCACAAATAAATGAAATCTTTAAAGGAAAAGATTAATATCAAAGACCAAATCTTAAAGCACGTAAACAGGACTTTAAAATTAATAAAAATATCTGTCTCAAATCAACATAAATGCACCTAAAAATCAAATGACAAACTAAGAAAATACTGAAGTCATACACAATAAGTTAATGTAAGATGTAGAGTTCTATAAGTCACTAAGAAAATGACAAATATGTATATGGAAAAATGGCCATAAATAAGCAATTGACAGAAGAGTAAGTAAAATTTCTAGTAAATGTCTTCACAGAAAACTTTATTGGTATTCAGAGAATTGCAAATGGAAATTATGAGATCTGCCTATAAAATACAGATTTATATAGCAAAGATTTATAAATGCATGTGTATGCATTTATTACAACTACTGGCATGAATCTAGAAAATAGATGATTTTATAAACTGTTCTAAGGAATATAAAATGATACGCCTCTTTTTGGAAATTCTACCTTTAGAATTTTCTCCTAAATTTTAAGACTATGTATAAAGATAAAAATATATGAATGTTTTTTGTTGTGCCCAAGTTTTTGCGTCTGAGAGACCACCAAGGAGCCAAGTACCGATGCAATCACACGAGGGTTTATTTGACAAGCTTAAGCTTGGGCCCAAGTATACCCGACACAGAGGAGTAGGGACTTGGACCCTGAGCCAGATTGCAGGCAGAGTTTTTAAAGGCACAGTAGGGGTGGACTCTGTGGTGGGTGAGGACAAAGGGGGTTATGGATGATGTAAGTCTCTAAGGAATTTTGGAAGCAAGGTCTCCAGGACCTTGAGGGGCTAGCTGTTGTCTGGGGAAAAGGTTATCCATTACCAATAATAAAAATCTTCTTGTGAGACCCTTTAGATGTATATCAGTGGGTCATATGCTTGGGAATAATCGCTGACACTATCTTGGAGGTTTAGAGATAAAGTTTCACATTTCTACTATCAAGTGTCCTTGTTAGTGAGATTTAAGTTTAGAAGAAATTTAACTTTATTTACATTTCCTTCTGCCTCAGCCTCCTTCAGTTTTATGCGGGGGGGGGGGGGGGGGGGGCCACATTAGGGCTTAAGGAACTGAGTTATTTGCCTCTGGAAATTGTGCTATTGTTAAGATAGCTTCTTTGTTGTAAATCTCTAGGACATTGGTAAACCAAGGGAGACTCCTGTCTTGCAGGATTGTGATTTCTGCAAGTTAACTATTTGTTTTTCTTTTAGGGCAGCCAGGGGTGGCTGAGGAATGTCACACATACTATCGAGGGGAGGGGAGCGGGTGGAGAGGGGGTGCAAGGTGCCAGCCTCTGCTTTGCCAAGATGGCTGTACTTATGTCAGGGCTAGACTCGAAATGGGTACAGCCTTGTTTTTCTTGGCCTCCACATTTTTAATCAACAATCCCCTATAAAAAATAAAATTCATTCCGAGTATTTATGAGCATTTATTAAATGCTATATTGAGATAAGGTTTATGAATCCAGTAGTTAAATAGGTATAATTTATGCCCTCACAAAGTTTACAAATTAGTGGAAATGAAAAAAAAATGGGAACCAGCTGAGTGCCCAACAATTGCTTAAAAGCAATGAAACAGAATTATGTAGATTAAAAAGGAAAAGATACATGTAACAAATGCAAACTAGAAAACAGTATTAATAGTTAGACATAGAAGCAAATGCATGATTGGAGAACAACACACCAAAATGTTAACATGATTATGCCTAGGTAGTTGGGAAAAGCTGATTTTTATTTCCTTCTTTCATCTTTCAGCATCTGCGCCTGGGTGGCTCAGTTGGTTGGGCGACTGCCTTTGGCTCAGGTCATGATCCTGGAGTCCTGGGATCGAGTCCCACATCGGGCTCCAGTCCCACATCGGGCTCCCTGCTCAGCAGGAAGTCTGCTTCTCCTGCTGATCTCTCTCCTCTCATCTCTCTCTCTTTCACTTTCTCTCTCTACTTCTCAAATAAATAAATGAAATATTAAAAAAAAATAGAATGAAGATTTTGAAACCCGAAAAATGTATGGGTTTGAGAAGTAAATGCCTCAACAGATGTTTCCTCTTTCATTCATTCATTCAGTATTTAATCAACACTACTGATATTGCCCTTTGATGTTCCAGGTGAGGCTTTCCCCTCATGGAGCTTAAATTTTAGCGAGGAAAGATACAAAGTAGACAAACAAGAAAAATACCCAAAAGTGCTAAGGGCTACATTAAGAAATAAAACTGGGTGTTCTGATACCAAGTAAGTATTTTAGCTGGAAGAGGGGCAGAGGGAGGCCTCCCAGAGGAATAAGATTCAGATTTTAACTTAAATGACCCCAGGGACCAGCCATAGCACAGGAGGCAGGCATTGTAAGCAAATGAAACTGTGAAGCTCTAACTGGAAACCAGCTTGATCAGCTGGAGCAATGGGACAGCGAATGTGCCTCCAGTGAGTACACGGGGAAGGGGTGGGAGATGGGGAGAGCAAGGTGCGGGGCACAGATGATATGGGAGGCTGTAGGTCCAGGTAAAGAAATTTGGTTATTTCCAGCAGGATGCTAAGCGAAGGAAGGTGTTTCAGCTTGGACAGTGGGAATCAGACCCATGAAGCATGCGCAGACTGCCATCGGGGCTTCCCAGTTGAGAGAGTCAGTTAATTTAAAGAGAAACCAGTTGGTATCACTGCATGTTTTTCTCCAGGAGACTTTAATTGATCAGGTGCCAGTGAAGAACAGGAGGACAGCTGGGCTTAATGAAAGTTGTAGGTCTGACAGGTGAGTAAGGGACAGGGAAGGGGGTGAGGGAACTGGGGTGCTCAAGGACAGGAGACAGATAGTGGAGCTGGGGAAGGGGAGGGTGAGGGGGGCTGCATCAGTGGCCTGGGCATCGCTTCTGAAGAACCTCTGAGAGCACTAGTGTGGGTGCACTGGAAGGACAGGAGGGCGCTCAGAGGGGGCTGCTCGAAGCCAGACTGTGAGGGCAGTGTATGTTTATGAGGGTGACAAAGTCAGAAACGTGTCCACAGACGGGCGCATCAAGTGTATGCAGGGGCTGGAAAAGAAAAATTGAAAATGGCTGACATACTGATTGAGCATCCACATAAAAACTGAAGTCACCAAAAACAAGGACAGTTGTCACAGAAACGATGAAAGGGAGCCAGATTCCAGAGTGACGTCGGTGCTACTGACATTTAGGGCCAGGTAATTCTTCATGGTGGTAGCCGTCCTGGGCATTGTCTGCCATTTAGTGCACCCCTAACCTCTGGCTTCTGGACCAAAATAGCATCCCAACTGAGTCTGTTACAGTTCTCCTGGGTTGAGAAAAGGCTGACCCTGCAGACTCCTCCCTCAGGAGTCAAGGGTCAAGTCCACAGAGGACCCTGATCTCATGTAGCTTGGAGGTGACTGAGACGGGAAGTCCCACATTCAACCCAAAGGACTCTCCAGGAAACGGAACCGGGTCCAAAGAACTTTTCTCCACGTAGACCAAGGAAGATACACAGGGGCTTTCCTTCTTTAAGCTCAAAATTTGCAGGGCTTTGCACTCATCGGGACATGGCAAATTGTACATCTATCTTTTATATCTTAAAGAAAACGTGGGTTTCCCTGCCCCTCCCCCCACAGCATGCTCCAGGTTGAAAGTTCTAGGTGAACAGTCCAGCATCTTGCATAATCAAGACCCTGGTGACACCAAACAATGAACTGAGTGTAGGACTCCCTTGTGTTGTCATCTGGGTTCACTCCCCAGAGTGAAGGGAGGAGGGAGTGCTGAGCGTATTCATGGCAGAGGGACCAGTTTCCAGGCAGGTCCTAAAGAGGCAGTCACACCCACATTCAGAGAGGTGCTCCTCTCTGATTATCCCCAGACAATGGAGTTACCTTTGGACAATTTTTTTAAAAGGCCAAAAAGAGGCTCCTCAAAACACAAACTTAAGAGATTTGGGTGGGGGCCAGCTCTGCAGAGCAGAGGAGCTCGAAGGTAAAATGTGTAATTGTTCACACACCACATGGAGAAAAGTGAAGAACAAAACAAAACTAAATGCAGCAACCGCGTTACCTTCTCTTGACATGGGTTTCCCTGAATTAAAGAGTTACAACTTTCTTAAAAATTCACTTCTAAGCATGCCTTTCATTACTGGCAGCCTCGGACTTCCAAGAGGGCTCCAACTAATAAAACTTGAGAGTTCTAAGGCTCCCTAGAGATGAATGGACCCACTGAACATCATAAGAATCTCCTATATGTGAAACTGACCAATGCAGAGACATTGGGTTGGAGCCGACCAGCTCCTCCCTCCCTCCGCCAGAGGCTCCATCACAAGGAAGAGAGGGAGCACCTGACCTTGCTCCAGCCTGCCCGCCCCAGCCATCTATCTAAACAGCTTTACAACATGGCATACGGTCTAACTAAACCCTCTAAAAATATTAATTGCTAAAAAGTGGCTCAACTGGAGCTATGGAAAACTATAAAACATTTTATAGTGAAATAAAAATAAAAATCCAGTGCTTCAACAGATACAGAGCATCTCAGGAGACCAGACACAGAGAGAGAGACATATGTGAGCAATTTCCCAGAGCACAAGAGTAATATATTTCAAAGGAAAACCTGTCATGGAGAGCAAAATGAATTATTTTTACAACGAAACCTAGAAATTGCCATAGTTACTCAGCACAGGAATTATTCACATGTGAATCATGTGGGGGCAGCATCAGAATAAAAAAAGAACATTATTTCTGCTTTGACCAATATAGATCAAGAAATGTTAATGTGATTTTGAATCTAAAAAACAGCCAATACATGTGGATATTTTTATCACCCATCAAATACACAAATACAAAAAGACCCAAGCAGAATTTCACAGTTAATCTCAGTTGCTCCTTCTATAAAGAATGCTTTGTATTTTTTCTCATGATTCCTTACATGGTAGGCTTACTATAAAATATAGCTAAGTGGTTTTCTGTGAGTATACCATAATTACCATAACAAATTACCACAAACATAGAGGCTTAAAACAACACAAATTTATTATATTATAGTTCTGGAGGTCAGAAGTCCAAGATTGGTCTTACCGGACTAAGAACCAAGATGTTGGCAAGGCTGCATTCTTTTCTAGAGCCCGGCATTTTCCAGCATCTAGAGGCTCCTGGCATGCCTTGGCCTGTGGCCCCTTTTCAGAGCCAAAGCCAGCAATGGCCAGATGGGTCTGCCTGCATTTCATCTAGCCACTTTAAGAGCTCCTTCTGCCTCTTCTTTCCACTTTTAAAGGTACTTGTGATTACACTGGGCCCCCTGGATAATCCAGGATAATCTCCCTAAGGTCAACTGATTAACAAAGTTAATTCCATCTGCAGCCGTAATTTCCCCCATGCCAAGCAACTCACAGGTTTCAGGGATTAAAACAGGGACATCTTAGCAGGTGGAGGCAATATTCTGCTTACCATGGGTAGAAACTCTAAAAACCATTCCTAACTATAGCATAGGAGAGAATCTCCATAAATGTAGAAAAAGATTGCTCGTAAAAGGCATTTTCAAAAATGGGAACTTTGTGAATAATAACTAGGGGGTTAATATCTACAAAAATAAGAAACCTCTACTTGTTAACACTGCTTTCCTCACATGTTCTAAAATGTGTTTTTCCCATAACTGGTTCCCAGTAGATCCTTCTAAATTAAATGTAATCATGTCAACTCCTTACTTATTATTCTTCCAAGGCTCATCAGAGAACATGAGGCAGAGTCCAAACCCTTTGGCAGAGACATAAGGATCTTTACAATGTGGACCTAATGCACCTGAAATCTACTGCGGCTCCCCCTTACGCATCACTCGTTCAATGCAGGCCTTCACTAAGCACCTAGGACGTGCCGTTCCCTAACGGACGTGCAGGGTAGGATGGTAGTCAAATAGGACACGGTTCCTGCTGTCTGAAGCCAGTCATTCCGTGGTAGACTTTAATCAATTCATCACACAAAACAAACATAACACTGCAACAGTGACAAGTGCTGTACAGAAGCATGGGACAAAGGCATCCCACCTGGTCACGAGAGCCCCACTGATCCTCAGGAGGCGGCAGCCAAGAGGGCAAAGGAGGCACCACTGGAAGTTACCTTTGCACAGATAGCAGCAGTCAGTCAGGCAAAGGAAGGGCAGGGGTCTGCGCCCTTGGGGGACCGGGACAGGGCAAATGCACACTGCTGCGGGTGCACAACATCGTCTGTCATGCAAAGTGCACACTTCCCGCTCACCACAAGTGTGTCCCGCTCACCACAGTGTGTCCCGCTCCATGAAGGGGCTCTAATCATGCCACACCAGAGAGCTGGCCCTCTGTTATCTGTTATAACTTGCAGGATGCTGCACTGAACTGCTGATATCTGTTGGCTTCCTCAGTAAACTATGAGCTCTCAGAGGCCACGCCCCCAGCAGTGCTTGACAGGACAACCCACTGAGTAACAGGGACCGTCACAAGTCACAAACTTCCACAT
This sequence comes from Lontra canadensis, assembly GCF_010015895.1. Lineage (NCBI taxonomy): Eukaryota > Metazoa > Chordata > Mammalia > Carnivora > Mustelidae > Lontra > Lontra canadensis. Next base: position 15,735,934 of record NW_022631014.1, on the reverse strand, counting down.
GATAATAACACTTTCCACTTCTCTCCCTGACACTCTCAAGAAACAGAGAAAGGCATCCGTTATTTCTCACAAGGAGAATCGGTAAGTGCATAACAGCACCGAAGTCAAGAGATAAGGAAATGAACAAAAAGTTCTAATGAAAGGAGAAAGGAATGATTAATGATATTTTTAAAGGGAATTAATGTAATTAGGATAAAATCAGAATTGGTAAATATCCAAGAGCTAGTGATTTGCAGGAGGGATCATGAAACACTAGCTATCTTAAAGTAGGCAAAATGGAAGAAGCCACAAATACACCAAATTAGGAAGAAAGACCAGGTAAATAAGCATATATGTTAAAATAAATATTTATACAATGCCACTCTAATAAATGATGGATTTGTATACTTTAGAAAGATTCAAATTTCCAAAATAAAGAAAAGAAAAACTTTAAGAGGAGATAACTAGGAAACCAATTTTAAAAGCTGTCAAATAATAAAAAAAAATTAATGGGGAGATGAGATAAACCTCCCATATAGAAAAATTCCAAATAATTTATGTAGATACCATGCCCTTGGGAAGACAGAGCTGAATTCCACATCCTTTGAGTGCCAGATGACTTTGTGACCTGCTTCTGAAGAGTAAAGTATGGAAAAGGGGGGCAGGAGAAAACTGATAAAACTCAGCCAAACAGTCAAGGTTAATGCTCAGTGACAGAGCATTGACTGCCTGTACTCTTCATATGTGATATAAACAGCACTTCACCTCTGTGGTATTCCTCCCCCAAACCCATCTCTGACTTATCAGGAGGGAAAAAAATAAAACAAAACAAAACAGGGCACACTTGGATTATGAGACATTTTTCAAAATGCCAGGGCTACTCAAAACCACCAAGGTCATCAAAAACAAGGGAAGTCTGAGGAGGATATTAAGGAGACACCATGACTAAGTAAAATGTATTGCACTGGGTGATGTTGGGAAAGGAAAAAGGAACTATGAACAATTAGTGAAATATGAATCATGTATAGGACTGCCAACTGTGACAAATGCAGCACAGTAAGGTAAGAACTTGCCAGGCAAGGGGGTAAAACTATATCCTCTGTACTACCTTCACAACCTTTCTGCAAATCTGAAACTACACTAAGACAAAAAGTGTGTGTTTGTTTAAGTGGTCAATGAGGAGATTCTAATCTCCTTAAAAAGAACCATGACCAGAGAGGAGCTAAGATGGAGGAGTACCAGGAGGACCCTAGCTTTGCCTCATCCTCAAACACAGCTAGATAAATATCAAATAAATCTGAATATCCAAGTAATCAATCTGAGGCCTGACAGAACAAAGTACACAACTAGAGAGAGAGAAAAGCCCACATCATGGAAGGTAGAAGGTGCAGAGCATAATTCGGGGGAGAAACAGATCACGCAGCTGCAGGGGGAGGGAGCCCTGGTCAGAGAGAGAGAGGCAAAAGAAAGAGGAATGCACAGGGGATCACACAAGGAAAACACTTTCCCAAAGCCATTGACTGGGAAAACAAGAGGGGCTGAATTTTTTAGAGTTTTACAACCACCAGAGCTCAAAGACTGGAGTTTTAGACATGTGTGGCATGGCAAGGGTGCAGCCTGGTAAGCACTCCTGTGCTCCTGTGGAGAAGGAGGGCAGATACCCTGTGAGCAGATCTGAGGATCCCCTGGGAAGCACTGGGAGAGAGAGTTTCCCTTTCTTGGAAATATCTGGGAGAGGTGACTTTGCCTCTCCAGGGACAAGAGAGCTAGTATGTGCACCATTTCCCTCCCCTACCCTTCAATATAGGCGCAGAGACACCTGCTGAGGGTGGCTAACCTGGACACCAGCTCTTTGCTGCACTTTACTCCAAACTCCATGCCTCAGTACCTTGGTGCAACTGTCATTCTGAGACAAACCTGCCTCAGTCCCAGAATAGGGACACCCTCCCCCAGAGGACCAGCGTGGGCCTGTGCCAGCCAGATCCCTAAAGTTTGTATAGTTTTAAAACTCAGCAGGCTTGCCTGGGATAGAACACAGATGTACCATCCTGCCAGGCAGGAAGGGCGAAGGCAAGGATCTGAGGAATGCCTAAGACACATGAGGGAGAGATTGTTTGCTCTTCTGGGAGGGCTTCTTGGACAGCAGTGGGTGCGAACTCCCCTCTCTGGGGAGTAGGGTGAGGGGCTGGCACCACTTTTCACCCCTACTGCTCAGCACAAGCTAACTTCAGTAAGCAACACAGCACCAATAGCAGCAGACTAAACCCACTTACAACAAGCCCTGCCTCCCCTGCACTCTGCAGGTGCTGCTTTTGTGGGCAAGTATGCCTGAGAACCAGAGAACCAGTGTGCCTGACACCTCCCCCAGAAGACCAGCACAAGCTTCCCCACATACACCATGTCTACTGACTACAGAGCACTACACAAAGGTTCAGCTCTAGGGGAAATAGCATCAGGTCTGTTTGAAAAAGCTGCCCAAAGTACACCTAGCTAAAACTCACCACAATCTGGACAGGGTCCAAACACTCCCTCACTGCAGGCAAGGAGAAACTTTGCAGAAGACTGACCTGAGGGAAAGAACAGCCAAAACACAGCAGCAGAGTACACACAGCATAGACCAGAGACCCTTCCTGAAGCACCAGGCCCTGAACAGTGTATGACCTCTTCTCCATAAAGCCATTATTCTTAAGAGAAGAAAACATTAATGGGCTTTCCTAACACACAGAAAAGTCAGAGACCTAGGTAAAATGCCACGATGTAAGAATCCATCCCAAAAGAAATAATAGGAAAAGGTCAGAGCCAGGTATCTAATTGAAACAGATGTGAGTAATATGCCTTATCCAGAATTTAAAGCAACAATCACAAAGATACTAGCTGGGTTTGAGAAAAACACAGAAGACACCAGGGAGTCCCTTACTGCAGAGATAAACAGTCTAAAAACTAGTGAGGCTGAAATAAAAAAATGTTAGGAGATGCAAAACTGACTTGATATAATGAACACAAGGATGGAAGAAGCAAAGAAACAAGTAATATAGAAGATAAAAATATGAAAAATAATGAAGCTGAAAATAAGAGGAAAAGAAAAATATTGGATCACAAATGTGAATACAGTGGGAATACAGTGACTCCATAAAGCATAATAATATTCATATCATAGAAGTCCCAGAGGAAGAAGAGATGGAAAAAGGGACAAAATTTGAGTAAAGTATAGCTGAAAATTGCCCAAATCTGGGGAAGGAAACAGACAACCAAATCCAGGAACCACAGAGAACTCTCAACAAAATGAACAAAAGCAGGCCAATACCAAGACATATCATAGTTAAATTTGCAAAATATAGAGATCTTAACAGCAATAAGACAAAAGAAGTTCTTAACTTACAAGGGAGGACAAATAAGGCTAGCAACAGTTCTACCCACAGAAACATGGCAGGCCAGAAGACAGTGGCATAATATATTCAATGTGTTAAATGGGAAAAATATGCAGCCAAGAGTACTCTATCCAGCAAGGCTGTCATTCAGAATGAAAGGAGAGATAAAGAGTTTCCCAGTTGAGCAACGTGACCACTAAACCAACCCTGTAAGAAATACTGAAGGGGACTCTCTGAGTGGGAGACAGAGACCAAAAGCAACACGGAGTAGAAAGAACAGAGAAAATCTCCATAAAAAATTACAAAACAAGAAATAAAATGGCATTAAATTCATATCTATCAATAATCACTCTGAATGTAAATGGACTAAATGCTCCAATAAAAGTCATAGGGTGGGATGCCTGGATGGTTCAGTTCATTTAGCATCTGTCTTCAGCAAGGGTCATGATCTCGGAGTCCTGGGATGGAGCCCCAAAACAGACTCCTTGCTTGGCGGGGAGCCTACTTCCCCTCTGCCCCTTCCCCCTGCTCATTCTCTCTCTCTCTCATGCTCTCCGTTTCAAATAAATAAATAAAATCTTAAAAAAAAGTCACTGGGTGTGAGAACGGATTAAAAAATAAGAGCTATCCATATGTTGCCTATAAGACACTCATTTTAGAACTAAAGAGAGTTGCAGCTTGAAAGTGAGGGTTAAGAGAACCATTTATCATGCTAATGAATATCAAAAGAAAGGTGGAGTAAACATGCTTATATCAGACAAACTAGATTTTAAAACAAGGACTGTTAACAAGAGATGAAGAAGGGCACTATATCATAATAAAGGGATCTATCCAACAGGATATGATCCTCCCAATAGATGTTATATCTTCCAACAGGAAGATATAACAGGAAGATATAACAATTATAAATATTTATGCCCTCAAGTTGGGAGCACCTGAATATATAACAATTAATAACAAATATTAAGGAATTTACTGATGATAATAATACAATAATAGTACAGGACTTAAACACCCCATTTACAGCAATGGACAGATCTAAACAGAAAATCAACAAGGAAACAATGGCTTTGAATGGCACACTGGACCAGATAGGCTTAACAGATACATTCAGAACATTTCACCCTAAAGCAGCAGAATACAAATTCTTTTTTTATATAATTTTTAAAATTTTTTTATAAACATATAATGTATTATTAGCCCCAGGGGTACAGGTCTGTGAATTGCCAGGTTTACACACTTCACAGCACTCACCATAGCACATACCCTCCCCAATGTCCATAACCCCACCACCCTTTCCCGACCCTCCTCCCAGCCCCAGCAACCCTCAGTTTGGTTTGTGAGATGAAGAGTCTCTTATGGTTTGTGTCCCTCTTGATCCCATTTTGTTTCATTTATTCTTTTCCTACTCCCCAAACCCCCCACATTGCATCTCCACTTCCTCATATCAGGGAGATCATATGATAGTTGTTTTTCTCCCATTGACTTATTTCGCTAAGCATAATACCCTCTAGTTCCATCCACGTCGTCACAAATGGCAAGATTTCATTTCTTTTGATGGTTGCATAGTATTCCATTGTATATATATACCACCTCTTCTTTATCCATTCATCTGTTGATGGACATCTAGGTTCTTTCCGTAGTTTGGCTATTGTGGACATTGCTGCTATAAACATTTAGGTGCACATGCCCCTTCAGATCACTACGTTTGTATCTTTAGGGTAAATACCCAATAGTGCAATTGCTGGGTCATAGGGTAGCTCTATTTTCAACTTTTTGAGGAACCTCCATGCTGTTTTCCAGAGTGGTTGCACCAGCTTGCATTCCCACCAACAGTGTAGGAGGGTTCCCCTTTATCTGCATCCTTGCCAGCATCTGTCACTTCCTGACTTCTTAATTTTATCCATTCTGACTGGTGTGAGGTGGTATCTCATTGAGACCTGATTTGTGACCTAGTATGTGATCTATTCTTGGGGAATGTCCCATGTGCACTCAAAAAGAATGTGTATTCTCATCACTCGGCATCAGGGAAATACAAATCAAAACCTCAATGAGTACAAAAAGACTGAGATCATACCATGCACATTTTCAGACCACAGTGCTATGAAACTTGGAGTCAGCCACAAGAAAAAATTTGGAAAAACCATAAATACATGGAAGCTAAAGAACATCCTACTAAAGAATAATTGGTCATTCTAACTGGTGTAACACAGGAAATAGCAGATGTTGGTGAGGATGTGGAGAATGGGGAGCCCTCCTACATTATTGGTAGAATGCAAGCTGGTGCAGCCACTCAGGAAAACAGAGTGTGGAGGTTCCTCAGAAAATTGAAAATAGAGATACCCCATGACCCAGCAATTGCACTCCTGGGTATTTACCCCAAAGATACAAATGTAGTGATCTGAAGGGGCACAGGCATCCCAATGTTTATAGCAGCAATGTCCACAATAGCCAAATGTCCAGCAACAGGTAAATGGATAAAGAAGATATGCAGGACACACACACACACACACACACACACACGTGTACAGTGTAATATTATGAAGCCATCAAAAATGAAATCTTTCCATTTGCAATGACATAGCTGGAACTAGAGGGTATTATGTTAAGTGAAATAAGTCAATCAGAGAAAGACCATTATCATACGACATCACTGTTTTGTGGAATTTAAGAAACAAAACAGAAGATCATAGGGGAAGAGAGGAAAAATAAAGCAAGATGAAACCAGAGAGAGAGAGAGAGAGAGAGAGAGAGAGAGAGAGATAAACCATAAGAGACTCTTAATCATAGGAAACAAACTGAGGGTTGCTGATGGGAGGGATGGGGTAACTGGGAAAGGGACATTAAAGATGGCATGTGATGGAATGAACACTGGGTGTTATATAACACTGATGAATCACAGACCTGTACCTCTGAAACCAGTAACACATTATATGTTAATTAACTGAGAATAAGAACTATACGATCCTCCCAATAGATACAGAAAAAGCATCTGACAAAGTACAGCATCCATTCTTGATAAAAACCCTCAATAAAGCAGGGACAGAGGGAACATACCTCAATAGCATAAAGGCCTTTTACAAAAACAAAACAAAACAAAACAAAACAAAAAACACCACAGCTAACATCATCCTCAATGGGAAAAAACTGAAAGCTTTTCCTCTACCTCCAGGAACAAGACAGGTATGTCCAATCTCACTAATGTTATTTAACATAGAACTGGAAGTCCTAGTTGCAACAATCAGACACAAAAAGAAATGAAATGCATCCAAATCAGCAAGGAGGAAGTCAAATTTTCACTATTCACAGATGGTGTGATACTCTATGTAGAAAACCCAAAGACTCCACCAAAAAATTGCTAGAACTGATCCATGAGTGCAGCAAAGTCACAGGATATAAAAATCAATGCACAGAAATCTGTTGCATTTCTATACACCAATAATGAAGCAGTAGAAAGAGAAATCAAGGAACTGATCCTATTTATAACTGCACCAAAAACCATAAGATATCTAAGAATAAACCTAACCAAAGAGGTAAAGATATTTACTCTGAAAACTATAGAACACTTATGAAAGAAACTGAATATGAAACAAAGAAAGAGAAAAAACATTCCATGCTCATGAATCGAAAGAACAAACACTGTTAAAGTGTCTATACCACCCAAAGCAATCTACACACTTAATGCAATTCCTATCAAAATAGTATCATCATTTTTCACAGAGCTAAACAATCCTAAAATATGTATGGAAATACAAAAGACCACAAATAGCCAAAGCAATCTTGAAAAAGAAAAGCAAAGCTGGAGGCATCACAATTCCAGGCTTCAAACTATAATAAAAAGCTATAATCATTAAGAGAGTATGGTACTGGGGCGCCTGGGTGGCTCAGTGGGTTAAAGCCTCTGCCTTCGGCTCAGGTCATGATCCCAGGGTCCTGGGATCGAGCCCCGCATCGGGCTGTCTGCTCTGCAGGGACCTTGCTTCCTCCTCTCTCTCTGCCTGCCTCTCTCTCTGCCTGCCTCTCTGCCTACTTGTGATCTCTGTCTGTCAAATAAATAAATAAATAAAATCTTTTAAAAAAAAAAAAAAAAGAGAGAGTATGGTACTGGCACAAAAACAGACACATAGATCAATGGAACAGATTAGAAAACCCAAAAATCGGCCCTCAACTCTATGGTCAAATAATTTTCAACAAAACAGGAAAGAATATCCATTGGAAAAAGACAGTCTTTTCAACAAATGGTGTATGGAAACTGAACAGTGGCATGAAGAGTGAAACTGGACCACTTTCTTAAACCATATAAAAAAAAAAATTAAAAAGGATGAAAGACCTAAATGTGAGACAGGAAACCATCAAAATCCTAGAAGAGAACACAGGCAGCAACCTCTTTGACATCAGCTGTAGCAACTTTTTACTTGATACATCTCCAGAGGCAAGGGAAACAAAAGCAAAAATGAACTATTAGGACTTCATCAACATAAAAAGCTACATAGAAAAGGAAACAATCAATGAAACAAAAAGGAAACCTTTGGAATGGCAGAAGATACTTGCAAATATCAATCTAATAAAAGGTTAGTATTCAAAATCTATAAAGAACTTATCTAACTCAACATCCAAAAACCAAATAATACAGTTAAGAAATGAGCAGAAGACATGAAAAGACATTTTTCCAAAGAAGACATCCAGATGGCTAACAGACACATAAAAAGATGCTCAACATCACTCACCATCAGACAAATACAAATCAAAACCACAATGAGATACCACCTTACACCCATCAGAATGGCTAAAATTAACAACACAGAAAACAACAGATGTGAGGGAGGATGTGGAAAAAGGAGAATCCTCCTACACTATTGGAGGGAATGCAAACTGATGAGGTCACTGTGGAAAACAGTATGGCGGTTTCTCAAAAAGTTAAAAATAGAATTACCCTATGACCCAGCAATCAGACTACTAGGTATTTACCTAAAGAATACAAAAATACTGATTTGACAGGACCCATGCACCACGATCTTTATAGCAGCATTATTAATGATAGCCAAATTATGGAAAGAGCTCAAATAATCAACAGATGGATAAAGAAATTGTGGTGTGTGTTTAGACACACACACACACACACAGACACACACACAGAAATACTACTCAGTCATTAAAAGGACTGAAACCTTACCATGTGCAATGACATGTATGGAGCTAGAGTATACATGCTAATTGAAATAAGTCAGTCAGACTTATTTTTTCAGAGAAAGAAAAACACCATGACTTCATTCATATATTGGAATTTCAGATGAACAGAAAAGATGACTAACCATAAAACAGACCCTTAACTGTAGAGAATAAATTGAGGGTTCTTGGAGGGTAGGTGGGCAGGAGGGTGGATTGAATGAGTGATGGGTATCAAGGAGGACACTTGTGATGAGCACCGGCTATTCCACATAAGTGATGAAGCACTAAATTCTACTCTTGAAACTAATATTACACTATATGTTAACTAAATGGAATTTAAATAAACTTGGGTGGGGGGAGGAACTATGACCAGTGTCAGAGGTGAATTTGGTAAACAAATCTTCTGTAAAGGGAGATAAAATTTCCATGCTTTATTAAAACTGGTAAAAGACAGTGGCAATTTAGATAATCAAAACATCAATATGCATATAAATTATGTATGATACAGTGAGTGACCACTAAAAAACATATACAAAAATATAAACTTAAAAACACTATAGGAAGAGAAGCGGGCTCCTTGTGGAGAAGAGAGCCCGCTGGGCAATCCATCTCAGGACTCCGGGATTGTGACCTGACCCAAAGGCAAAAGGTTAACCAACTGGGCCACCCAGGGTCCCAGTTTTCTCCATTTTGAAGAGAATATCATGGAATGGACATGGCAGCCTTTTGCTGTCAGTGATATTTCTGCATCTCCAAGAGGGTGCACCTTACCTGGATCATGGTTGATATATTCAGCTATACATCCTCTCAAACAACCCTCACCAAAGTGACTAGGAGGAAGAACACCCAACAGAGGTAAAATTCAGAGACTGTGCCCTCTGCCACAGAACTACTGGATATGAACATAAACAGTATGTTTGAAAGGGAATTCAGAGTAACAATTATCTAGGCAATGGCTAGGTTGGAGAAGACCATTAGTGACAACATAGAATCTCTAAGGACAGAAGTGAGAGCTGATCTGGTAGAAGTTAAAAGTGCTATCAATGAGCTCCATTCTAATCTAAATTCTCTAACAGCTACGGTAACCAAGGCAGAAGACAGAATTAGTGATCTAGAGGACATACTGATAAAAAAAGAAGGATCAGGAAGAGACCTGGAACAAATAGCTTAGAAGCCATGAAAACAGAACTAGGGAAATAAATGATGCCATGAAATGTTCCTATGTCAGAATTATTGTTATCCCTGAGGGGATGGAGAAAGAGAGAAGACTAGAAGATATAGTTGAACAAATTCTGGATGAAAATTTCCCCATCTGGGGAATAGAACAAGTGTTCATGTCCTAGAGGCAGAAAAGACACCCCCCAAGATGAAGGAATCTAGAAAGACCTCCAGATGTTTAATTGTGAAATTCACAAATCATAATTTCAGACAGGAGGTCTTAAGGGCAGCTAAGAGTCTGAGGAGGAAGAGATTCCTTACAAATATAGGAAGGACCATCAGAATAACATCAGACCTGTCCACAGAAACCTGGCAAGCCAGAAACGGATGGCATGACATATTCAGGGCACTAAATGAGAAGAACATGCAGCCAAGAATACTTTATCGAGCAATGCTGACATTCAAAAATATATGGGGAGATAAAGAGCTTCCAAGACCAGCAAGGATTAAAAGGGTATGTGACCACCAAGCCGGCACTACAAGAAATATTAAGGGTGGGTTCTATAAAAGAAGAAAGAACCCAAGAGTGACACAGAACAGAAATTTACAGAGACACGCTATAGAAACAAGGACTTCACAAGCAACATGATGTCAATAAAAACTTATCTTTCAAAAATCACTTTCAACATGAACAGACTAAATGTTCCCATAAAATGACACAGGGCTGCAGACTGGATAAAACAACAGAACCCATCCATATGTTGTCTACAAGACACATCTGGAACCTAAAGATACATCCAGACTGAAAGTGAAGGGATGAAGAATCATCTTTCATGCCAATGGGCCGCAAAAGAAAGCTGGGGTAGCAATTATCATATCAGATAAATTAGATTTTAAGCTAGAGATTGTAGTCAGAGATACAGAAGGACACTACATCATTCATAAAGAGTCTATCCACCAAGAAGAAAGAACAACTATAAATATTTATGCTCCCAATATGGGAGCAGACAACTATATAAACCAACTATTAATCAAAATAAAGAGTCATATTCATATGAATACATTAATTGTAGGGGATCTTGACATACCACTCTCAGTAATAGATCATCAAAACAGAAAATCAATAAAGAAATAAGAGCACTGAATGACACATTCGACCAGATGGACCTCATAGATATATATAGAACATTCCACCCTAAAACAACAGAATACTCATTCTTCTCGAGCACACATGGACCTTTCTCCAGAATACACCACATACTGGGTCACAAATCAGGGCTCAACTGATACCAAAAGATTGAGATTACTCCCTGCATATTCCCAGACCAAGATGCTTTGAAACTGGAGCTCAAATAGAAGCAAAAGTTTGGAAGAAATTCAAACATTTGGAAACTAAACACAATCCTGCTCAAGAATGTTTGGATCAACCATGAAATCAAAGAAGAACTCAAACAATTCATAGAAACCAATGAGAATAAAGACACATAGGTCCAAACCTATGGGATACGGCAAAGGCGGTCCAAAGGGGTACATACATAGCCATCCAAGACTCACACAAAAGAAATGAAAAATCCCAAATACACCAAATCTCTTTACAACTTAAAGAACTGGAAAATCAACAACAAATTAAGCCAACCACACACAAGAAGGGAAATAATCAAGATTAGAGCAGAGATCAATGAGTTAGAAACTAGAGATATAGCAGACACATCAACGAAACTAGAAGCTGATTCATTGAAAGAATCAATTAAATCAATAAATCACTGCCAAAACTAATCCAAAAGAAAAGAGAGAGGGCTCAAATTAATACAATTATGAATGAAAGCAGAGACATCATTACTAACACCAAAGAAATATAGAAACAATCATCAGAAATTATTATCAACAGTTTTATGCTAATAAGTTAAGCAACCTAGAAGAAATGGATGCATTCATGGAAACCTATAAATTTCCAAGACAGAAACAGGAAAAAATTCACAACCTGAATAGACCAATATCTAGTAATGAGATTGAATCAGTGATCAAAAGCTCACAAAAAACAAGAGTACAGGACCTGACGGATTTCCTAATTCTACCAAACATTCGAAGAAAAAATTATACCTATTCTCCTGCAGCTGTTTCAAAAAATAGAAACAGAAGGAAAACTTCCAAACTCTTTCAATGAAGCCAGCATTACCCTGATCCCCAAACTAGGCAAAGACCCCATCAAAAAGGAGAATTTCAGACCAATATCACTGATGAATATGGATGCCAAGATTCTCAGTAAGATCCTAGCTAATAAAGGAAATGTTGAAAAAGAAAAATAAAACTGGGGGCATCACATTGCCTCGTTTCAAGCTTTACTACAAAGCTGTGATCACCAAGACAGCATGGGACAACCACAAAAACAGACACATAGACCAGTGGAACAGAGTAGAGAGCCCAGATATGGACCCTCAACTCTGTGGTCAAATAATCTTCGACAAAGCAGGAATACATATACAGTGGAAAAAAGATAGTCTCTTCAATAAATGGTGCTGAGAAAATTAGACACCTACATGTAGAAGAATAAAACTCACCCACTATCTTACACCATATACGAAGATAAACTCGAAATGGATAAAAGATCTCAATGTGAGGCAGGAATCTAACAAAATCCTGGAGAAGAACACAGGCAGTAACCTCTTCGACACTGGCCACAGCAACTTCTCTCAAGATATGTCTCCAAAGGCAAAGGAAACAAAAGTGAAAATGAACTTTTGGGACTTCATCAAAATCAAAAGCTTCTACATAGCAAAGGAAACAGTCTACAAAACAGACAATCCATGGAATGGGAGAAGATATTCACAAATGGCACTAGAGACAAAGGGCTGATATCCAAGATCTATAAAGAACTCCTCAAACTCGACACCCAAAAAACAGATCGTCATGTCAAAAAATGGGCAGAAGACATGAACAGACACTTCTCCAAAGAAGACATACAAATGGCTAATAGACACATGAAAAAATGTTCATCATCATTAGCCATCAGGGAGACTCAAATCAAAACCACATCGAGATAACCACTTTACACCAGTTAGAATGGCCAAAATTAACAAGACAGGAAACAACGTGTGTTGGAGAGGATGTGGAGAAGGGAACCCTCTTACACTGTTGGTGGGAATGCAAGTTGGTGCAGCCACTTTGGAAAACAGTGTGGAGATTCCTTAAGAAATAAAAATAGAGCTACTCTATGACCCTGCAATTGCACTACTGGGTATTTATCCCAAGGATACAGATACAGTGAAAAGAAGGGCCATCTGTAACCCAGTGTTCACAGCAGCAATGGCCACAGTTGCCAAACTGTGGAAAGAGCCAAAATGCCCTTCAGTAGATGAATGGATAAAGAAGATATGGTCCATATATACAATGGAGTATTATGCCTCCATCAAGAAGGATGAATACCCAACTTTTTTATCAACATGGACAGGACTGGAAGAGATTATGCTGAGTGAAATAAGTCAAGCAGAGAGAGTCAATTATCACGTGGTTTCACTTACTTGTGGAGCATAAGGTATAACACAGAGGACATGGGGAGATGGAGAGGAGAAGTGAGTTGGGAGAAACTGGAGGGGGAGACAAACCATGAGAGACTGTGGACTCTGAAAAACAAACTGAGGGTTCTGGAGGGGAGGAGGTGAAGGGTTGGGTGAGCCTGGTGGGGGGTATTATGGAGGGCACATATTGCATGGAGCACTGAGTGTGGTGCATAAACAACAAATTTTGGAACACTGAAAAGAAATAAAATAAATAAAATGAAATGAAAAAAATTTTTAAAGAAATCTATGATCATTTCAATAGATGCAGAAAAAAAAATCATCACATTGAAATCTCAGCATACTTGGAATGAACGAAAGAGAACCTGTCAGCCTACTAAAGGATTCTACAAAAAACCTATAGCCCATATCAGAGATAATCCTTTCTTCCTAGGATCTGGAAAGAGCCTAGGATGTCTGCTTTCACCACTCTATACATCACTACACTGGAGGTCCTAGCCAGTGCAAAAAGGGAAGGAAAACAAAAGACATATAGATTGTAAAAGAAAAAATAATAGTTTTATCTACAAATGTCATGATCATTTACATAGAATATTCTAAAGATTCTATCATATTAGAAATAAAAAAAAATTTCTAAGCTATTAGAAATAAAAAGTGAGTTTGGGTAGGTTGCAGGATACAAGGTCACCACACAAAAATCAATTGTATTTGTATATGCTAGCAATGAACAATTAGAAATGGAAGTTAGGGGTGCCTGGGTGGCTCGGTGGATTAAAGCTTCTGCCTTTGGCTCAGGTCATGATCCCAGAGTCCTGGGATCAAGCCCTGCATCGGGCTCCCTGCTCAGCAGGGAACCTGCTTCTCCCTCTCTCTCTCTGCCTGCCTCTCTGCCTACTTGTGATCTCTGCCTGTCAAATAAATAAATAAAATCTTTAAAAAAAAAAAAAAGAAAGAAAGAAATGGAAGTTAAAGAATTCTACTTACAATAGCTTAAATTCCAAGAGTTAAATTTGAGAAAGGTTGCGTATATACCCTTCCTATACAATGAAAACTACAAAATATTGCTGACAGATATCACAGAATATCAAAAAAAAAAAAAAAAAAAGAGAGAGAGAGAGAGAGAGAGAAAGAGATATACCAAGCTCAGGGATCAAAAGACAGTGTTATTGAGATATCCATTCTCCCCAAAATCATGTATAGAGTCCATAAATCAACAGGCATTTTGGGAGAGAAATTGACAAGATGATGCTAAAATCTACATGGAAATGCAAAGGACCTACCCATGTAAAACAATGGAACAAAAGAGAAAGTCCAGAGATCAATTAAAACATAAATGATTAATTCGTTTTTAACCTTTGGTTAAAGGTATGGAAGTAATTCAATATGGAAATGATAATTTTTTCAACAAATGGTGCTGGAACAATTGGATGCCCTGAAGAAAGGAAATAAACCCCAACCCCCACTTCACATCAGATACTCAAATATATTTCAGATCTCAGTGTAAGAGCTAAAACTATCAGAGAGGGAGGCAAACCGTAAGAGACCCTTAACTCTAGGAAACACACTGAGGGTTGCTGGTGGGGAGGTAAGTGGAGGAATGGGGTAACTGGGTGATAGGCATTAAAGAGGGCACTTGATATAATGAGCACTGGGTGTTATATGCAACTGATGAATCACAAAATTCTACTCCTGAAACTAATAATACAGTATATGTTAACTTACTGAACCTAAATGCAAAACAAAACAATACAAAAAAAAAACAAAGTAAAGGAAAGCACATAAGCAATTTTATGAACTTGGTTTTGGCAAGTATTTCTTAAATAGGATACAAAAAATATCTAGTATTAAAAAGAAAAAATATTTGGACTTCATCAAAATTGAAAACCTTCAGTCTTCAGAACCTTTAGTATTTTGAACACTACAATGAAAATAAAAAAGCAAACTACACGCTGCCATAAAAATACTCAGAATATACAACTGACAAAGTACTTTAGGCAAATACAAAAAAAACTCTTACAGCTCAGTGACAAGAAAACAAACAATAAAAAAATGGGCAGAAGATTTCTATAGATCCTTTGTATATATAAAAGATAAAGATATATATATTACACACACACACACACACACACACACACACACACACAAATGGCAAATAAATCCAACAAAGTAATTAGCAAGGAAATACAAATTAAGCCACACTGATATGCTACCACAAATCCATTAGAATGTCTAAAACAAAAAAGATTAATCAGACCAAGTATTAATGAAAATGTCAAATAACCACAACTCTCATCCACTGCTAATAGGAATCTAAAAGATTACAGCGATGTTCAAAAATGGTTTTGCAGTTTCTTAAAATGTTAGACATATTTTCACGTGCCTGATTGCCATTTGTACATTTTCTTTGGAGAGGTGTCTGTTCATGTCTTCTGCCCATTTCTCGACTTGATTATTTGTTTTTTGTGTGTTGAGTTTTTAAGTTATTTATAGTTCTTAGATACCACACCTTTATCTGTAATGTCATTTGCAAATATCTTCTTCCATTCTGTGGGTTGCCTCTTACTTTTGTTGACTGTTTCCTTTGCTGTGTTGAGCTTTTTATCTTGATGAAGTCCCAAAAGTTCTAGCCATCAGGGAAATACAAATCAAAATCACAAAGAGATACCATCTTATACCAGTTAGAATGGCAAAAATTAGACAGGAAACAAATGTCGGTGAAGGTGTGGAGAAAGACTGTTGGTGGGAATGCAAGCTGGTACAGCCACTCTGGAAAACAGTGTGGAGGTTTTCCAACACTTTAAAAATAGAGCTACCCTATGGCCCAGCAATTGTACTACTAGGTATTTACCCCAAAGACATGGATGTAGTGAAAAGAAGGGGTACCTGCACCCCGATGTTCATAGTAGCAATGTCCACAATAGCCAAACTATGGAAGGAGCCAAGATGTCCTTCAACAGATGAATGGATAAAGCAGATGTGGTTCATATATACAATGGAACATTACTCAGCCATCAGAAAGGATGAATACCTACCATTTGCAGTAACATGGATGAACCTGGAGGGGATTATGCTAAGTGAAATGAGTCAAGCAGAGAAAGACAATTATCACATGGTTTCACTCATATGTGAAACATAAGGAATAGCACAGAAGACCATAGGGGAAGGGAGGAAAAACTGAATGGGAAGAAATCAGAGAGGGAGACAAACCATGAGAGACTCTGGACTCCTGGAAACAAACTGAGGGTTACAGATGGGAGGGGGTTAGGGGATGGGGTCACCAGGTAATGGGTATTAAGGAGGGCAGGTGTTGTCAGGAGCATTGTGTTATAAGCAACTAATGAATCACTGAACACTACATCAAAAACTAACAATGTACTATACGTTGGTTAATTGAACATAATAAAAAAAAAAGGTAAACATACACCTAATCTATACACCACCCATTCCCGGGCATTAGCCCCAAAGTGAAAACAACTCAAATGTCCATCAAGAGATGAATGGATCAACAAACTGCAGTATATCTATGCAATGGATAAAGAGTATCCACGTGATGTACAGTTCAAACGGTACAGAAATGTCTAATATAGAATGTGAATATCTTCCATAATATCACACCAGACAGCTTAACATATATTCTTTTTTTTAAAGATTTTATTGACTTATTAGAGAGAGAGAGCAACCAAGGCAGGCAGAGGGAGAGGGAGAAGCAGACTACCCTCCAAGCAGGGAGACCGATGCGCAGCTTAATGCAATTCTTACTCTTTGCAATGGAACAGTACTCTGCAACAAAAACAAATGAACTACCAATACACACTACAACACTGATGGGCTCAAAATAAGTTTGTTCAGTGAAAGAAGCCAGGAGTCCATAAAAGAAAAATCCATATATTATTACTTATTTATATAAAATTCTATACACAAACTATCATGTGAAAGCTGATCTATAGTGACTGAAAGTAAATTAATAGTTGCCTGGGACAAGAAGGGGATATAAAGGGGTGGATTACAAATAGGAATGAAAAATTTTAGGGGGATGATGGATAAGTTCATCATCTTGACTGAATATATGTATTTAAAAACTCATCAAATTACACATGCTAAATATATGCAGCAAATTGTATGCCCATACAGACAATAAATATGTGGAGATAAATACACAATGTACAATACAATGTACTACAACACAATATAATGTACAAATGTACAATATGTAGAGATCTTGTGAATAAATGATAAATATAATATTTCAAGTCACCATAATGATGAATTACACCAACAAACAGTGTCAGAACAACAACTCAGTGAATGAGAAAGGGAGGTGTGGGGAAGAGAAAAGCTGGATTTGAACTCATTCCTTACAACGAAGTCATTTTAGAGCAAAACTAAAAAATGTAATCGTGACACCAGAAATGTACAGAATAAACAATATTATATAAACTGGTTGAGGAGAAGCCCTTGCTCAAGCATGCTGGAAAACACAGAAGCTATAAGCAAGCAAGCAAGAAGGAAAGAAGAAGGGAAGGAGGGAGGAAGGGAGGGACTGAGGAAGGAAGGAAGGAAGGGAGGGAGGGAGGGAGGGATGGAGAGAAAGAGAAAGAGAGAGAGAGCGAGAGGGAGGGAGGGAGGCAGGGGGAGGGAAGAAGAGGGGCCACTGGGGGGCTCAGCTGGTTAAGCATTTGCCTTCCTCAGATAGTGATCAGTGGGTCCTGGGATCAACCTTTGTGGGACTCCCTGCTCAGCAGGGAGTCTGCTTCTCCCTCACCCTCTGCCCTTCCCCCTCCCCCCGCTAATATGTGCACACCAACACACACACGCTCTCTAATAAATAAATAAGATCTTTAAAAAAAAAATCTATTTGACAGATATTAAAAAGCAAACCAGTCAAAACACAAACAACTGACAACTGAATGTACTCAGTGTGAGCGTGGCATACTTGGTACTATTTTATCCTACTGCTGTGTGGGAAGTTTCATATTAACATTTTTGAAGGTAATATAAAATACAAAAGATGCATATACTTTGGCTTAACAATTCAACTTCTAAGAATTTTGAGAAACAGAAGTGCAAAGATATGGCAAAGGTACTCTGTTCAGTGTTGCTCGTATTAGCAAAAAGGCAAGGGAAAAAACTTTAAGTGTCCATCAGTGGGGATTGGCTAAATAAATGATGTTAATACAATAAAATATTATATGGTCATGAAATAGAACAAATAATACATTGGTGCACACATATACACACAACTGCCATGGACACTATAAAGTAAGGCAGATACAAAATAGAATATTTAGTATGGTTCTGTTTTTGATTAAAAAAACACATGGGTGGAAAAGAATACAACTATGCATTGAGCTGTGTGGTGTGATATTATGAAAGATCTTCACATTCTATGTTAGACATTTCTGTACTATTTGAACTCTTTACAAGTAGGCACTGATTTGGATACCAGAAAAAATAAACCTCAAAATCCTATGTAATAATTTGCCCTTACTGGCTTCTCCTCACAGTCTTTCTGCAATTTGGTACCTCTAATAAACCCAAAATGCAATCTCACTTGCTAGTGCTATTTAAAAAGCTTTCCTTTCCCCGTAAATCTGTAAACTGCTTCAGTCCATCAGATTTCCTGGCTCAGTCTGAAAATCCTTTGCAGCTCCAGGTTGCTCTTTCTTGGTCATCCAAGAAAACAAACGCAAAAGCATCAAAAGCAAATGCTAATAGATGTTTGTGGCTTTAATCGAAACTAGTAACTTTTTGCTGACATTTCCACTTTCTTAAAAAGTGGGTATTCTCAGTCGTTTTGTTCATGAATAAACTTTATCGAATCCTACGCTACTGAAGAAGTTTAAGAAAAAGTAACATTCGGTGGTTACATATGGAGAATGAGTAATCACTGATTTTACACTAAGCCCTTCCAATAAGTCTTTGTATTTACCATGAGTCATTCTACTCTGTTCCCATCTATCTAAGTGGCCTAAATACAGAAGTTTGGGAGTCATGAGACTGGGCAATGCCTAATGACCACTGCAGGCATTTTATTTTTTAACACAAGCCTGAACCAAAAGGTCACCAATGGCCACTGAATGGGCATCCCCAGATGGTTCAGAGTCAGGAAACAAGTAAAATCAAGTGGTGTCACCAGCCAAGGACAAAAGTCAGGGGAGCTACGACCAAACTGCCTTTTGTGAGAATGTCACTTGTAGAACACTGGCCTGTCTTACTATTTCATCTTCCCACCACCATCAACAGGAGAAAGACCAGCTGGTGACCCCAGTCTAGGAAAGAAGGATCTGCATATAACAGCCATGCCTTACAGCGCTCACTTGTTCAGGAATGAATCAATACATGCTGAAAGGCAAAATGCTGGAGGGCAATGTGAGGGGAAAAATGAGGTTGTACACAGCAGCGGTTCTTTCCTAAGTGAAACTCAACCAGAATCTAACTGAAGAACATAGGAAATCACCTACTACAGCACTATCCAACAGAAACAGAATGCAAACCATTTTTTTTTAATTTTTTTTAAGATTTTATTTATTCATTTGACAGACAGAGATCACAAGTAGGCAGAGAGAGGCAGGCAGAGAGAGAGAGGAGGAAGCAGGCTCCCCGCGGAGCAGAGAACCCGATGTGGGGCTCGATCCCAGGACACTGGGATCATGACCTGAGCCGAAGGCAGAGGCTTTAACCCACTGAGCCACCCAGGTGCCCCACAAACCACATTTTAAATGTTCTAGAAGCTGCAATAAGCAAAAGGAAACAGACGAAATTAATTTAATGATATTTCACTTAGCCTAATATATCCAAAATACTATTTTAACATACAGTCAGTATAAGAAAATTAGCTACTTAACTTCTGTTCTTTGTTTTTGAAATCCAATATTTGACATTAGAGCACATCCCTGTTCAATGCTCTGCATGGCTACTGGGTACCACACTTTTTTTTTCAGCGTAACAGTACTCATTGTTTTTGCAGCACACCCAGTGCTCCATGCAATCCGTGCCCTCTCCAATACCCACCACCTGGTTCCCCCAACCTCCCACCCCCTACCCCTTCAAAACCCTCAGATTGTTTTTCAGAGTCCATAGTCTCTCATGGTTCACCTCCCCTTTCCCTCAACTCCCTTCTCCTCTCCATCTCCCCTTGTCCTCCATGCTATTTGTTATGCTCCACAAATAAGTGAAACCATATGATAATGACTCTCTCTGCTTGACTTATTTCACTCAGCATAATCTCTTCCAGTCCCGTCCATGTTGACACAAAAGTTGGGTATTCATCCTTTCTGATGGAGGCATAATACTCCATAGTGTATATGGACCACATCTTCCTTATCCATTCGCCCGTTGAAGGGCATCTTGGTTCTTTCCACAGTTTGGTGACCGTGGCCATTGCTGCTATAAACAATGGGGTACAGATGGCCCTTCTTTTCATTACATCTGTATCTTTAGGGTAAATACCCAGTAGTGCAATTGCAGGGTCATCGGGAAGTTCTATTTTTAATTTCTTTAGGAATCTCCACACTGTTCTCCAAAGTGGCTGCACCAACTTGCATTCCCACCATCAGTGTAAGAGGGTTCCCCTTTCTTCACATCCCCTCCAACACATGTTGTTTCCTGTCTTGCTAATTTTGGCCATTCTAAGTGGTGTTAGATGGTATCTCAATGTGGTTTTAATTTGAATCTCCCTGATGGCTAGTGATGATGAACATTTTTTCATGTGTCTGATAGCCATTTGTATGTCTTCATTGGAGAAGTGTCTGTCCATATCTTCTGCCCATTTTTTGATATGATTGTCTGTTTTGTGTGTGTTGAGTTTGAGGAGTTCTTTATAGATCCTGGATATCAACCTTTTGTCTGTACTGTCATTTGCAAATATCTTCTCCCATTCCATGGGTTGCCTCTTTGTTTTGTTGACTGTGTCTTTTGCTGTGCAGAAGCTTTTGATTTTGATGAAGTCCCAAAAGTTCATTTTCACTTTTGTTTCCTTTGCCTTTGGAGACATATCTTGAAAGAAGTTGCTGTGGCTGATAACGAAGAGGTTACTGCCTATATTCTCCTCTAGGATTCTGATGGCTACCACACTTTTTAACTAGACTGTCATCTTAGAGAGAAGGAAGAAGGAATACTGCTTCCTCAAAGTGAAACCCAGGACCTAGAGCAGAACTAACTAGAAATAAGAATGATGAGAATAAAAGTCAGGATTCCACTGGCTCAGAAGAGGCCATACATAACACATTCCCAGTGTGTGCCCTGTGATTGGCCAAAGATATCCTCAGCTCTACTTTAGCATTTTTTCCAGTGGACACAATATGTGGTTTTTATCTTAATAGAGTCCATCTTCTTTCAAACCAATTGGGCTAATTATTCAGAAACTAGTTATGCTTTACGCCAAGTTTGCTGATACACGTTTATTTTATTTAGCTTCAACCCATTTATTCGGCCAACCAGATAACAGTATACTGATCAGATTAGTCACCTGTTGAGCAGCGATGTGGGCAACTTCACTGCATTTAATCCTACATCAATAGTTTACACCCTAGCCCTAGAGAGCTAATTTGCAAATACAAATTGACACAAGCTACCAAGGGCAGATGCGTGTGTATCCATTTCCTCCCCCTCACAATAAAAACCAACTCAAAGTATATACCTTAACAACAGTGTGTGAGTAGTGTATATAAAATCAGCTTGTTACACAATAGCAGTTGGGTTATACAGCTCCCTTTTGCAATCTACAGAAATCCTGAATAGTTATTCTTGTAGGTGGAAGAAACAGATTTCTCTTATATCCAGTAAGTGCTCTTTGCATAACTTTGAAAGGATCTTCCTAAGTCAAGCGTTTTGAAATTGTAATCAAATCTTGTTTGTGACTTTAGAAATTCATGCCCATGTGCACAGGAGAATCATATTAATGGCATATTGGACACAAATGTGCAGATTCTTAATCTTACAAGGAAACTGTCATTTTAACATACCCTAAAAGAACCCATTCATACCAGATGTGTGGCAACAAGAAAAGAGCAAAGTAAGTTTAAAAGCCTGATGAATGCACAGAACTGAAAACATTTCTTACATGTAAAGTGGCTGCCAGTCTGTACTGTGTTGGTGCCTCCATGATTCAATCCTTCAGGCTCCAAGGATCTATAAAGAGACTCTTTTCTAAAGATACCATTGATTTGAAAAATTTACTCAAGCTTGCTTCAGCTGCTATCCTCGAGACTGTTAAAACAATATAATTGTCAAACTAGTGTATTGCTAATCCCATTTTTATTGTTAACATTTGCCACTGAAATTGCTCTTTAATTGTTTGTTTTGGAACAGACACATAAAATATCATGAAAGTGATATTTTGGCACATATTGGAAAATCTGCCATGAATAAAGATTTTTTTCCAATAAAATATAGTTTGCCTATATTACTTGGTATCAAAATGATTTACTGAAGTCGGCCAAAGCACAAACCACTAAAATAAAATGAGGAGAGATTAGAGTTATAGCAAAATCCAAAGGCTGATTCATCCAAATTCATACTTAAGCACATTTAAAAGCAACTTCTACTCTTGGAAAAGTGGCAAAAGGGAAAGAAGAATGTCTTCCATCCTGCTCCACTGGCAACTCTGCACTTGAAACCAAGCCACAGGGTCCTTCTGATGGCTCCCATTCTTAGGAACCCACATTTGTTACACAGATCCAGACTGCCTTAGCATGCTAGACCCTGAAGACTGTGCAGAGAAATCCATTTAACTTAATCCAACACACACTGCATGAGCCTCCATTCCCCCTCAACACAGCTGCCTTGCAAGGCCCAGGAAAAGGCAGTGCCCTCACCCAGGTGGGCCCTGCCAGAGAAGCAGCCCCCAACTGCTGTGACAGCTCCTTTTTTGTAAGCAATCAGCTACCTGGCTTTCCCTACTCACTTGGCCGGCCAAGAACTGGGACACTTGCAGCTGGATCTGAAGATTAAAAACATTCTGCCTGCTCTCTGGCCTGAATGTGGTTTTAGAACTCCTGGACCCTTGGATCAAACCTCTGAGACCAACCCTGTGTTTTATGTCTCCTTCCCCACTCTCCCTGTGGCTGATTTCAAAAGCCTCACTGGTGGAGATTTGCTGAGAACTCAATGAATCCAGCCCTCAACCAGTCCCAAGTTTTCCGTATAATCCCCTGACCCTAAGCCTGATTCCCTCCAAGTCCCAACCCCTAGCTGAGCAGCCTACCTCCTCAGCACACAGAGCCCCTGCAGCTAGAAGCTCCAAAAGATGTTCTTTTTTTGAAGTAGAGGATATGATCTAATTTTGAAAAGCATCAACTATGTGCAAAGCCAAACAAATGTGAAACCTCCACAGTATAAAGCCTGCAGGATCTGTGCCCAAACTACCTTCCAGCCTCACTCCCTGCATTTCTCCATGGTCTCTAGTCCAGGCACAGCTAAGTACTCACCATCCCCCATGCTGGAATGTCCCCTCTCCTCATGGCAACTCCCTCAAGACCATGTTCAAAGGTTACTTCTGAGATACTCCTCTCCTTGCAATGAGTGGTGGGGCCCTCTCACCCCTGGGATCCACAGTATTGTCTCCCTCCCTCCATAAAGCTACTACACTACTGTCCAGTTATGTGCTTGCACATCGTTCTTCTGTATTATGAATCCAGAGGGCCCAGACAGCCATCCAGACAGGAGGGAACACTGTGCTCCTGAGTAGGCAGTTAAAACTGGAGATTGGGCTTTTTTTCAAAATCATAAAAACTGCTTTCAATTGATATCTTTAGAAAAGAGTCTCTAAACTCTAAAACTACTTTTTTTTCAAAATCACAAAAACTACTTTCAATTGGTTTTTCAATCATAAAAACTACTTTCTTTAACCAGTTGTGGTTTGTTTTTGTTTTTAGGTTGTTGGTTTTTTTTTTCTTTAGTATAGTTGACACACAATGTCACATTAGTTTCAGGTGTACAACACAGGGATTTGACTAGTCTATACATTATCCTCTGATCTCCACCATACAACACTATTGCAATACCATTGACTAGACTCCTTATGCTGTCTATGCCCTGTTCTCCCATGACTTATTCATTCCGTAAGTGGAAGTCTGTACCGACCACTCCCCTTCATTCATTTTGCCCAACCCCCTCACCCCTGGCAACCATCAGTTTGTCTCCTATATTTATGGATCTGATTCTGCTTTTTGTTTATTCATTTGTTTTGTTTTTTAGACTCCACAAAGAAGTGAAATCATACAGTATTTGTCTTTCTCTGACTTATTTCACTTAGCATAATATCACCCAGCTCCATCCATGTTGTTGCAAATGCCAAGATTCCATCCTTTCCATGGCTGAGTAATATTCCTGTGCGTGTGTGTGTGTGTGCGTGTGTGTGCACGTGTGCATGCGTGTTCATTATCCGTTCATCTATCACTTGACACTTCCATATCTTGGCTACTGTGAATAACGCTTCAATAAACATAGCGGTGCATGTATCTTTTCAGAATGTTTTCTTTTTCTTTGGGTAAATACCAATTGATGAAATTACTGGATCATATGGTATTTCTATGGTTAATTTTTTTTTTTTTGAGGAATCTCTACTGTTTTCCACAATGGCTGCACCCATTACATTTCTGTCAACAGTGCATGAAGGTTGCTTTTTCTCCACATCCTTGCCAACACTTGCTATTTCTTTTCATTCTTGCTGTTCTGACAGGTGTGAGGTGATAACTCATAGTGGTTCTGATTTGCATGTCCCTGATTATTAATGACAACAAGCATCTTTTCATGTGTCTGTTGGCCATCTGTATTTCTTCTTGAAGGAAATGTCTGCTCAGGTCCTCTCCTAAATTTTTTAAATGCGTTGTTTGTTTTCTTTGACGTTGAGTTGTATGAGTTCTTTATATATTGAGTATTAACCCCTTATCAGATATATGATTTGCAAATATCTTCTCCCTTTCACTAGGTTGCCTTTCTGTTTTGTTGGTGGTTTCTTTTGCTACATGCAAAGCTTTTTATTTTGGTGTAGTCCATGTAGTTTTTCTTTTGGTTTACTTGCCTGAGAAGACATATCTAGAAAAATGTTGCTCTGGCTGATGTCAGAGAAATTACTGTCTGTGTTCTCTTCTAAGAGTTTTACGGTTTCAAGTCTCACAGGTCTTTCATCCATTTTGAATTTATTTTTGTATGAGTATAAGAAAGTGGTGCTGTTTCATTCTTTTGCAGGTAGCTGTCCAGTTTTCCCAACATCATTTATTGAAGAGACTGTTTATTCCCCCATTGTATGTTCTTGCCTCTCTTGTCATAGATTGGCCATAAAAGCATGGATATATTTCTGGGCTTTCTATTCTGTTCCACCGATCTAGGTGTCTATTTTTATGACAGTACCAGACTGTTTTGATTACTACAGCTTTGTGCTATATCTTGACCAGTTTGATCCATACTTAAAGCTCTCTGTCCCACCCACTCTTCTTATGATTTGTGCATGGCTATTTTATATAAACAGGACATCAAATTCACAGTTCTGCTTCCTTCATCTTCACTTCCTTCCAGGCGCACAAAAAAGACACAGAAGCTGCCTGCAATCCCTGCCCATGAGAAGAGAGACATTTGCTTTCTTACTGAAAAACATGCAGGAGAGGATGCACTGCTGGTCAGAGCACATTGTATGAGGACCTCTAGAAAAGGAGGAAGTTATAAAGCCTGTATCAGGCTTTAAGTACATCAAGAGAAGCTGGAAAACAGTTATGGGCTAAGAGGGGAGAACAAAGTCATCAGGAGGCCACCGTGGACCGCCAGCTTTTGCTTTTTTAAAAAGCAGTAGTCAATACGCGGGACCCCGCACCATCTTTTTGTTATGCCTTTTCTGATCAAACTGTTGACAAGAGGCTGCTACATGTATGTAGATGCCACACAGGCCCTTGAGCTTAGAAACCAAACCTAACTACAGTATATACTGTGTTTCCCTGAAACTAGGAATCCCTCAGTTCTAAGATGTACCATTATTTTATTAAACCCTAAGAAAGAAAAATGCTACCAATTAAACTATGACATGATTTCTTATTACTTAGAAAGTTCATTTTATTTTTATTGAAAGAGCTCT
Organism: Lontra canadensis; assembly: GCF_010015895.1. Lineage (NCBI taxonomy): Eukaryota > Metazoa > Chordata > Mammalia > Carnivora > Mustelidae > Lontra > Lontra canadensis. The sequence goes on along the minus strand of NW_022631014.1, from coordinate 15,709,679 downwards.
TTTAGACATATTCAGACATATATTTTTATAATGCATCACTCTTGGGCACTTATAAAAAAGAAAAAGAAAAGTGAAATGAATTGGTTAAGGCAATGACAACCAGGTCACCTGGCTGAAAGCAATTGTAAAATGCCACTGATTTGGAAAGTACATCCCAGTTTCAGAAATGTTAAAATCTGAAGGGGACAAAAAAGGTGCACCAGAGAATCACTAAAATGCTATATCATGTCTTGGTCAGTGACAAAAATTGAGAAAGGACAAGGTAATTGTTCACAGGATAACTGCTACAAAGACATTCCACTGATTAAAAAATGCATTCATAGAGAGGGAAAAAGTTGAGATTATTAAACTCAAGAAAGACAAAAGTAGAAAAGGGATTTAATAATGTTCTTTAAGGACATCAGATTCCTGTCCCCAAAAAGCAGTGATTTCCAACTTTTTTTTTTAATTAATTTATTTATTTGACAGAGAGATCACAAGTAGGCAGAAAGGCAGAGAGAGGAGGAAGCAGGCTCCCTGCTGAGCAGAGAACCCAAGATGCGGGACTCGATCCCAGGACCCTGAGATCATGACCTGAGCCAAAGGCAGAGGCTTAAACCACTGAGCCACCCAGGCGCCCTGGTTTTTTTTTGTTTTGTTTTGTTTTGTTTTTTAATTTACCTTTTTTTTAGCTGCAGGACCTCTTTTTGAAATATTATCTTACAAGATAATATACCAGAGTATGGTATTACTCTGGTATATTATCCTACCAGATATCATCCTACAAGATAATAATACCAGAGTATAGAGCTGTTCTGGTTAGAAGAAAAGCATCATCCTAGACATGGCTGGGAGGTTGCAGGGCTCAGGACCAGCTGAGATCCTCATCTGGAGAGTAGACACCACCTCTACCCACTCTCTATGACAGCTCCAACACATGACAAAGGTCTAAATCATGGCATTAATCAATGAAATATTCACTGTGGTTTGTAAGATATGAAGACTTTTGGGTACCTGGGTGGCTCAGTCTGCTAAGCATCTGCCTTTGGCTCAGGTTATGATCCCAGAGTCCTGGGATAGAGCCCCGGCATCAGCATCGGCTCCCTGCTCAGCAGGAAGTTGGCTTCTCCCTCTGCCCCTCGCCCCCCGCCACCACTCCTGTGCACAGACTCTCTCTCTTGGAAAATAAATAAATAAAATCTTAAAAAATACATAAAGCCTTTCTAGGTGGTCATTATACAAATACTAATCAAGCACAGAGGGATTTGGGTGACCTTCAAGAAGCAATTTCCTATGTACAAGATTTGAGACCCTGAAGTGATTGCCAAAGGATGGGATGAGAACTTCTCATCAGTCACAAAAGGAGTTTCTACCACCGCAAGGGAATGAGTCACATCCCCCCTCTACCCCAACTAAGGCCTGTTCTAGCTCTAGAGGACTCTCCCTGTCTTCAACACTGGTCTCCTCAAATGCAAGCCTGATATGGCTGTTTGGACAGCTTTGGCTCTTGCCCCACGCCCAGCCAAACCCACAGCAGGCGGTTTATTGCATCCACTGTCTGGCAAAACAAATCCAATCTTGGAACAAATTAGCAAGTCACACATACCCTTACTGAAAATGTGGAGACACATAGGCCACTTGGCAAAGCTTAAAATCCCATTAGACAGCTCTCCATCTCCATGCATCTTCCTGTCATTTTCTCTATTCCTTTTCTCAATACTGCTTATAAAATACCCTTATTATTCAAAGAAATTCAATCCAGTCTCCAACCTTGCACATTCCCCAGCATGGCAGCTCTGTGTCATCTGGTCACCGGAGCATCCTTTGGGAATACCATCTACTGCCACCACTTATCCCCCATCCAAACCACACAGTTCAGCAAACCCAACCCACTCTCCTAGAAGGACAAGGTTCACCTTGCCACTAATAAAAATAATGTTTTCACCATTTAGCCATATCAACACGCAAACAACTTACAGATTAATATATCAGGATGATTAAAGAAAGCTAATTTTCCATGGGTACAGTTATAAGACTACGGTTATTGCTCCACTGAAGACTAAGGTAGGTTAGGCTGAGCTGGCTGGGGAGGTGTCCCCTCCTTTGTTCCTTATGCTGTCAGTTAGCTCTGTAGGGCAAGCTTTTAGTGAAGGGGGAGAGTCAATCCAGGTATAAGAGAACATTTCTTCAGGTAAGGGCACTCTGTTGCTCTAAGTTCCAACTCAAATTCCAGCCTATTTCTCAAACCTGGGATTTATCAGAAGTGAGGAAAGTCAATTCCGCAATCTCCTTTTACTCTTTACACATAGGAACCATAGAAGAAAGGTTTCCTTTAACAGATGGCTTTTCAATGGAGTCGCATTCTATGATAGGAAAAAAATGATGTATGGAAGTTAAGCTATTCCACATTCAGAAGAACATGACTTTCTGGCCATAAGCACAAAACTGCTGATCTGACCCAATGATTACCAAGTCAGAGGGCTTACCGAGAATCAGAAAATTCACAGTGAAGCCTAATGTTCATCCTTCAGCCCTTCCTCCACAAACCGATCTCATGAAGGATTTGTAAAAAGAAGGCAGGTCAGTAAGCAGTGTCCTATACAATTTCAGAGCTGGACAAGAGTTCAGATAGGGAAACTGAGGCCTGATAAGGTTAAGTGAGATGATGAAGGGCACAGAATCCTTCTGGACAGAGTCAGGGTTAGAACCTAATCCCACAACATGGTCAAAACCTTAATTTTTTTTAAATGTCACTTGAATTTCAGAGACACATTTCCCTTCTTACCAGAATTACTTCAAAAATGAGTGGGATCAGTTTGCTCTCTTCCACAAGTCTGTCGGAAAAAAAAAAAAAAGATAAACACACATTAGATAGCTCATATTTAAACTGCCCTGATCAGGAGTACCGCAGCCCCATGTTTTACTGCTTAAATTTTGTAAGCGAGAACCAGATGATTAAATACTCATTTTTAACACATTTAACTATATCCATTAAGTACAAGAAATATGGGTCTCTTGGCAAGTGACTATTAGCTTAGCCTTATTGATCTGTAGCAAGTATAGTCTCAAATACATTGACATTAATAAATGTAAAAATTAATTAAAGCTCACAGTTATTATAAAGACTTTGAGAATAGGCAATGACAGCTGAAATCATGTGACCAACCCTCACCGCACAGTTAAATTATAAGTGTGCCACAATCTTTCATATATGCCTCATTAGCTATCTTCTCAGCATTAATGAATGAATGTATAATAATTTTTAATCTTTTACTGAAAAAAAAAAGAGTAGGCCCCAATCACCCAATAGACTGGGAATTTTCTCTCATTGAAACTAGTTATTATTATCTATTATATTATCTATTGTGCCAAGATTTTTTTCACACCATTGAAGAGAAAATAGCCTCAACCATCCTTACTAAAAACAATACTTCATTCTCTAAATATTCCTTCAGTCCAGGGCAGTCAACTTGTTTCTGTAAAGGGTCAGATGGCCAAGATTTTAGGCTTTGGTGGGCCACGCGCTCTCTACAGCGACTGCTTAACTCTGTCACTATAATGTAAAAGCAGGCATAAATTATACATAAATGAATAGGCATGGCTGTGTTCCAATAAAATTTTATTTACAAAAACAGGTATGTGCCATATTTGGCCCATAAGCTATAATTTGCTGATTCCTGGTTCTATTTTAAAAATAAATCAGATTCCTTCATTTTATTAGTGTTGAGTTCATATGATAAATGACAGCACTCAAGATAAGCATGCTGCCTTCATTGTGGGTATTACAGTTTGTCTATTTCACAGAAGATGCCAGGAGCATAGGAAAGGAATTTATCATCTAGCCTCCCTAGAGCTTGTCTGCCTATGATAATACACTGATAAAAGAAAAGCCTATGAGACTTGCCAAAAAGAGATTGCAGTGTTTATAAATACGTGTTAAGGGAAAGTGAGGCACAGGGAGGAGTCCCAAAGACTGGAGTGAGTACTTAGCGCCTCAGTATCTAGCAGAAATAAATGTAATTATTTCTGAAGTTTTAATATTTTAGGGGATAAGGTTTTGACTATAAATATTAAATTTATTTACAAATTTTAAATTTATAAATATTACAAATACTAAATTTATTTATTCACTTTCTGGGGCAACTGAAGGCTTGGATGTGAGGCCGAATCTCCTTATACCATGTCTGGGCAGGATGGGAAATGCACAGAATCAAGACTGAGCACGACCTCGGGCAGCACATTTCCAGGCTTCTTCCTTGGCTCCCAAGATGTTGACCACCCCTTTCCCTGAATTTATCTTTTTACATTTTTATGACATATATTTTTATTAGGCCTGGGCTGAAAGAGCAAAGCACATACATCTGAGAGTTGCCCAAGCTCCCAAGCCAAGAAAGTCCTGGGGGCATGGGCTCCACTTCTTCTCCAGTGGTACCCAGAGGTGAGACCTGCTTCTTCTATACTCTCCCCACAACATTCAGATCCAGAAGCATCCACTCACAACACTGGTGCCCTCATGACAGTACTTTTAAATATACTCTACTGCTAGGACATGACTATAGAAACTACTATAATTCGTTCTGATGAATTACAACTAGTCTTTCTCCAGGCTTCTGCATGAAGAGCAGGCTGGCCTGGACTACCTCTTCAAGCCCCTTCAACTCCCAGTTCTAGCATGCCAGGCCTCACATGTTTCTGAATACCACCAAGCAAAACAATTATTCCCTGAATGGACGGACATGATTCAGAACCATGTCTGGCAAATAAAAAGGGAGCTTGAGCTAAATAAAAGCACTTTAAGTTTAAACACACACACACACACACACACACACACATACACACACACACCCCATTTCTATGAACTTTTCTGCAACTCATGACCTAAATGTAAATTCAAAAAAAAAAAAAAACAACTTTCTAAAGCAAGTACGGAACAAAAGTAGCTGCAAATATTTATGACAATCTCAGGCAGTGTTTTTCCAGACTGTGGGAAGTGGCCAATAAGTGTGCAATGACATGAGTTCACTGACTAGCATTTTCTTTTTTTTTTCCTTTAAGATTTTATTTATTCATGTGAGAGAAAGAGCAGAGACACATACACACACAGAGAGAGAGAGCACATGAACAGTGGGGAGGGACAGTGGGAGAGGGAGAAGCAGGATCCCCACTGAACGGAGAGCCTACATGGGACTCAATCCCGTGAACTGGGCCGAAGGCAGACACTCAACCAAGTGAACCACCCAGGCACCCTGACTAGCATTTTCTTAATTAAAAATAATAAAATGAGAATATCCAAAGCTGTCGCACATAGTATGGTTCCATAACATTTTTGTTTCAGTTTTAGCCCTATAGGTGCATACTTGGTAGTGACGTAAAATGCATTTTTTTATGTGGGTCACAGTTATACATCTGAAATCCAGAGATTTTAGATTGCTTTAGAGACAATATTTGCCTCCCATACGCTCTTCAACTTTGATTTTTAAAACTGTCTCCTTATTTTAACCACCTCCTCTCATACCACTATAGTGGTACCAATTAGTGGCTCCGGTCTCCAGTGATCAAACCCTTGATGTGCTCTGAGTAATGGAGCAATCTTCTTGGAGCTCTCTTCCTTTGATTTGCACTCTGAAGAGCAGTCCTGGTGCTCAGAGGCCTGATGTGGCAGTCTCAGGGACTTGTTCAGGCAGTAAGTCTTAAATCATCAGAGTAGACTTTTGCAAAAGGCTATCTTATTTTTGGGCTCCGTTCAGCAGTTGGCCACCATGATTTTAAATCACCAGTATCATTTTTCTACATGAGCCTGTTATATCCTACATTCTAAAATAATAAAATTTCTATGGTTTATAGACAGCTTGAGGACAGGAAGTAAGAAGATTTATCTGTTTTTTTTTTAAACCAAAAACAAACAAAAAGAGATCTTTCTGAAATTATCCCTAATCTTCAAAGGACTGCAAAGATATTAACTACATCACAGTATACTTTTCTTTATGTTAACCATCCAAGCATACTGTTTTTAAGTAATTCCAGATGAAAACTGAAATATACTGCCCTCCCTGAATCCCAAATGTAGTTCATGGGACCACTTGATATAGTGGTTCTTTTTTTTTTTTTTTGGAGGGGTAGGTCTTCTTTGTTTTGTTTCTTCCCCTTAACAGTACGATTTAATAATAGATTATATGGGGTTAAAGAGCTTTCCTTACAAAATTTTGATTCAGAAGATTCACTGGGATTCCTTTATCTGTGATCTATATTATTAACAAAGAGGGTATTGTTTGAATTAGAACATTTTGAATAAACTTAGGAACATCTTTAGGATACATTATTTGGCATTTTAACTCCCTCCTGTGCCTAAAGTAATTGTTACTCTTAGTGTTGGGAAAGTTTTTTTGGTAAAGTTGTTTTTTGTTTTGTTTGTTTGTTTTTTTTTTCTTTTTGAGAAAGAGAACGCTCACCAGCGATGGCCAGTGGGGAGAACGGGGGGGGGGGGGGGGGCTGGAAAGCAGACTCCCCGCTGAGCAGGAGCTGGATCCCAGGACCCTGGGATCATGACCTGAGCCAAAGGCAGACGCTTAACCAACTGAGCAACCCAGGCGCCCCAGTTTTGGGAAACTTTTTAGAAGTTTTATTTACTGACGCATGACAATTCAGACTAAATATAAACTCTAGCAGCAGTTAGATATAAATGACTAAACACAATTTAGGTAGGAAAAGTAGGAAGAGAGAGAGTTCTCTGCTTCTCTTCAGAGAGCTACAGAAATGAGGAGAAATTAATTTTGAACCATTGTTGGCATTTTTTTAACTTTCTTTTAAAACATAAAGACTATCTTGGGATGAACCAAGAACAAGAACTTAAAAAAAAAAAAATAACTAAATAAAGTCCCTTGACCTACCCTAACATACTGCTATTTATTCAGAGAAAAGAAGAGCCAGGAAGAGGAGGAGGTCCATGGAGGGGAAGGAAAGGATCTCTGCCCGCTCTGGGCTCAGGTTTGCAAGACAAAGAAAGCAGCCCCAACCATGATTAAATGGGTCTAAGGAGGCACCAGCTTTGGTCACAGAACTGCACTGTCATGTTTGCTTGCTAGCTTGCTTGAAGTTTTTATCTGCCCACCAGAGGTAGGGACAATATGCATGAAGCAAGCACCAGAAGCCAAGAGGTCCCCACCAAGGGCTTTTCCATCCATTGTCTCTGCACGTCAACAATTCACGTTGTTGTACTCATCTTATTTATTGCTGCAGATTTTTTTTTTCCTGAAAACTATCTCAGTCCTCAAATTATGACTAACCCTATTGAGCATTTGCCATGGGCTACTCTTATGAGCTCAAAATCTATGCGTTCAAACTTGGCAGTCAAATGGCTTTACAGACACGCTGAACAGCAACCAGAGTTAATTAACTTCTAGCACAGATAAGGGAATCGAACTGGAAAAAGGCCAGCGAGCCCAGGCTGGGGAGAAGAGGTGTTTCACGAGCACTGAAGGAATTGGCCATTTAGAGTGAAGCGCGCCTACACGGAAAGGGTGAGCAGGAGGAACAGTGCAGTCGAAGCAGTAAAAGGACAATGTGAAAGATGGAGCAGAATGATGCAACCTTGAGCTCCGTGCCAAGCCTGGGTTTTACCTACAGGTTACAGGGAGTTGATGAAGGATTTTAAGCAGAAGAATGACGTATAGGATTTGCTGTTCAAACTCTAATCTGACAGCAATGCAAGCAATGACCGGGGGAAGGAGTATAGTCCAGAACATTCCTACTCAAAGAATGGACTGCAGACCAGAGCCAGCCTGCAAACTGCCACAGGTCTGTGACAAGACAACTATCCAAATCTGAAAAACTAAGTTTCTGCCTGTTGGTTCTAACGATAAGAAATCTGAACTTTGCAGCAGTTTAAAACATTACCCCACTGAACTATGATGAAAAATGGGATATTTGTACAGCTTCAAAATAGTTCCCCACAAAGAAACCTACAGGGGAGAAATGTGGCAGACACCACCTTAACCAACAGAGCACGTTCCACATCACCAGAAATAAGATGACATCAAATATACGCCCTGATATCGCACACTGAGGAGGACACACCATTGCTTCTGAGGTACTTTTGCCAAAACTACAAACCTCGATCTAATCACGAAAAAAAATGCTACTCAGATTGAGTGGCATCTTACAAAGTAACTCCCCAGAGCCTCCTCTGGGAGGCTCAGTCGGTTAAGCATCTGCCTTCAGCTCAGGTCCCAGGATCAAGTCCCACATCTGGCTCCCTGCTCAGCAGGGAGTCGGCTTCTCTCTCTCCCTCTGCCCCTCCCCCTGCTCCTTCTCTCACTCTCTCAAATAAGTAAGTAAATAAAATCTTTAAAAAAAATTTAAAAGCCATAAAAGACAAGAGTGAGGAGCTGTCCCCAACTTAGGGGGACTCCTACTAGAGAGAAGACTAAATGCAATGTGGGACCCCTAGAAAAAGCGGCAAAAACTGGCAAAACTCGAATAAGATCTGCCGATTAGTTAATATGATTATATCAATGTTAATTTCCTGGGTTTTAATAACAGTGCTATTGTTCTGTAAGATGTTGACATTCGTGGAAGCTGGGTGAAAGGCATACATAAATGCTTTGTACTAATTCTGTAACTGTTCCAAAAGCCTAAAATTATCTCAATATTAAAAGTCTTTTGATGTATGTTTTGTTTGTTTGGGTTGTTTTGTTTTGTGGTTCCCAAATCTTAAACTCTCCTCTCTGAGAAGTGGGATCTGTGTTCGCTACCCATGAGTCTAGGCAGGTTTGTAATGGCTTTGACCAACAGTGTAGTCACTGCATGACCTCTGCTTATATTCTGAGTGCATTTTCTAGATTTCAGTTTTATAATATCTTACAAATTATGTATTCTTGTTATCTGTTGCTGCATAAGAAACTACCCCAAACTTAGTTTCATAAAGCAATACCTACATTATGATGCTAATGACTTCTTTGGATCATGGATTTGGACAGGGCACGCTGAGGATGACCTGTCCTTGCTCTCTGATGTCTGTTCCCTGACGTCAGCGGGGAAGACACAAAAGCTGGGGGTGACTAGAACAGCTGAGGGGCTGGAAGCATCGGCAGGCTTCTTCGCTCACATGTCACATGGGATGATTCAAGGAAGCCTCAGTTAATCCTGCCCACTGGATCACCTGCTGCTACCCTCTCCAAATGGCCTAGCCTCTCACAGCATGGCAGACAGGTGCCAAGAGGAAGCATTCCTAGACAACCAGGAGAAACTGCCCGGGCTTACATAGTATCATTTTCAGTGCATTCTAGATGGTTACAAGCCAGTCTTTAAGGTCAACTTAGCCTCAAGTGGAGGAGAAAAGGTCATCTCCTGATGGTGGAAGTGGGGAAGAGCACATGGGATGGGAGAGATTTCTGTAGCCATCTTCATAAGACTCAGTCTGCCCCGGCATTAGTCCACACACACAAATTTTAAAAACGGTTTCTTCACTACAGATAGTGTGAGTAACATTAGTTTAGAGCCAGAGAGAACATTTAACAGTTAATAGAACAGTTAATAGTTAATAGGCTACTACAGCAATTCAAAAGAGTCGTAACTGGGGCCTTGTATTTGATTTCTATTGCTGAATAACAAATCAGCACAAACTCCGTGGCTTAAAGCAATACCCATTCATTGATTCAAAGTCCTGTAGATCAGAAGCCTAGCTCAGCACGACTAGGGGATCCACTCAGAGTGCCATAAATCTAGAACTAAGGTGTCAGTGGTGCTAACTTCCCCTTGGGATGCTGGGGCCAAGAGGTTATGTTTTCTTTTTCCTTTTTTTAAGATTTATTTATCTGAGAGTGAGTGAGCACGAGAAGGGGAGGGGCAAAGGGAGAAGCAGACTCCCCGCTGAGCATGGAGCATGGAGCCCAATGTGGGACTCAATCCCAGGACCTTGGGATCATGACCTGAGCCAAAGGCAGATGTTTAACTGACTGAGCCACCCAGGCACCCCAGAGGATGTGTTTTCAACCACTCCTTGTTGACAGAGTTCAGTTCCTTGCAGTTGCAGGACTGATGCCCCTCTTTCCTTGTTGGCTACCAGGCACGAGTCCCTCTAAGATCCTACACACCACTCACATCCATGGTCCATGGACTCCTCTACCTGGAAGACCAGCAAAAGAGGACTCTCCTCCATGTCAAATCCTTCTCGAATTCAAATCTCTTTGACTTCCCAGACTCTGACCTCTGGGCCAGATTGAAATGACTCCTCTGATGAGTAAGACCCACCTTGATGATCTCCATATCTTAAGGTCAACTAGTTTGGGACCTTAATTACATCTGCAATGCCCCTTCACAGCAACACTAAATTACTGTTTCACTGAGTACCTGGGAGAAAGAGTGTATACACCTGCTGGGAACCTTGAAGTTCACCTGGAAATTCCATCCACTCCAGTGTCACCTCATCCTTGTCTCCTTTTTTAAGGAATAATTCAAATTTAGTTCTTCAAATAAGTTGCCTCTGGTCAACTTATATAGAAGCCCTAAACAGATGCTAGACTTTTTAAAACTTCAACAATGCTGGTTAGGAGTTTTAGAGTTACTATTTGTTTGAAACTGAGCACTAGACTACAAACAAAGCTTTTTCATTTCTTATGACTTACATAATTTGCCAGCCTAGTTGACCAATACCAGTCATTTTAAATTAAAAAAAAAAAAAAACCTCTAACATCAAGTTGAATTTCAAATTACTGGTCCAGTGAATCAGCTTCAAAAATAAATAGTTTCATAATGTATAGCTATGACATGATATTATGTCTAGCCTGAAAGCAAGACTCTTTGTAATGTTTCTCCTTGAAATGTTTGCCCTTGCCTGCAATGCTTGCTAATCCTCTTGCACAGAATTGCAGAAGTCTTACCAATAGAGGTACACATCTAAGGAGATACTTTTCACAGGAAAAGGGCAGGGTTGAAATTTTAACAGCTCTAGCACAGAACATTTTTAGATTGGGCCATTTTACAAGGATCTACAGAGTCCTTCGTGTGGGCAAGTGTTATACCTCTTCCTTGAAGAAGTTTATACCCCAGTGAGCAAAAAACATATACAATCTAAAAATAACTTAATTCAACTTATAAAGCAAACTGCTTCATTTCCTGAGAAAGTTTCAAAATTAAGTTAGAATACAAGGCTATACCAGAATGCACCTCCCATGTACAGAATCTCCCATTGCCCCAAGGAGCATGAAAAAGATACGAATTTCAGTAAGAAACTATGGCTAAGCAAAAAGCAAGTGTTTTCTAAGAGAATGAATATTTTATATAGGAATTTTTAAACTGTATGTACATATGTTCCATATGTACAAAATGCTTTTGTACCCATTACCTCAACAGATACCCAGTACAGGCCTGCAACAACCCACATCTGTTGAACAAGGCCTCAGTCTGTTTCTATCACAGAAAGTACAGCCGGTGAGATGGAGGAGCCAGACTCCAGAGGCTCTCCACACAGTATGTGGACCTCACGTACAAAATCTTCCTGACTCCTTCTAACTCCGAGGGCTATAAGGTGCCTGAAAGTCACATTTTGTCCAGGGCCTTACACTCACTGTCCCTGCACAGGCAACAATATTCTTGTTCACCAACCAAGGGCTTTTGGCCCCTCAGAACATCCTTTCTGTTCTGCCTAGGTCCTGGGCCTTTACCCTCTGTCTTTCTGAACACTGCGGCTCTGTAGCTGGTCTCTTTTCTGTAATAATTCTTAGAATCGTTGGCACTCTCCCCAGGACATAGTTTTCTTCTGGTCACACAGCTCCACATTCACACTCCAGGTGAGAAGCATGTTGCTTCTTGCACCAGAGCTGGGAGAGGACTGAACTGAAAGGGGTGGGCGAAAAAACTATAAGTAAGACAAGAAAGATAAAAGGACTGGCAAGAGCACAAAGCAGAGACAAGTCCCCAGAGGACCACCAGATTTCACACGCGGCCAGCATCTCCTTTTCCCCTACAGACATAAGCCCAACACTAGGGAAGAGCAATTGTATAAGAGATAATCCTTAAATTCTTTTCAGATTAATGAACCTGCTTATATTCTATGGTCCCTTGTACTATTACTTAATGAAATGCAAGAGAATTTTGTTTTAATTTACTTAAAGTCAGGCTAAGATCTCTTTTCTTTCACACACTCATTAATATCTACTAGGTACCCATTACATGCCATGCATTGAGCTAAGTTAAAGCTACAGCAAGTACTGTAAGTGCCAAGACAGATGTCTATAAAGGGTACAGAAGGGGGCGCCTGTCTAGCTCAGTTGGTAAAGTGAGAGACTCTTGATCTTGGGTTGTAAGTTCAAGCCCCACATTGGGTATAAAGTTTACTTAAAATCTTATAAAAGAAAAAAAAAAGTACAGAAGGGACGTTAGAAATACAATTGACCCTTGAATAACACAGTGAGTAAGGATATTGACACCCTGCATAGTTGAAAAATCCATGTGTAACTTCTGACTCCCCCAAAATTTAACTAGTAATAGCCTACTGTTGATCTGAAACCTTACTGATAACATAAACAGCCCATTACCACATACTTTGTATGTTATATAATTATATACTCTATTCTTACAATAAAGTAAGCTAGAGAAAAAAATGTTAAGGAAAGCATAAGGAAGAGAAAATGCATTTACAATACTGTACTGTATTTATCAGAAAAAAATCTGCATATGTGTGGGCCGACACAGTTCAACCCATGTTGTTCAAGGGTCAGCTATAGACTTTTCTATCTGAGGAACATAACAAAGTCTTTGAATTGAAACCTACAGTGACAATAGTAGTAAACACAGAGCGCACAATTACTGTGTGGAACATGCTCCCAAGGCTGTACATGTGGTAATTCACCAGATTCTAACAAAGAAAACGAAAATCCCCCATGCCTGCCTGACTTGAGCCACGTGTCAGCCAACGATGGTTGCGCTCAGGGTAGGACAACAAAAGTTGGAGTGAGCCCCAGCGTGGGGGACCAGTAGAGGCCCTGAATGCTGTGAGAAAAACATAAGATATATATTATTGAAAATATATCATTGAAAAATATTTTAAGGCTCAAGATGGAAAATCATGAACCACATGATACTGTCAAGGAAGACTTAACCTTCAATATCATAACTAGAAAAATTAACCAACTCCCAGAAGCAGAAAGGAATCTGCTTTAACATTGATCAACATATGTTGGACTTAACGCTGGTCTCTGTGGTCTAATAGCAAATAGTCTTTTTTGACGTCTTAAATGTGACACAGGCTTGTATAGCTGCTGGCTTACCAATGGCAATGATCCCATATTTGATTGCGGACTTATCTTACAAAGGTTTTGTAAGTTTACCTTTGAATACAGGTGATTTGAACTGTGAAACTTGTACCTTAACACAGGGTGGACTGGTTGGTCTTGTTTTGGGTGTTCTGTACACTGGTTTATTGGCTATACCTGTGAACTGTGGCCTAGCAGCCAGGTATGAGTCAGCCCCGCTACCAGAGAAAGGAAACATCTTAACTTACTGGACTAGAATTTCTAAGCCTGTCTGTAGAAAGATGTTATTTCCCGTTTTGCTCCAGACTATGTTTGCAGCATACCTTGGATCTAGACAATATAAACTAATTATAAAGGCCCTTCAGTTACCTGAATCTGGCCTAGAAATTCAGTGACTGTTAAACAAACGTGTACACAAAAATAAAATTATAATGTATGAAAAAAAAATCCTAGGAGTCAGGTCAGATGATGATATTGATGAATTTTGTTTGTTTGTTTCACATGAGAAACTGAGACATGAGGAAGTAAATTGGTCAAGTGACAAGGAGGGCAGCTTAGATTACACCCCACAGTACAAGTATTACCTGAGCTGAATCTTGAAAGAGGAGTAGGTTATTGACAGGCAGAGAATGGATGAAGCAGGAAGAGGAAGAGGAGGAGGAGGAGGAGGAGGAGGAGGAGGAGGAGGAGGACAGGTAGGGATGAATTATGTCCTGGGCAAAGGGAACAACAGCATGACAAAGGGCAAAATTGGAATGGGCTCATTATAGGCATTGAAAAGCAAGTGAACAAGCACATTTGCTGTAGTAGTAGAAGTAGTAAAGGGAAAATAATAAAAAATCAGGCTGGAGGAATAAACCAGGGCAGATCACAAGAGATCTTACTAGCTATGCGGAGGAGCTCAAACTTTATCCTCTGGGTGGGGATTGGTAAATTCCAGCCTACAAGCCAAACCCTACTGGTCACCTATTATTTCTATGGCCCACAAGCTACGAATGGTTGTTATGTTTCTAAATAGTTGGGAAAAAAAATCAAAAGAATATTTCATGACATATGAAATTGCATGAAATTCAAATTTCAGTTTTCATAAATAAAGTTTAACTGAAACACAGCCATGCTCATTCATTTACATACTGTCTCTGGTTGCTTTTACACTGCAATGCCAGGGCTGAGTTAGCTGCAACAGAGCCCATATGGCCAGCAATGCCTGAAATATTTACTATCTGGTCTTTTAGAGAAAGCTTGCCAAGCCCTACTCTAGGTAACTAGGAGCTACTAAGGGGCTGATTTGGCAAAATGGTATTATTACCAGCTTTATAGTTTTACAATGATTATTCAGGCCAGAGTGTAGAGGATGGACTGGAAATAAAAAGGACTGGGAACAGGGGCACCTGGGTGGCTCAGTGGGTTAAAGCCTCTGCCTTCGGCTCAGGTCATGATCCTGGGGTCCTGGGATCGAGCCCCGCATCGGGCTCTCTGCTCAGCGGGGAGCCTGTTTCCCCCTCTCTCTCTGCCTGCTTCTCTACCTACTTGTGATCTCTATCAAATAAATAAATAAAATCTTTAAAAAAAAAAAGGGACGGGGAACAGAAAGATCAGTTAGCTGACAGTGACTATTCTCAACATAAGAGGTGATAAGCACCAACACATGAAGAAATGGGAAAAGAAAAATGAGAACGATCAATAAGGTTGTATCAATGGGATTTCAAAAATCTACTGGATGCAGAAGAGGAAGAGGAGGGAAGGAATACAGAATGACTCCAGGTGCCTGATCTGTCCCACCTGGGTTACCACCATGACTAACACCAGAACAATCCCCATCACAACAAGCAACCTCACAGGAACTCCTATGCATCACACACTGGGTGTAATCAGCGCTCTATCTCTCACCCAATCCTTTACCATGATGTAGGAAGGAGTCACCTTGTTCTACAGAGAAGAAAACGAACACTAAACCTTATACAAGGTAACATAGCTAGTTTCTGAGTTCACGATACTAACTGCTCTAAGATACTATGATATATAGAGGGAAAACTTACTTTGGTTAAGAAAATGAATTAAGTTCTGAAAGATGAGTGGCAAATCAACTGAGAGCAGAAACTCAAGGCACACCAACATTTAAAGAGTCGGCAGGGAAAAAAAAAAAAAACCACCCAATGGTGTCAAGGTTCACAGAATGCAGGAAGTAAGGATGTCAGTGGGGTGGAATGGAAGAGAGTCAAAAAGAACACCTTAACACCCTGCTCAATCTCCTGGATATTCAGATCTTAGGTTCAGTCCCAGTTTCTATAAGTTATGCTTGTATTATATGGAGTAACTCCCCAAGCTCACTTCAGGAGTCGTTTCTAAGATCAATAAATGATACTACGGTACAAACAAACAAACAAAATAGAGTGATGATCAACTGGAAGCCACTGAACCAAAGGCTACGTTGCTGACCTTCAAAACTGCAAGATAGGTGATGGATTATCATTCATGTTAATGTTTGATAAGAACCACCAGCCTGGGGGCGCCTGAGTGGCTCAGTCAGGTAAGCAGCTGCCTTCAGTTCAGGTCATGATCCTGGGGTCCTGGGAGAGAGTCCCGCATCTAGCTCCCTGCTGAGTAGAGAGTCTGCTTCTCCTCCTCCCTTTGACTTCCCCTGCTCGTGCTTGCTCTCTCTCTTTCTCAAGTAAATAAAATCTTAAAAACAACAACAACAACAAAAAAAAAAAACTACCAACCTCTATGAGTGTTTTTAACAAATTTTTTTCCTGATTATACAAAATAATTATTAAAAATCATATCAAAAATAGGCAAGATCTGGGGTGCCTGGGTGGCTCAGGGGGTTAAGCCTCTGCCTTCGGCTCTGGTCATGATCTCAGGGTCCTGGGATCAAGCTCCGCATCGGGCTTTCTGCTCTGCGGGGAGACTGCTTCCTCCTCTCTCTCTCTGCCTGCCTCTCTGCTTACTTGTGGTCTCTCTCTGCCAAATGAATAAATAAAGTCTTTAAAAAAAAAAATAGGCAAGATTTGAACAGACATTTTTCCAAAGAAAACATACAGATGGCCAACAGGTACATGAAAAGATGCTCAACATCATTAATCATCAGGGAAATGCAAATCAAAACCACAATGAGATACCACCTCACACCTGTTAAAATGACTTATCAAAAAGACCAGAAATAACAATGTTGGTGAAGATGTAGAAAAAGAGTACCCTTGTGCCCTTTTGATCGGAATATAAATTGGTACAGCCATTGTGGAAAACAACATATTAGTTTCTTGAAAATTAAAAATAGGACATCATATGATTTAACAATTCTACTTATGGGTATTTATCCAAAGAAAACAAAAGCATTAATTTGAAAAGATATATGC
Source organism: Lontra canadensis (assembly GCF_010015895.1). NCBI lineage: Eukaryota > Metazoa > Chordata > Mammalia > Carnivora > Mustelidae > Lontra > Lontra canadensis. The sequence continues at coordinate 15,693,091 of NW_022631014.1, read as the reverse complement.
ACCCTCATGTTCACTGCAGCCTTCTTTAAAAAAGCCAAGCTACAGAAGCAGTCCAAGTGTCCACTGATACACCACACACACACACACACACACACACACACACACACATACACACATAGTGCTATATTATGCAGCTATTTAAAAAAAAATAAAAATCTTGGGGCACCTGGGTGGATCAGTGGGTTAAAATCTCTGCCTTCGGCTCAGGTCATGGCTCAGGTCATGATCTCAGGGTCCTGGGATCGAGCCCCACATTGGGCTCTCTGCTCAGTAGGGAGCCTGCTTCCCTTCCTCCCTCTCTGCCTGCCTCTCTACCTACTTGTGATCTCTGTCTGTCAAATACAGAAATAAGACCTTTAAAAAAAAAATCTTGCTATTTCCAACACTACAGATGGACCTTAAAGGCATTACAGTAAGTGAAATAAGGCAGACAAAGACAATTACTATATGATCGCACTTAAATGTAGAATCTAAACAAAACAAATCAACAAACCAAACAAAACCAAGCTCACGGATACAGAGGAAAGACTGGTGGTTGCCAGAGGTGAGGGCTGGGTGGGTGTGGGAGAGAAGTGTGAACTGTTTTGATTTTTTCTTACACTTTAAATAAATTGACTATAAGTAAACGAACAAATGAGAAAAGAACAAGGTAGGCAGATATACTCTATCAGTTACCAACTTTTATAAACTTCACCATAATGGAGTATGGTATTAGTTTAAAACCTCCTACAGATCAAATTAGGATGGAGAGAAAAAAATCTTAATTTTACAGACCTATGTATATAAAATTATTTATATAAAATCTAGAAATACAGAAGTATAAAATAATAGTATTTTACTGAATGTTACCTTTGGGAAAAACAGAAAAACATTACAATATTGCAATCCCAGTGCTGTAAGAAAATCATTAATAAATTCTGATGTATTATTTACTTGTCTTTCTCTATTCATACAAGGCATAGGGTCCACCTCACCTGGAAAATCTCAGCTACCATTTCTTATGCATGTATTCTGACCCCTGCACAGCCACGCCTCATTTAATGTCTAATGACACTTACCCAGAAGACCCTGAAGCACAGGCTGGTGGGCAATTTTCCCACAGCCGCTCACAAGCCAGGAATGGATCTGGGATTAGAACTGGAATCTGCCTAATTTAAAGTGTATTGCATCCAAATAGGGGATGGGAGAAAATGGTCAACTCATACCACATATATGGGGCTTATTAAAAAATCATAGTTTTTTAACCTACAAGGTATTTAGCTAATCCTCTATGGAGTTTTCTAACCTATAAGGTATTTAGCTAATCCTCTATGGATGGATCCTTGTTTTCCACTCTTCTAGTATTCAGTAGGGGGAAAAAACCCAAATGTAGTGGTTAAGGGATCACTTCAAAGGAGTTCAAATCCTCACTCCATAGTCCTAAGCTCTGTGATCCTGGTAAGTGTATCAACTCCAAGCTTACTTTCTTTGCATATAATAGCACTGTCTACTTCATTTTGTGAGGCTGAAGATTAAATATGGTTGTGCACATGAGTTATCCAACACTGTCTGGAACACAAGCAGCTCTCTTTGAAGACAGTTACTAGCTGTCTTTACTTGCATTGTTGTTGTTGTTTATTAGAGAGAGAGAGAGGAAGAGAGGGTGAGAGTGAGCGGTGGGGGAGGGACAGAGAGAGAAGGAGAGGGAGAATCTTAAGAAGGCTCCATGCCTAGCGCAACACAGAGCCTGACACAGAGCCCAACAGGGGACTCAACACAGGGCTCAATCCCATGACCCTGAGATCATGACCTGGGCTAAAACCAAGAGTCAGATGCTTAACCTACTGAGCCACCTAGGCACCCCACCTTTCATTGTTGTTTTAAATAATGTATCAATGGACATCCTTGTACACAAATATTTGTGCATATCTTTTACTGTATTTTTAAGCTATATTCCTCGAAGTGGAACCAAAGGACATTTAAGATTTAACACACACTGACAGTCTGCAAGTCACAAAAGATGTACTAACGTAGGAAAGTGCAAGTTTCACTAAACTCTCAACAAGAGCTGTTAAAAAAAAAAAAAAACCTGCCAATTTGACTTCTTTATTATCTAAATGGAATTTTCTTGATTCCTAATTTAGGGTTACTCTTTTTCATATTTATTGTGAGAAATGCCCTTTTCATGCCCTTTGTCCATTTTCCCTTTGAGCTACCTTTCTTTAGAATTTCAAAATAACTAATGAAGTCTGTCCCTAAAAGCTGACCATTTTGTTTAGTTTGTAACAGTTGGGTTAAGCTGGATTTATGACTTCAAGCAGACAGAAAAAATGCACACGCACAAAATGGTACATTTTGGGAGTATGAGGTGTCTCAGAGGCATTTACCTCATTGAAGAGCCATGGTTAGTCTCCTTCACAGCCGGGGTTTTTTTTCCTATGTACTACTCTATGGCAAAGAATCTTAAGTGATAACACATGTTCAAGATGGCAATAAAACTGTGCCAGGAAAGTCACAGAACATTTGAAACTCAGACCACTGTTTAGTCTGGCAGCTCTTGTGGTCTTTAATTATATCACAAAGGCCCCGTCTGTACAGCAAACACTGTAATATATTCTGACCAATAACTGTCATCACATAAAATCAGAAGACTTGATAAGGAGGAGGATTTGGTGTTGAGAGTCTGTGCTTTATGCCTCATGCTACATTCCATTCAGTTGGGCTTCGCTTTGTTCTATGGCGTTGACAGTGACAGGTGTACTCAATATATTCACGGACAATGCATGGCTTTATCAAGAGCAGATAAACAACAACAAAAATGAGTCTGTAGCACATGTACTATACTCTTTCTGAAATGGTAAACTACCTTGGAAAATCCCCGAAAGAGAGTGCAAACATTAAAAGAGAACTCTGATGCTAAAATCGGCCGAATAGTAGCAAAGGATTTATTCTTTAAGACTTTAGGAGGTACATTGATCACACCAAGAGACTTTGTTTAGCTATTATTTCTATACTAGAATGCCATGACGGTTTATCTGGCTGTAAAAACCAAACAAAAAAAGGCCTGTAAATTAACTGTATGATTAAAAAAGAGACCCAATAACCATATAAACACAAAATGTAAGGGCACCATAGAAATGCTTAACAGCAAGACAATGGTATCTTCGCCCTTTTTCACTGTCTTCAATGCTGCACATTTTAACACCATCCAGAAGCAAAATAAATTTGTTTTACAAGTACAAAATAACCAAAAGGCATTAACTGATGAGTCAAAAATCAAAGAGGTCAATAAGGAAAGTTGGAAACTCCCACCAAGCAAAAATAAATAAATATATCAGTCTAAATAAACATACCTGACATTAATATTCTAGTCCAAGCCAATTGGCTCAACTGTCATCTCTACATATTCCTTAATGAACTGATGAAGATGTTAGTGTGATGTTAAACAGACAAGAAATTTAAAGACTTCTCCTTTTAAATACTTAAGATAATGATGCCTATGCTGGCTGGATGAAGAAATGGAAACCTGTTTAAAATGACAGAAAATAAAGTCAATTGCTTTGTTGCCACCCCCGATGTGTTCGTGAGACACCAAGTATCGCACTGAAGGGTAAGCCATGTTTCAACGGCTAATGGCCTTGAGAGCTTGTGAAGGTAAGGTTTTCCCAACACCATCATAACAACCATCTCCTCGTGGGCCCTGCCACTCCCACCCTGAAACAGCATTTCCACTAGCACACAGGCCACTTGGAGCTTTCACCTCCCCCCTGAATTAGCTGGAAAAGCTCACTGCGCACTCACACACACAACACTGTCTGTGCAAGCCCCACAGAAAGGTTGTTCTCTACAGCTCAAGTCATTTCTCGGTAATTCCTACACAATGGAAGAGCCAGCTGCCAAACTAGGCCCAACACCTAACAGCTTAGGTGCGTGATCTAGCCCTGGAATTTACATCACACTCTGACAGTGCTGGCCAGACCTCTGCCCATCAAGGAATGATGGAATTTGAGCACCATGATTGTCATGATGCTGCCGTGCACCCCCACAATGGCCACAGAGTTTGCAGAAGAGTCTCTGGCTCTGTCCGGAGGTCTAGCAAGCCTAGGGCTGTTGACGGTGAGGAACCAAGGAGAAGATGACTAGGGATGTGGGGGCTGCATGCACTGCCCACTTGTCCAGGGCTCCAGCTTTGCTAGGAAACACATGGAGAATCACCAGCCCCAAACCCTGGCCCCAAAAGCCCTAAGTCTGAGCAAATAATGAGTGGGTGATAAAATACGGCCAAGGGCATGGTACATCTGACATTTAACCCACATTTGGAGTTTATATGTAGCAAGGAACCTGGATGATACTCACTTTATGAAGGAGCCCAGTAAGAATGTGTAGGAACGCTCCAATAATCTATCCAACCCTTAACTCCTAAAAACCACTGCCCCTGAAGCCTACAACACCCAGGCTTAAACCTACCTTACAAGGGGTCCAGAGAGAATTACCTAAGAAGGGTTCAGAGAAGGGCTCCACCCCCAGAGAGGTGAGTCCCTCTATCCCATCTGAAAGGGCTAAAAATAAAAATTCCGAACAGGCTAAATTGGTTTATTAAGAAAAATGTAACGCCTTTTTCCACAGGCAAAATAAGTATTACTTCATTATTTTTAAAGGCTAATATAAAAAGAGGAACTCATAAAAATAATAATCACTACAATAACGATCACCATTTTTCAGTGACTGCAATACCACTCTTACTATCTGTCTTAAAGGAGGAAACAAAGGATAATAACAAATGACAATAGCCTCAAAAAGAAACACATGTGGCGGCTGGGTGGCTCAGTGGGTTAAGCCTCTGCCTTTAGCTCAGGTCATGATCTCAGGGTCCTGGGATTGAGCCCCACATCAGGCTCTCTGCTCAGTGGGGAGCCTGCTTCCCCCTCTCTCTCTGCCTGCCTCTCTGCCTACTTGTGATCTCTGTCAAATAAATAAAAAAAAATCTTAAAAACACACACACACACACACATAAACAAGTCTTCAGTAAAGTGCTAGTATTGTTTTCATAAGTATTCTACTAATGGAAATATATAATCTAGTTTCCAACTATCCAAATAGAAATGCAATACCTTGAACTGACAATTCATGGACCTCGTGGTTTCCAAACACTTTTCTTACTCTGTCCTCATGCACCCAGTTTCTACAGATTTAGGACCACTAATGACACCTTTCACTTCAAAAGTCTCATTTGAAATCTTCCCAAAAGCAAAATACCACTTCCTAACTTCCCAGTTCAATGGTCCCTCCACACATGCAGGAGTTCCAACCCTTCTCCCTTAAAGAATACTGTAAGGGACACCCCCTAGGGGACAGGACAACAGTCTAGCAAACCACCCCTCACCCTCTTGCTTCAGTGGTTTTGCCCTCTCTCCAAAATCAAGAGTTAGGCAACTTTTCTAGTAAAGGATCAGAAGTAAATACTTTTGGCTTTGCACGCCATATGGTCTCTTTCAAAATGACTCAGCTGTGCCACTGTAATGCAAAAGCAGCCACAGACCATAAACAAATCCATGGGGCTGTGCTCTGATAATATTATATTGACAAAAGCAGGTGGGCTGGATTTGCCCCATAAACTGTAGGTAATCAACCTCTGTACTAGATCATTCTCGTCAACATAAAAATGTCTCTAAAATATCACTCATCCTGAAAAAAAAAAAAAAGAAATGCCTGTGACCCCATATCTCCTTCTAGCTCCCCATTTTTCAGCTCTCCTTTAGTGGAAAACTCTCTCTAGATTTACTGGGGTTCTCTGTCTCCACCTCATCATTCCCTCTGCAATGAACCTCACAAGACTCTTGCCCCACATGCTTGTGAAAATAACCCTTCAAGAAGTTACTCCTGTTGCCACTATAACCATTACTTCTCCATCCTAATCTTAGGGATACTCTCAAGAGCATCTGATGCTGTGAGTACTTCCCTCCCTCTTCAAACCCTGAAAATCAGAGGCTTGCTTCTTTACTTATGAAGCTAGCATTCACGCAGCCAGTCAACTCTGCCACCTTCCCAGGGAAACTCTGAGCACCCTCTCGAAAACAGTGGGCCCCAATCCATCACTCCCCATTCTCTAACCCTGCTCTCTGTTCTTTACACCACTAAATGAAATTCAGACATTTTTTTTATCAATTTCCCTGTTTATTGCCTATGATCCCCTCAGAATCATAAGCTTCATGAAAACCAGGACCGTGTCTGTTCTATCTCAGTGAACACAACTCTTTGTTGGGTGACTCAAGGAATGAATGAATAATATTAACTTTTCTTGCAGGTAGAAAATTATCAAAGCTCACTCTGTTCTGAAGGTCCATAATTCTATGATGGAAATAAACTGTAAAACTTCAAGAGCTTCTGTAGAGAACAGAAAAGAAGCAAACGAACTTTCCTGTGGGCAAGAAAGGAAATACTTCAGGGGAAAATGGTAGGTTATCATTTTGTTAAAGATGATGGTATCTCTGAATGTCTAGTTAAATACAGGAGGAGGCACCTGTGAATTATTGTTGATTGGAGCCCCCAAAATACCAGGGCCTGCTCTGACTAAATACATCCACTAAATGCTGGTTTCTGACGTGACATTCGGTGAGCTGCTCAAGTCACCGCATGGAGGACTCCCAGCCAGGCACTGCCTGCCACTCCATTCCCTAAAGAGAGCTGTCACTGAGCCCACATGAGTCAGAAGAGGAAAACTGAAATGACCAAGCATATAGTCTGTTATGAGAATATTAAAAGATTAATTTGTTTCTGACAAGAGATCCAAACTGTCTCCAGGGAGCCAACTGAACCCCATACAGTAAGGATAGGCAATGAAATGCTTACCAGCTCACCATGAACTTGGGGAAAAACTCCATGATGGTAAGCAAGATAATGGAAGAAAATAATCAGAAGCGTGTATTTCCACTAGTAGCAGGCAGAAACCATGTTAAGAGTTGTTGGTTTTTGTTTTGTTTTGTTTTTTCGGAAAACATTACGTTGAAACAGATTTCAATTACCATTTATTTTCCTCACACATCATTTAGGAAAAGAGAATGCCCTGGATCAGTTCCTAAGGTTTTAGGTGGGTGTCCTTCCATAATTCTATCAGAAACAGAATGCTGGCATGAAAGGAGAGAATTAGTTGAATGCTTACTCCATGAGTGCTTACATAAACACTTACATTTTCCCTATAGGAAACACTGAGATGAATTATAGCATGATTAATGTAATAAGGAGGGATTTCAACCCAACTGGTGTGCTCTAAGTCATAAGCACAGGAGGGTCCCAAACCTGGTAAGATGAGGTAAGGAAGAGGTTCCATTGAACCAGGAACCATGATATTATTAACCACATTTGTGCCAAGAGCTGACAGTGATAAAAATCATAGAACAATGGTGCCAGAACCTAGTGATGATGGCAGAGGGACACAAAGGAGAATCATTTGCTCTTAAGAGATCCACGTGACAGTGAAGTTGACTGTGTTGAGGAACTGGACCACTCTTCTAAATAAACATGAGGCAATGAAACTGAAAACAAGAGGACTCCGAAGTCCACTGTGATATCCTCTTGGGTTTGTTTTTTAAAAAGTGGCTCTGCTGGGTAGTACAAAGAACAACAGACCAGTAGTCTGATCCAAAGCCTGATCTTCAAACTGACTTGATGTTTGGGGCACACCAATACCCTCTGGGACTTCATTTTCCCTGTGTATAAAATGAAGACATTAGCCCAGTGTATTAATCATGTCTTTTTATACTGTATTTTTGTCTCTTTAACATCTTGAGGACTTGCTAACTCTGGAGGGAATGCCCCTCCCAGAGCCATCTGATTCTTAGAGACAGCAAACAACTCTCCTTTGAGCTTGTCTTTCCTGTGCAAACCAACCAACCCAGAGCCATAACCCCAACGGCCTCCTTTATGGCACTTTCTATTCCCAAGTGGGGCCCACACCCCAGGGCCAGGTACCAGACCAGAGCTGGCCCCTACTTACCCCAGGGGCAGGTACCAGATGACTAGAGACAGCCTTTATACTTCCACAACCCCGTGAAATTATTCAAACTAGTCAAGCCTAAATCTGTTCAGCCATTCCTTCCTTTGTAAACTACAATAAGGGCTCTGGTCCACATTTGCCTCTCACTTCCTCTGCCTCTTGACTCACCCTGCTGCTTCTTCATGTGGCCACCTTTGGCATGGTATGCCCCCTCCTCTTTGGATCTGTGAGTATAACAAGCTTTCTTTTCCAGGACAGCTTTCACCTGATCTACTGAACTCACCACCTGATCTACTGAACTCACCACACTACACCTCACCACATCAATATAAAAAAATCTACATTTTATAACACCAAGATAATCTCTAAAGTTCCCTAACAGCTCAAAAATTCTAATATTTCTACATTCTCATGAATAAAGATAAAAAAAAAAAAAGAGTTCTGTTCCTTTAGATCAGGGTTCAGGAAACACTGCGTGAAAAGGGCTAGAAAGTAAATATATCAGGCTTTGCTGGACCCAAGGTCTGACTCAGATGCATCTGTGTGTAAATTTTACGACTCTTTAAATATGTCAATATCACTCTTACCTTACAGACCATGCAAAAACAGGCTGCAAGCCAGCTGGCTCTGTGGACCACAGTTTGCCAGTCTCTTTAGATGACAAGGGTAAGTCAACAGACCTGAGGACATCTTGTGAAACACAAAAAGCTTTACTGAATCCCCACTCAGACTAAATATGGCCCTACGACACACAACTGGGAAAGCACTATTTGCCAAGGTGTACAATGAACTCTAAGTGCTTTCTTTCAATGTAAATGTCACAGCAAAAAAAGTCAACTGAGACCATCCACTCTGACCTAGAAATAGCTTTCGATTGCAAGGTACTATTCTACTCAGTTTTCAAAGACAGTTAACCACCACTAGCAGCTGAAGAAGAATTTCCCTGGAAAAAAAATAAAATGCTGAACTTCTCTGAGAGCAAAACAACACTTCTAACTCTTAAAAGGATAATCTCAATGGATGTACACAAAATACCCCAGCAAAGTGGATCATTAGGGCAATTTTAATTTAATTTCCAAATTCTTCTCAATATTTAAGGACCAAAGATATATGTGTTGAACAAGGGTGCAGTACAATAATCCCAAATCAAGGCAGAGAGAAAAAAAAAAAAAAAAAAAAACGAAAATAGGTAAATAAATAAAGTTTTTGGTTCAAGGACCTGATGAAAGGCACAAATCCAAAATCATTCAGTATTTTTAATCTTTTATGCTTGCTTTATCCCCTGAAATGACTGTACTTTAGTAATTAGTGTAGCTATGTGCCCAGTTTGAACAAGTGGCTGGGAACACTTGAACATGGGCTATGTCCATGAGAGGAAAGAGAAGGTAAAAAATAGATGCTCAAAGGCTCAGCGCCTATTGGAAAAACCTTGTGTTTTATTCTGCGAGTGCTCCTAAAGAATAATTGGGGAAGCCACAGAAGAGTGACCCTAGAATAGAAATGGGAGCCACAAAGACTCAGAGACTGACTTGCTCCTCATGATGTGGCTTTTTGATATCCACAAGCAACCTGAGAAGCAGCAAACCATTTCTGGAGAAATCAATTCGTTCTAACAATAAAGTGTTACCATATTACATAGTTATTTTGCCCACAGATTTCATCAGAGGAAATATTTAGCTGGGTAAGCTCAGCGAACTGAGGGGGTAAAAACACCTAACTGGCTTATTTTAATGACAGGGAACCCCTCTCAAACATCTCTAACATTTCTGATAATTTGGGCTTTTAGCTTCACCAGGCTACAAAATATAAATAAAATATAACAGAATATGTCAAAACCAAATGTTATGAAGAATATAAATTAAAAGGCAAGTGTGTATGGCAGGTATCTTGTGCGGGGGATGTTCTCAGTGGCTCCCCCACTTCTGTTATGCACAAACTAATAAGACCACACCATGCAGTTGGTTTCTGTTATTGAAAACCTGAGGGTTTTCTCCCAATTCCTTGTAGGATGTTAGAGCTCTGGTTTCAGTTGGTGTCACCAAACATTTCTTTCTACTGTCAAAGAGGATACCTCTTCTGGAATACTTCCTTTGCTAGTTCTTCCTCTAATCATATGAAAAAGAGGAGGAGTAAGGAGATAAACTTTGGGGGAAGGAAGAAAGGGAAGACTTACACAGCATTTTCTGAGGACCAGATGCTAATATTTCCCGATGAGGAAACTTAGGTACAGAGAGGCTAAGAAACTTGGCCAAAATCATACAACTACTTGGGTTAAATTCCTTTAGGTGCTCCCAAAACCTAGACATGACTGTACCTTTGAAATTATTACACTGTTTTACAGGAACCTATTGATAAATGTCTCCTCCACTAAAACCTTAGCACCTCGAGGGGAAGACCTTTAACTGCCTTTTATCCTTGTATCATTCAGTGGTTGCTAATTAGTTGAATGAATGGTTGAACGAATCAATGAAGGAATGAACCAAAAACCAATAAGGGAAGTCAGCTGAAGCCTAGTAACTGTAAAGGCAGAAGTATTTTTCACTGAAGGCTATACAGTGGATTCACCATGAATTTCATTTAAGAGATCACTAAAATTTTATTCTTCAAAGGCATTTCTGTGAATCTTGCCATAAAACAAACAGCTCTAACATTTTTTGAGTGAACTAAAATGATAATCCTTAGATATGGAGTATAAACAACCTTTTGCAATTCACAGTAAGAGGTAAATTTTGCTCCAAAAGAACTCAAGAAGTTAAAATTCAATTTGTTTGCTAACGAAGATTTGCTGAAAGCTAATTAGCTCTTAATGGAAACAAGCTCCTGGGGTACGGCTCTCCTTGAGAACAATGGTTCAGAGCAACCTACTGTAAAATTAAGAAGAGAGAAAAGGGCAGAGCTCAGAGGAGTGAACACATCCCTTCTGATAGTAACATTGGACCAACACGGTAAACAATTTACTTTTCTGCTATAAACCCAGTCAGAAACTAGATTCACCAAGGCAGTGGGCTTAAAAAAAAAAAAAAAAAATCCTAGTCAGATACAATGTAGATTAGATAGTGCTCTTCTCTCGTTTGAAGGAACAATAAATTTGCAATTGTACTTTAAGTTTTGAGGATTTCTTTACCCATTCATAATCCTCTAAAATAAGAATAAACACAATGAAATAATGTTGCACTTGGCATAGGATGATTTACTGTTCCAGTGGTTATTATTTGGTACTCTAAACTCTTAATGCAGTTGACCCTTGAACAACACTGGCTTGAACTTCATGGGTCTGCTTATACATGGATTTTTTTTTTTTAATAAATACAGTACAGTACTATAAATGTCATCTCTTCTTATGATTTTATTAATAACATTTTCTTTTCTCTAGCTTACCTTATGTTTGTATATAATACATATAACATAGAAAATATGTGGCGATTGACTGTTTATGTTATCAGCAAAGCCTCCAGTCAATACTAGGCTACTAGTAGTTAAGTTCTGGGGAAGTCAGAAGATATGTAGAGTTTTTACCATGGCCTTAACCCCCACATTGTTCAAGGGTCAATTATATATATAAGCTCAAATGCTATACTTCAAAGAACATGATGCAGATGGAGCCAATAAATAAGCTAAATTTCTAATAAATGGTTCATGTTTATTTTATATTAGTAGAAATCTATCTGTACATAAAAATTAAGACATCCTACACTTTATATACACTTATAATCAGCATTTTGCCTAAAAGTCACTGCTACCAAGTGACTGGGTCAATCTCCTAAGTTAATGAGTTACCATTTTAAGACAATGGGCCAAAGTCAGGGATGGGTGACATTAAAACTTTGTTTTAGTTATAGTCAGCAACTAAACATAAAACATTCACCAAAATTGACCTATTATATCACAAATGAAATCAAATAAAAATTAGCAAAAAAAAAAATATATGGTCTGATTACAAAGCAAGAAAACTAGAAATCAGGAACGAAGAGGGAATAGTCAACCTGTCACAATGACAAAGGTCACACACATATACGCACTGATAGGGTAAAGGTCTGGCACACACACAGGCACTCTCATACACTCCTAGTTGAGAATAAACAGGCACAAGCTTGGTGGGGGGAAACTGGGCAACACTTTTCAAAATACAAACGCTTAGACCCGTTGTTTCCACGCTTGCCGGCACATTGTAATCACCTGGCGAGAGTCAACAATTACTGGTATCTATGTCCAGCCATAGAGATTTTTATTTAGCTGGACTGGGCTGTGGCCAGTCTTCAGACTTTTTAAAAGATTTCCCAGATGACATTAATGTGCAGATAAGTTTGGGAATCACTGGTTTATGTACCCTTTGATGAAGTAATTCCACTTTTCCTTACTTATCCTACACATATATATTCACACACACAATGAATGGCCTATGTCATTAATTATAGTTTTGTTTTATGATACCAAAAGTTTAGAAAAACATAAATTAAATATTCACCAAAAGGGAACTTGTTAAGTAAATATGGAGCATCCATAAAATGCAATGCTTATGCATCTGTTAAAAAGAAGTACAGATGGTATGTGAATTATATCCCAATAAAGCTGTTGTATGTATTTTTAAAAAGAAGTGCAGAATGGTGCATACAGCATACTACCAACCACCACACACACACACACACACACACACACACTGATAAGAGTGGCTTTCTCCTTGGGTAAAAATATGCTTTTCTCTGCATACTCTTCCAAATACTGAAATTTGTAAGGTGTTATATATTAACTCCTAAAAAAATCTTTTTCTTTTTTTTAAAGATTTATTTATTTAGGGGTACTTGGGTGGCTCAGTCATTAAGTGTCTGCCTTCAGCTCAAGTCATGATCCAAGGGTCCTGGGATCAAGCCCCGCATCGGGCTCCCCACTCAGCAGAAAGCCTGCTTCTCTCTCTCCCACTCCCCCTGCTTGTGCTCTCACTCACCATGTCTCTCTCTGCCAAACAAATAAATAAAATCTTTTAAAAAATTATTTATATGAGAGAGAGCATGTGTGTGCACATGTACAAGTGGGGGGAGGAGCAGAAGCAGAGAGAGAATCAGGAGGCCTCCATCTCACAACCCTGAAATCATGACCGGAGCTGGAACCAAGAGTCAGATGCCTAACCAACTGAGCCACCAAGGCACCCCTTAAAAAATAAATTTTAAAAATTAAAATATAAAATCAATCTGGTTGTATCACTCTCCAAGCAAACAGAATCTGTATAAGCTACTATTCAAAGGGACATGAGAATATTTTGGAGTGATGGAAATACTCTGTCTTAATAGAGGCAGTAGTTGCACAGTTGCCCATGTTTCTCAAAACTCAGAAAACTGTAGAGCCAAAACAAGTGAATTGTAGCCTATGTAAACTGTCCCTCAATAAACCAGACTTAAAAAATTTTTTTTCAAAGCTTGTATGACAACCGAACAACACCAGTAGGAATGCAAATTGCTACAATGAATCTGGAAAACCGCTTGGCAGTATCTACTCAATCTGGGCGAGCACCAGTTCTGTGAGCTAGGACTTCTGCTCCAGCATGGGTACCCAATAAAGACATGTGCATGGATTCACCAAGGAGCATGCAAAAGGAAACTCACTGGCCAAACTATTCAAGATGGTGAAAAATCGGAAAGTTGTTCAAAGTAAAATGGACTAGCAGACTATGGTGTACGTGTGCAATGGAAAGCCAGGCAGGAGGTGATTCAGTTTGAGGAGTGGCATTGCCAAGACCAAGGAATGGTTTTCAAAGAGCATGAGCAAAAAAATACAAATGCCCCAACAATAGAGATATTCAACCTCACTCATGATGAGAGAAATGTGAATTAAAATTACTCCAAAATAATCTATCTCATCACACTGGAAAAATTCCAGTTTAATGACACATCCTGATGGCAAAGCTGAAAGGAAACAGGCATCCTCAAATATGTCCCTGGGAGATGTAAAATGGTAAAATTTCCACGTAAGACAGTTTGGCCATACCTTAAAAAGTTTTTTCAAATGCATTTATCCTTTAAAACTTAAATACCAGCTTGAGGTATGTATCCTATAAGATGTACAAGCATGCATACAAGATGATAGAGATTATTCATTGTTTGTAATATCGCAAGATTACAACTCAAGTCTATCCACTGGACACTAATTAGATGAACTATGATATATCATCCATACAATGGAAGATTCTGTAACTATAAAACCTAACAGGGGGGGCGCCTGGGTGGCTCAGTGGGTTAAGCCGCTGCCTTCGGCTCAGGTCATGATCTCAGGGTCCTGGGATCGAGTCCCGCATCAGGCTCTCTGCTCAGCGGGGAGCCTGCTTCCCTCCCTCTCTCTCTCTCTCTCTCTCTCTCTCTGCCTGCCTCTCTGTCTACTTGTGATCTCTCTCTGTCAAATAAATAAATAAAATATTTAAAAAAAAAAAAAACCTAACAGGGAAGCTTTTTATATATCGCTATGGAAACAAATGTTAGGGATATAATGTTAAGTGAAAAAAATCAAATGGCAGAAAAACATACATAATATGCTACTTGTGTGTAAAAGGGAGAAATGAAAAATACATATGCACATTAGCTTGCATTAGGACACAACATAAACAAAAGTGGTTAGCTATTTGTGATAACGGGAAGCTGAAGTAAGAACAGAATGGATAGAGGAAGGAAAAAGACTTCTTGGTATCTATCTTTTCATAGATATATCTATCTATATATATGCATACATATATATATCTTTTATCTCTTTATCTGTATCTGTCTATATAAATAATATATATGTATATATATATATACATATATATGTGATATATATGTGTATATAGATAGATAGATAGATGTATTTCCCCCAACAGAAATCTATTTCCAATTCCAAAATGTTACACTTTTTAAAAACTCCAGTTAGGGAGGGGCACCTGGGTGGCTCAGTGGGTTATGCCTCTGCCTTCGGCTCAGGTCATGATCTCAGGGTCCTGGGATCAAGCCCTGCATCGGGCTCTCTGCTCATCAGGGAGCCTGCTTCCCCTGCTCTCTCTGCCTGCCTCTCTGTCAAATAAATAAAAATAAAATCTTTAAAAAAAAAAAAACTCCAGTTAGGGAAATAAAAACAAACTCCAAAGTCTAACTACATATTACTTTCCCTCCCCTATCCCTCCCATCAAGAGGTGTGAGTAGACTTTGCAAGTTGCACACAGGTTGCTACAGCCTGTGGGCCTAGGACCTCCCTCTCAAAGTGTGGTGTTGGGAGAGGGTGGGTGGATGGCAATAGGCTTTTAATGCTTTGTTCCACACCTCTGGAGCCTCAGTCAAAACTGTTTGCCTCATTTATAAGAAAAAGCAAACAGGGCGCCTGGGTGGCTCAGTGGGTTAAAGCCTCTGCCTTCGGCTCGGGTCATGATCCCGGGGTCCTGGGATCGAGCCCCACATCGGGCTCTCTGCTCAGCGGGGAGCCTGCTTCCTCATCTCTCTCTGCCTGCCTCTCTGCCTACTTGTGATCTCCGTCTGTCAAAGAGATAAATGGAATCTTTAAAAAAAAAAAAAAAGAAGAAAAGAAAAAGCAAACAAACTGTGTGCCTGGTGTCTCAGTCAGTTAAGCGTCTGCCTTTAGCTCCAGTCATGATCTCAGGTTAGCTCCAGTCATGATCTCAGGGTCCTGGGATCAAGCCCCACACTGGGCTCACTTCTCACCAGGGAGCCTGCTTCTCCCTCTCCCTCTGCCCCTCACCCTACTTGTGTTCTCTCAAATAAAATTTAAAAAAAGAAAAGCAAACAGAAGAGTGAATCCAGAAAGAGACCTTATATATAGCAAAGGTGGCATTTAAATGGGTGCTGGAGGGTCATAGGTAGTTTCAGGTATCAAAATTATTTAGATACCTTTGTATCCAATTTTATCTTGTCCATTTAAACTGTTACACAGTATTGTATATTATGGCTATAGTATAATTTAAAAATTATTTTTCTCATCTTAAAAATCATGTGCCTAGGTGGAAATCTTTGTATATATAGGATTTTTTTCCTCTACAAGAGATACTTTGAAGTAGAACTGAAGATTGAAGGCTATACACCTTTTATAATTTAATTAAATATAGTAAATAAACATTAAGTGGTTCAACATTATCAGTAGGTAAATAAATGCAAAATGAAATCTCATTTTCATCGATTAGCAAAGATATCACCAAGAGTATGAATAAATACTGATGTAAAAAATCTTCCAACAATTTTGATAAATAAAAAGGCAAATTCCAGAAAAATACATAGTGATACTACCTCTGATTTTTTTTCAATCAACAACCAGAAACCAAAGTCATTTATTCCTGTATATGCATATTGAATTTAAAAACCCAGAAAAGATTCAGGACAGATACACACCAAAACAACAACTATTACCCCTGGGACAGAGACCTGTGTATGGCAGTGTGAGAGGGAACAAGGAAGCCTAGAGGACCTCTTGATTTTACTGCTGGATTATAATGCACACACAATACATTCAGATGTTACTTGTCAAACTAAAGCAAAGAAAAACATTTATAAAAATTGTTCATTGAATTCGTAAACTTAAAAAAAATAAAGTGTCTTCCAAGACTACTCATTTTCAAAATAAAAAGACTGTATATAGGTCATCGACTTCACTAGGTTCTTCCCCTCAACATGAGGAAATTCACATGAATTTCATAGCGAGCTGGCAAGAAGAGAAAGGATTCTAGAGAGCATGCAACATGAGTGAGCAAGAGTCAGCACTAAAAAAGTAAATGCAACCTGCCCCATCTAATGAAAGGATACAGTTAGTATACAGTATTAGTGCCTGGTATCAAAACTCCAGTAAAGAAGTAACTATATGAATTTATATTTGACTTCTAATACAAATACACTCTTTATAATGAAATTTCTTCTGTAGGAAGAGAAAACAGTACCTCTGAGTGACAAGTCTGGAAGGCTCATTGGTCAGGCTTTTAAAGGGCTATACAGACACAGGATTTAGAATTGGCAAGGGGAAATGCTCCCCAAATTCTTTTGCAACATGACATTGAGAGTACAAGGTAGTATTTCTATGTCGCTATCTGGAAACAAATGAGGTTGCTCAGAGCACAGGAAATGGGCCTGAAATTACTTTAGCGTCAGCCCTGCAGATGATCCAAAGCCCAAGAGCACCTTGGCAGCCCAGGGACACAGTCATGGCATGCCACCAGAAAGGTTGCGGTTCAGCCTTTCACCCATAACGGGTATTTACTACTAACACTGAATGTAGCTCATCACTACACAATACCTTCCATGGCAGTACAACAGAGCAGATGAAAACAAGATGGTTGGGGCTTTGTGACTTAGTTCTTTCCTAAAGACCAACCATTGAGGTGTCCAAACCCAAAGGTCCTGGGCCATCACCTAACAACTACAACTAGCTTTCCTGACAGAAAGCAAGGAGTGCCTCCTCTTCTCTGCCCTTTCTATGGGCCTGGGGCTCTCTCTGACCAACTCTCCTGTCCCAGACTGAAAGCAGTTGCCACTCTTCTAGAAACTAGCTCTAAAATATTTGGCAACATCACACATAGTATCTTCTATAGAGGCAAAAGCTCTCCCCTGCTGAATAAAAGCAGGTCAGTTTAACAAAATGGTAGAAAATAAGAGTCTATAAATACTAGACAGACTGAATAAACAACTGCTCAGTACAATAGGAAGCCCCAGTTGACATTTTAAAGTATGTGTGTTATTTTTTTCTTTTTTTAAAAAAAGATTTTATTTATTTATTTGACACAGAGAGAGATCACAAGTAGGCAGAGAGGCAGGCAGAGAGAGAGGGAGAAGCAGGCGCCCCGCTGAGCAGAGAGCTCGATGTGGGGCTCGATCCCAGGACCCTGAGATCATGACCTGAGCCGAAGGCAGAGGCTTAACCCTCTGAGCCACCCAGGTGCCCCTAGTTTTTTCTCTTTAAAGAAATTATAATTTTTTTAAATATTTTATTTATTTGACAGAGAGAGTGAGAAAGCATAAGCAGGGGGAGCAGCAGAGTGAGAGGGAGAAACTGGCTCCCCGCGGGACTCAATTCCAGAACTTTGGGATCATGACCTGAGCCGAAGGCAGACACTTAACTAATTGAGCCACCCAGGCACCCCAACAATTTATAATTTTAAAGCATCATGAATTCCAGAGTATGCAAACTCCAGTAAGGGATAAAAATATGAGAATAAGACCCAAAACCTCATAAATGCAAGGTACCACAAACCATCAAACATGAGAAATGACCACTTTGGTGACTCAAATGTTACTCTTTCAGAAACTCATCATCTCTAGCATTTTTAGACCATATAAAATTCATTTTACAGCTGAAAAACAGGCAAAAGAAAGCTGGAGCTATAGTACCTGGTGAAAGTTGGGTTGTGTTCTGTCATCGCAACTAGCAATTTCAGAGCATATGCTGGGACTGGGTCAGGCTCTATGAGGATGTGCTCATACCTGCAATGATAAAGTGATTACAAATGGATTCAGTGGTTTTTTTCACTTCATGTCTCCTCTGAACAACAGAAGCCATACACCATAAAGTGCAAACATAGAGATACCAGAATAAACATATGAGCAATAGGACCTGGTAAGGGATACTTAACCTAATGGAACTTCGAAGAGCTTCACTAGGCCACAGGGCGTGAGGACACCAACCTGCCTCACAGAGGTCTGTTTGGGGAAGAGTTAATGAGACAATCCAGTAAAAGGATTAGTATTGGGCAGCACACATGGTAAAAGATAGAAGGAAAAGGAAGCATTTGTGGCAGGGTCCCCAAGAGCACCTTCAAATTCAGAGATGCACTCATGATGGAGACTCAGTAGGGCTACATGACTAGGATACACAGATGAATCCTAGAGGAGAAGGACACAGGTGGAGACTGGAGGATTCTGTGCACAGGCTTCCTTATGCTCTCTCCCTCCCATAAGAGGTCAATCAGAGAATAATCTTGTCCCCAGCAACAAAAATGCAACACATGCATGTGATGTTTCTGCCCATCAGAGACTCAAGTGACCAAGACTTTTGTTGGGGGCTGGACACATTAGCAACTTCCAACAAGAGTCAAAATCGCTCCTAAGAGGAAAGCTGGCATTCAGCATAAACCCTGCCATCTGCACAAGAGACCAGGCAGCCTGAACTACTCCCAGCAGTTAAATGGGGCTGGAAACACTCTGAGCACCAAGTTCTAAGTCGCCATCCTGCCAAGGTCCAGCCTCTCATCCAGCAAGCGGTCGTTCCTAAGGGGAGCAGTCGCAGACCTGCTACGTTCACTGTTTTCTACATAATATTCTTCTTATGAAAACTTTAAAATCTGAAACAATTATTGCCAGAAAGAATAAAACTTAAAAATAAATGAAAAAAAGGTCTTTATTATTAACTAAAAGTTTCAGCAACACAGTTCAGACGGTGCCCGCATGTTATCTGTGAGGCAGACGCTGGTTTGCAGAGGGCGTCTCACCTACTCAAGTTCAGCTATCTGGTCTACAGCACCGCGGAGGTGCTTAAGATACAAGTGTCAGATGAACGGATGTACAGACAGTTGGAGAAATGGATGGACATATGAACAAACAAACCAATTAACTTTTTGACTCTACTTTCTGGAACATCCAACAACTAAAAAGGGAGTAAACTATCTCCCCAAACCCAAAATGTATATTTAAAAATCCATGACATGAAGCGGATGCTTTTCATCTGGCGAATAGGGCCCCAGGCTCTTACTCAGAGCCTATTTACTCTCATTTTGGAAATCATTATATAACCAGCTTAATTATGTAGCCTCTAATCCCACAGCCATTAAAAAGGAGCCAAGTAAAGGGAAGAGAGGGACTATTACAGAATGAAGTGGGACTTGAAGGCATAGGAAAAACAAAAAAAAAAGCAAACCCACAAACTCCAAACAGAGAGAAGTCTGGGGAGCATTTAACGTAGAAACAGCAGCTGCTCATACCTCAATGGGACCAGAGGGCCCATTACACACCATAATGCTCAAAATGGGGGTAGTGAGTCAAGAAAATGTTCAACTGGGTAGAGTGCTCTGTTTAAGGAGGCAGGAAGTACCATATTTTAGAAAGATTTCTTATAAAATATTTTTAAATTATAGCAATTAAAAGTTTTGCTCAGGTATGACAAAGATAAAAGTAAAAATGCCAATCACTCATAATAAAATCATAAATATTAATAAATCAAAGAGAATGGTATGTTAAAAAAACAGTACAGCACAACCTAAGCATCAGTAATTTCAGGAGTGAAAAAAATCAAATTTAGGAAAACAATATGTTTTATCATCTGAATAAAACAAAATGCAAGGAAACACCTTTAGAGGTGATAAAAATTTAACATCCAGGTTGAACTCTTTCTAAAAAAGGAACAACTCAGCATATTAGAGAGAAATCATTATTCCTTTCTAGAAGAGTCTTGTAAATAAAAAGCTTTTACATCCTAAGTTGGGGGCACCCAAGACGACCTTCAGATTTAATGGTTTGCTAGAAAGACTTACAGAAAAGCTGTTAAGCTAATAATTATGGTGTGTTACAGTGAATACCAGTGTAGATGAAAGGCTCATAGGGCAGAGTCCAGGCGGGACCAGGAGCAAGCTGTCAGCTGTCCTTTCCCAATGGAGGCAGCTGGACAGAGCTGACCCTCCAAGCAACATTGTGGACAACACACGGGCTATACTGCCAGGTGGGGAAGCTCACTGGACCACTGGTGTCCAAAGTTGCATTAGAGGTCAGTCACATGGGTATGGCCATGTGTCTGCATGCTAACCTTAGTTGCTCAGTCTCCAGCCCCTCCAGGAGTCAAGTTGATATGCTATAGCCCAAGGCCTCCACCAAAATTCACATTGATAGCATAAAGTATCTGGCACAGTTCAAGGCCCCCTGTATACAGAGGCTCTCTTATCAAGCAGGATAGTCCAAAGGCTCAGAAGTTATCTCCCAGAAGAAGGTCAAGGGTCAGTCTCTCTTCGTAACTTGTAGGGCTTGAAAACTCCACATTTCCTAAGTTAGCTCTTCAGAGCATACGTCCTGAAAAAGGAAACTGAGGCACTGAGTTTAAAGTGAGGCATTAAGTCAGATAAAAGAAGGATGTACCCTTCTGCTGCCAACCAGTATTTGGAAATTGTCAGCCAGAGAATTTCAATGGAAATGGGAATGGGAGGCTTCTGATGAGTCATACAAACAGGCTGGATGACGCCCCCCCAACCCGTCCTCATTCCCAGACTTAGCTGAATCACTGAGGAAAGGACCACAAGCCTATAAATTTACAAAAGCTTCCCATGTAATCTTCTATACTTTTCTTGTGGAAAGTACAAGAGAAAATGTGGACAACTGGTTAGAAATGTAATAAACAATCCCAAGAAGACTGAGAAAACACAAACTATTTTAAAATAGAACTAATAGGAATATGTAGAATCTACATTTAAAAAGAACACAAGGATGAAACTTCACTGACTGAAATCCAAATGTCTTAAGCTGTTTGAGGTCATCTAACCTGGAAATGGGAAGGAGAGATGAATCTTGTACCGGTCTGTGCATAAGAATGTTCCCAAAAAATACTGTTATGTTTTCCTCCCCTTAGGGAAAAAAAAAAAAAAAGGTAAGAGTCATAATAAATATGTTTAGAATACAAATACTGGGGGCGCCTGGGTGGCTCAGTGGGTTAAAGCCTCTGCCTTCGGCTCGGGTCGTGATCTCAGGGTCCTGGGATCGAGCCCCGCATCGGGCTCTCTGCTCAGCGGGAAGCCTGCTTCCTCCTCTCTCTCTCTGTCTACTTGTGATTTCTGTCTGTCAAATAAATAAATAAAATCTTAAAAAAAAAAAAAAAAAAAGAATACAAATACTGAATACATTGAATATACTTTCATTTCATCAAAGATAGGTTTGTAATGGTCAGCAAGAACTAGCCAGAAGAATGCTGTGATTTATTAAGCTTGTCTTCTAAACAGAGATAAAGCATCTGAGCTGATGGTCATTGGATCTTGCACTCCTCTGAATGTGACTTGGCAGGAAACAAAGAGTGATGAGTCCGGACTCCTGAAAAGGCTTAGAAGGAGACTGAACAGGAGAGAGCTGGCCCATTCTGATGGACAGGGGCTGGAGAGGAGCGCTCCAAGTGCCTTGAGCCTGAATACAGACTGAGATCGCTAACAACATAAGCCCCTACTCTTCTAGTTCTAGAATCCTCCCAAATAAGGGGTCTTTTCCAGGTCCCAAACATCTGGAACCCAGGCAGGAAAAGCCCTTTGTACTAAATCCACATCAACCCCAAAGGAGAGAACACACTTCTAAAAATCATATATTTAGAGATCCAAGGGATGTTCTCTTCCCTATCTTGCTAAGTGCCTGTGAAACTGGTGCCCAATTAGGTAAGCTGTCAGGAAGTGGAAACAGGCTATCAGAATAACTCTGCATCATTGGGAGAAGCTAATCTAGAAAAGTGAGCAAAGATCTGACCAAGTGGAAAGAAGAATCTGTTCTGCTGGGGGTAAGGGGAGGCCCATATCTTGAAGAGGACCACTCTGCTTGGAGTAAGCCACAAATTCACATTTCTACGTCTCAGTGGGGGGGGGGAGCTCTGAGAATTTTAGGGGAAAGAAGGATTCAAGAATAGAATATCCAAGGAACTTTAGAAGGAAGCACAATGAGGAAGATCCTGCTAAATGAAAAGCTGAATTACTTTACAAAATCTTAATAATTATTAAGTGTTGTGAGATCAAGAACATACATTTAAACTAAGGAAAGAAAGGTGACATACATTGGACAAGAAAGAGTGATCTTAGAAAAGGGGTTAGAATGGTTAGGACATAGCTTATGAAAATATATTACCAATAAATTAAGAATTAAAAAATTGTAACTTCCACTAAAATACTAACATGAGTAAATATTCACATGATCTTGAGTGAAGCACTTTGAAGCATGACAAAAGAAATGAATCAAAAAATATTTATAGCTTTAAAGTTTTTAAGTAGTATTTCTCAGTGGCAAAACCTCCATAAATGAATCAAATGAGGGGAAAATTTGCAGAATGTTGGCAGAACAGAGTGGATAATCTTAATATATAAAAGGCTATTGCAAACCAATAAATATCCAACCAAAAAAAAATAGTGGACAAAATCCATCCAAGAAGAATATAAATGGCTAAGAAGCATGGAGGGAAATGGCCAACTTCACTAACATCTAAAGGAATTCAAGAGATAACAAGAGTACAGCAAAATAAGTTCATAAAGGGAAGCTGGTAATATGAACTCTTCATCATCTCTGAAAAAAATTTACCAAAAACCTATCAAATGCCCTTAAAAATGTATTTAGTATTATAGTGATTCCAACCCTAGAGATTCAACAAAAATAAAAGTATGTACCCAAAGATGTAGCCCAAAAAGTGGCTCTTTGCAGCAGTATATATAATTATGAAACACTGGGAAAATCCTAGATATTCAGTAACTGGAAATTGTTCAAATCATTTTTAGTACATTTATAAATGTAGATAAGTAGAATACAAGGCAGTAATCCACTTATATTGGGATAGACAAAGATATTCACAGTATGGTGTCTGGGAATTGGCAGGAAAGATAGGTTCTAAGGAGGAAATTTCAGAAAATACTAAGTAAATCTTACCACAAACAGAGAAACCATATTGAAAAGCAGGCAGATATTAACATAAAATGGTAGGCGAGAGACAAAATGTGAAAAGCCTTGAATGGCTGGGTAAGTCCTGCGAATGTTACTTTCTACAATGCAAAGGTTTCTGTGCAAGGGACAATATGTGTTCAAAGGCATATCTAACAGAATACAAGATGGATTCAAAGCTTGGAGCATAGAGGAAAGAAATGTGTGGGGTTGGCTCAAGAGAAGACTGCCAAACAGCAAAGGCATAAAGGTGAAACCTGCCTGTGGAGAAGGCTGAGGACCTCCCTACCAGATGGCTGTGAAAGGAGTAGAGAACCTACTCTTAGGCATTTTCTGTACAGTTTTGTCCAAAAATTGATCTTGGTGCTATCTTGAGTCAACTCCAAAATTTTATAAACTGAGAAAGGCATGAACCAAATAAAGAGTTGATATCTTGAGAATTTTTCAGTCTTGTGATTTTTATGTGACCTGATATTCTGTTGTCTTGCATGGATGCATAGATATTTAAGTATATCAGAAGTTAAATGGATACATAAGTAGGTGAAGAAACAGGAAAATGGTATATACAAACATATATATTTATATATTTTAATATTTTTAAGTGAAAGAAAGATAGGTATGACTTCAAAATAAGTGTTAAATATAATTTCAGAGAGTAAACCCTCAGCTCTTCTGGATCTCTTCAACAAAACCAACAGCAAATTTTTATTACAAAGGCCTGAAAGGCTTAAAAAAAAAAGGCTTCAATAAAGCAACACTCAAAGTTAACCAAATATTATCCAAAGGACTGGAGCATTAGAATTATCCTGATTCAGAAGGATACAAGAATATCTGTCCTTACTTTAACTCTGAGATTATCCTACTTTAGATTCCTAGAGGTTGTATCCCAGGAGGGATCACTGTACCTCAATGCACTGCTTAAGGTAGACACTCAAAACATAGAAGGATTAAGTAAAAGGAACAAAGTAGAACATTATGATGCTTCTTTAGGCTACAAAAATAGTTGTGATTCAAATTTTATCTGTAAAATAAAATTATCTGAGGGAAAGCTAAAATTGAAATACTCTGTTCTGATTTCCATCAGAGATGACCAAGTTCACATCTATTTTAACATAGGATATTTGTGGTTAAGGGAGACAAAGGCGCAATAAAGAACCATCTGGATGCCCGTTAAGTTACCAACACATAAGCCAGGTAGTCAAACTCATGACTTTTATTGGATATTATTTCAAACCCAGATAAAGAGCTCTACAGTGTATTGCCACTAATGGAATCCACTTACAAATTCCAATTTCTAAGAGAAAATACAATTCTAATTTGTAAAAAATATAGCCCTTTCTGAGATTCTAAAAAACAAAGTCTTATTAATTTATGAAGTCATTATGGCCCTGATGATTGCACAGGTCACAAGAGAATTATAAAGAAGAAAGGCAATACTCATTTTCCCCAGGAGAGAAATGCTGAATGTCATATTGTCATAAAAACACTGTAAGCACATTTATATCAGCATGATCTCTTTTCAAAAAACACAAAGCTAAAAGAAAATATGAAAACTAAAATACATGTTGGCAAAGTACTTCCAGCCTAGCAAAGGCAAATTCCATAGAGATTTTCCCCATGGCTTGCTACCTGGCATAAAGCTTTTCCTGACTATTCTACCTAAAACAACCCCTTCCTCTTTCTCCTTATGATCATTCTCTATCCCCTGACACTGTTTTATGTTTTGTTTTTCGTTACAGTGCTCAAAATTAACTGCAATCATCTTATTTATCTGTTTACTGCTTTGTCTCACCCACTAGAATGTAATTGCACTGAGGGGCAGGGATCCAATCTTACCCACCATAGCATCCCCAGTGCCTGGCATGTGGAAGTCACTCAAAATATATTTATTGAGGGGAGGGAAGGAGAGAGGGCTTTAAACCTCATATACACAATCACAAAATGTAGTACAAATGACATAATCTACCTTTGTATGAATATTAAAATTTCCTCTTTCCCAAGAAGAGCAATGGTGTCTTTCCTGAGTGAACCAGATCTAGTCCCATTTATGGCTAAATACTGAAAGAGAAATGTCCTCACCTTGTGGAACAAGTCTTGGGGAAAAAAAACAGTCAGAAGAAGACTACTTTCGATACTACAAGTCCATTGATAATGAATTTGATATTAAACTTCTGAGAGGTGTCAATTTTAATTGATGAAGTCCCTCTGGACTCAAGTTTCATTAAATATTGTCTCTTCTGCATGAACCTTTCGAATCAAATCTTGTCTCTCTGCTGAAGGAAATCATAGCAATTTCCTGAGTATATATGGTTATCTTTCTTCCCAGGAAAAAACTTTTTCTCGTGAATCAGTTACATTAGTGGCATTCCAACCATCTCAGAGCGGGTGAGACTGAAGGAGGGAAGGAGAGGAGCAGGAAGTAAGAGCACATGCACCAAGTGTGGCAGAACCAAGATTTCATCACAAGTTTATTCTAATCACAAGACCCAGACTACCAAAGGCCAACATCACCAACTTTAGCATGCAGAGTCTTCTCCAACTGGTGGCAGACAGACAAGGAACTCAGAAAGGCTGCAAGCACAAGGGAGGTTTGACAACTGTTGCTGACATAAAGATGGAGGGACCAGTGAGAAGAAATGTGGGCACGCTAACGGAATACAAGGCAGCACAGAAACAGGGACTCTGGTCCTATGACTGTGTACTGAGGTGAATAATGGGCCCAAATCTGTCCATGTCCTAACCCCCAGTACCTGTGAATATGACTTTATTTGGAAGAAGCCGTGCAGATGTGGTTAAGGATCTCAAGATAATTTAAGGCAGGCCTTAAACATAATGACAGATATCCTTATATGAGAAAAGGAGAGGCAAACTCGAGGCGGACACAGGGAGAAGGCCATGTGAAAAAAGAGGCAGAGATTGGAGTGGACGCAGCTATAAACCCAAGACTGTTGGCAGCCATCAGAAGCCAGGAGAGAGGCATGGTTTCTCCCTCAGAGCATCCAAAAGGAAACTAACACTGCCAAGACTTTGACTTTGAACTTCTGACCTCCTGAACTATCAAAGAATAAATTTCTCTTGTTTTAAGCCAGTCAGTGTGTGGTAATTCAGCCTTAAGAAATGAATGCAAACTATGAGAAACTGAATTCTGCCAACAACCTGACCGAGCCCAGAAGCAGGTTTCTCTCATAGTCTCCAGGCAAGGACTCAGACCAGGGACACTTGACTTCAGGGGTGTGAGATCCAGGACAGAGATCCCAGTCACGCTACGTCAGACTTCCCACCTACAGAACTAAGTAGATGTTGGTTTAAGCCACTCAGTGTGTGATAATTCGTTATGCACCAATAGAGATCTAATGGAAAATTCAGAGTTTAATATTTTTGTATTATTACATTAGTTAATAATGTAATAAGGAAGTTACAAGGAAGTTTTGATGGTGAGCATCTTTTTCTTGTTCCTGATCTTAATGGAAAAGCCTTTGAGTAGTATTTCAAAACTGTGATCAAAAGAGTTCTGGGAGATGGTAATAGATAAGCCATAGGAAATAGTGTCTTAAGGTCATAAAATGTTGAGAAACACTGAGCTTCAGAAAGTTAAATGAGGGAATTGTGAAATTCAAAAGCCAAGGGATAGTAAACACACAAAATGTTTCAGAAAGAACATGTGTTCTGCGGCAGGTCTATGAACATTACACAGGCACACTGTTGAAGGAAGTTGGCTTCAACATTTAATTTATACTTAACTAAACATTTTTATTTGCAGGACTTACAGACTTGTTCAGTTAAAAAATATTAATGTCTGAAATATTTGGCTCTACCACACAGTACACATTCCAAAAAGGCTGTGCCTGTCTTGGTCGTTATTATATTCCCAGAAACTAGAAATATGCCTATACAGTAAGATGTACTCAATTAGTGCCAATGAATAAATAAGCTGATTGGGAGAAAAAACATTCTCTCTCCAGCTCACTTCATGTAACTATCCCATGCAGCTGTCCACTGGAAATAAGCTGGCCTGTTTACCACTCACTACTCTGTGCATTCCACACCTTTGTGTAACCCAATCTTGCCTATAAGACCTACTGCTTTTCTATGCAACCCTACCTAGATTTCAAAATCTAACTGAAATACCACCTCTCTATCAGTGGTATTATAATTTTCCACACAAAAAAGGCACTAAACCAATATTTACAACTAAAGTTCATCTCTTCAGAAAGCAAAGCATGTACACTGCAAAGAGGTAACACTTCTTTTATATTAATTCATGAATTTATATAGAAAGCAACCCATCCAGGATATTTATGATAGATGAGGTGATGGTTAATTTTATGTGTTAACTTGACTGGGCCACACGAGCACAGTTATTTGGTCAAACATCATTCTGGGTCTGTCTGGATGAGATTAACATTTGAGTCAGTAAACTAAGTAAAGCAGATTGCCCTCCCTCGTGTGGGTAGGCCTCATCTAATCAGTTCAAGACCTGGGTAAAACAAAAAGGCCGAGTGAAAGGGAACACCTCTGTTCTACTGCACTGAGCTGGGACATTGTTCTTCAGCCACCTTTGGACTGGAAGCATTGGCTCTTCTTCAGTCTCCAGCCTGTCAGCTTTCAGACTGGTATGTACCGTACCAGCTGGCCTGGTTCTCAGGCCTTCGGAGTCAAGCCAGAACTACACCATAGGCTCTCTGGGTCTCTAGCCTGCAGACTGCTGATCTTGGGCTGTCTCAGCCTCTACAGTCATGTGAGCAAATTTCCTTATTGTAAATCTCTTTCTTTGTATACATACATCCTACCGGTTCTATTTTTCTGAGAACCATAACTAATATTTAATAAGATATTTATTCTTACAACTGAGTTTTCATTCATATCACTAGCAGTTCTGATAAGCACCTGGAACACAGGTATTACATGGTATTTAACAAGATTAAATTACTGTGCTCCCTGAAATTTTGTTAAGGTCTTTAGAAGAGACATCCACTCTTTCCAGAGGATCAACACCCAGGAACCATTTAACCACCAAGTAGAAAGAGCCTTTCTGAGAACAAAGCCACATAGCTATAGACACAAACACACAGGAATGTCGACGTCACTCCCACCCCTGAATCCAGCTATATTTGATGCCAGCACAAGCTCATAATGTGAGTACATGAGTATTTTCCAAATTAGTTTGAGTGTTACTGTTTGCAAATAAAAGTCCTAACATAACACTTCCGTGTAAAAACTGGAAAGCCTACTGTATATGTGCATGAAAAGCCTATCCTCTTGGCTTTAGCCAAAGTATTAAGGTCAAAGAAAGATTAAAACTTTTTTTCTTGAAAGATTTTATTTATTTATTTGACAAAGAGAGACACAGTGAGAGAGGGAACATAAGCTGGGGTAGTGGGAGAGGAGGAGGCAGGCTTCCTGCTGAGCAGGGAGTCCATCATTGGGCTCAATCCCAGGACCCTGGGATTATGACCTGAGCCGAAGGCCGATGCTCAACAACTGAGCCACCCAGGCACCCCAAAAGTAAGATTAAAACTTTAACAAAATTATGGGGCACCTAAGTGGCTCAGTCAGCTAAACGTCTGCCTTCAGCTCAGGTCATGATCCCAGGGTCCTGGGATGGAACCCCACATAGTGCTCCCTGTTCAGGAGAGAGCCTGCCTCTCTCTCCCTCTGCTGCTCCCACTGATGGTGCTGTCAAATACATAAATAAAATCTTTTAAAAAAAATTTCAACAAAATTAAAAATATGGATATTAGTATGTATATTTGACAAGCCGAAGCCAATGCCATGTCACTCTTATAAACTGTAGAAACTTCACTATTCTTTCACTAACATACAAGAGACATACAAGATTTTATTAGTTTCAGGTGCACATCATGGGATTCGATATTTTTGTACATTATAAAATGATCTCTATGATAAGTCTAGTTACTGCTATCTGTCACTGTATGGTACAATATTACTGATGTTGGGTAAGCTGCACGTAACATCCCTACAACTTATTTATTTTATAACTGCAAGCTTATACTTTTAAAAATTATTATTATTATTATTTTATTAACATACAATGTATTATGTATGTTGTATGTACAACATACAATGTATTATGTATGTTGTTTGTACAACATACAATGTATTATTTACCCCAGGGGTACAGGTTTATGAATCATCAGGCTTACACACTTCACAGCACTCACCATATCACATACCCTCCCCAATGTCCATAACCAACAAGCTTATACCCTTAACCCCCTTCACCTATTTCACCAGCCTCCCGCATTCCCCCCCACACCCTCTTCAGGTAACCAACAGTTTATTTCCTCTATCTATGAGGCTGTTTTTGTTTTGTTTTGTTTTTTTAGATTTTACATACAAGTGAAACCATATGGTACTTGTCATTCTCTGTCTGCTTTATTTCACTTAGCATAATATCCTCTAGGTCCATTCACGTTGTCACAAATGGCAAGATTTCTCATCATTCTTAAGTCCTATATTCACCTACTCAGTGAAGAATATGAATTTTCTTTGATTAGCCTTTCTAAACTTACAATCACTAAGAGCTGTCATCAAAGACCAAACTCCTTGCCAAGATTTCTAGTTTTTCAGAATCAAGGTTAAATGAATACATTATATTTCATTTTTAAGTTTTTATTTAACATTTACTGAGCCCTTACTATACATACTGGCTAGGCACATTCAGCAATACCTATTTTAATGGCTATTTCACCTCTTTGAAGTATGTGCTATTACTATTATTATTGTTCTATCACAATCTTCCTTTTAAAGGTTAATAAGGAAAGGTTATAATAAATGTACCAGAGCTACTATTGTCAAGAGTGTACCGTGCCCCACACACTATACTAAGCTTCACAAGAGGTATCCTATTTAATCCCCACAACTATCTTCTGAGGTAGATACTACTGCCCCCATTCTGGGAGATTAGAAAACAAGGCCAAAAGAAGAAAATGTAGAGCCAAGATCTATGCATCACATCAGAGTCAGTCCACGAGCTTTGAAAACAACCTGCACCATATTCCAATCAATTCTGTAATATTATCCAAAGTAGATTTCAAATTGCTTAATGAGCACCTGAACTCATCTACACTACTTCTATTCTTGAGTTGTCATGTGGTTTTATTTGTATTTTCCTCCATAATTCCTCATCTCTGGAAAAAGATACACATTATAGGAAGTGCATACTATTTATTCCAAATCAAATGAGTAAAACAAAAGTGTAGAATTATAGATTTAACACTTTTTATTTTACAAACTCTTCCAAAAGTGGGCAAACTCCAGATAGGAAGAAATTTTATTTCATATTTGCATGGGTGTTAACCAGCTATTGGTAACCTGTGAGGTCCTCACCAATCAGAATGGCTAAAATTAACAAGTCAGGAAACAACAGATGTTGGCGAGGATGCGGAGAAAGGAGAACCCTCCCCTACACTCTTGGTGGGAATGCAAGCTGGTGCAGCCACTCTGGAAAACAGTATGGAAGTTCCTGAAAAGTTGAAAACAGAACTACCCTATGACCCAGCAGCTGCACTACTGGGTATTTACCCAAAAGGTACAAGTGTAGTGATGCAAAAGGGCACGTGCACCCTAATGTTTATAGCAGCAATGTCCATAATAGCCAAATTATGAAAAGAACCCAGATGTCCATCAACCAATAAATGGATAAAGAATATATGGTACATTAATTTATACAGTGGAATACTACTCAGGCATCAGAAAAAAAAATCAAAATCTTGCCATTTGCAACAATGTGGATGGATCTAGAGGGTATTACACTAAGTGAAATAAGTCAATCAGAAAAAGATAATTATCATATGATGTCACTGATATGTGGAATTTAAGAAACAAAACAGAGGATCACAGGGGAAGAGAAGAAAAAATAAGAAATTAGAGAGGGAGACAAACCATCAGAGACTCAAGCATAGGAAACAAACTGAGGGCTGTTGGAGGGGTGGAGGGTGGGGGAATAGGCATTAGGATGAAGGCACGGGATATACTGAGCCACGGGGTATTATATAAGACTAACGAATCACTGACCTCTACCTCCAAAACCAATAACACATCGTATGTTAATTGAACTTAAATAAAAATAAATCAATTTCTTAAAAAAAAAATAACCTGTGAAGTCCTGTTAAAGAAAATCCTGTCCCTACTGTGGAGGGTACATCTCAGGTCCTGAGAAATGCTTCTCTACAAGCTGTTAGACAGCAGATAGCCAAAGCAAATCTTTCAAAAATTACACTTCTCACAAAAAAATAAAAAATCTTTTGGGGCATTTTCTTATCAGAAAGATGTAAATAATTACATATGGTTTAGAAGTGTAAGATGGCACTGAAAGAATTAATCCCGTGAGAGAAGGTTCTAATCTTATATTTACCCACAGGAGTACAAACATACACTCAGAGATAACAAATGGAACCAAAAATAAATTTACTGATAGTTTCTCACATGAGAAAGTTTAACAGTGTTTCTTCCTATAGATAGCCACTTTCTTACTTTGGGTATCAAACGTATTCTAACAGTATATATTCATTATCAGAAGTCTCCCTGAAACCAACTGCAGCAGTGCAGAAATAAAAGAAACAGTCTGGCTCTATAAACCAAGCTATTACAGATCCAGCTCCAAGCAGTTGAGACAGGCCCCTCTGCCAGGAAGAGGTTCATACACACTGGCCACGTGCTTCATAAGATGAACCTTCTTAAACCAATGATGGGGGTTGAATGCTTCAGAATATGATCAGATCTGGCATCTATATAGTGTGGAAATGAGTTTTTTCTTACATGAGCACCGGTGATCTGGAAAAGTGGGACAAACTGATGGGGACATTTGGTGAAACTGCCACTCCTGAAAACCTGTTGAGCTCAGACAGCCCCGACCCTGAGGAAGCCTGTGCCTGTGAGCAGGCAGGCACACCAATGCAGGACATGCAATCTGGCCTCTGTTGAATTCTGTTATCTTTCCTTGAACAGTGATATCTGGCATACATTTCTCAGCTCTAGTTCCAGACATACGGTGGGGTTTTGTGGGTTACCTTCCAGACCACCACAGCAAAGCAAATGCGGCAACGAAACAGGTCAAAGGAACTCTGGTTTTCCAGCTCATATAAAAGTTCATTTACACTGTACTAAATAGTCTAGTAAGTGTGCAACAGCATTATGTCTAAAAACATGCATGTACCTTGGCTTAAAAAAACTTTATTACTAAAAAAGGCTAACACCACCTGAGCTTTCAGCAAGTCATGATCACTGACCACAGATCAATGTAACAAATACAATAATAATAAAGTCTGAAACAATGTGAGGATTACCAAAATGTAACCCAGAGACATGAGGTGAACAAATATTACTGGAAAGACTTGCTCAACAGAGGGTTGACCTTCAATTGTGAAAGATACAACATCTCTGAAGTGTACCAAAGGAAAGAATAATAAAACCAGGCAGTCCTGTCCTTCTGTTTGATAAGACTCACAGTAGGGGGGAAAAAAAACTTCAGTGTCCCTCAATTATGAGATGTCATTTTAGAGTTTCACATGTTTGCCTTGGGTCCTCTCAGTTGTCATCCTCCTGTATGTTTCTATGTGAACCATGGAGTCAAAGGAAAAAGATAACCCCCTCCTGTTTGTTAGTAGTAGAACATTATTTGTTCTAGCACCATCTCCACTCCACTCCTCCCCCAAAATACCCTATTTGTAAATAAGCTTAATTTCCATTCCAAGAGTTTGGGGTGAAGGAAGATTTCTTTCCATCTCTATTATTTCAGAGCAGAGCCAGGAAACGTCCTGATTCCATGTTTCCAAGAGTCTTACAGTGTTGACCTTGAATAATAAACTCTACCCCTCTGGCCACAAACACCTGTAAGTCCGCATAACCTCAGAGTCCTGTGCCTTAGGGAAAACAGGGAAGGCTCTAAATGGATTCTTCTGGGTTCCATGCAGTGTAGTAGCATAAGACACAGAGCCCAACCCCAACATTGGCCCTCATTTGACAGAAGCATCCTGGACATCCTACACTTCTCTACGTGAATGCAGCATGTGGGACTTACTGGGGAAGTAAGATGTCTCTAATGAGAGCTAGCAGATTGCTGTCAAAGTTCACCTCCTTCTTGTCATCCCCAACCTGGTTCACGAGTAGAGATGTGGTTTCTGAGAGTAACCGCAAGCTGAAGAGTCTCCACTCCACTTGAAAGAAAAAAAAAAACAAAAACAAAAACCACTAAGAATATGAGTACACGGAGAGAGAATGAAAACTGAATGTGTACCTAATGGCATTCTCGCTGATGTGGTCACACTTACCATTTTGGCTCTGAACCAAGGAGATCAAGGGTGGCAGGATATAGTCAACAACCTTAAAGAAAAGACATAAAAGATTTGGTTCCAATCTTTTTAACCACAAAACTGGTATTAACTACTATCAGCACTTTTCGCACTGACAGAATCACTAATCAAAAGAGGGGGGAAAATCAAAAGCTAAATTTATCCTGGATTTAAACTCTGCATGACATTTAATAAACCACCAAGCTCATTTAACTCTGAAAAACTCCTCAGGTCAAAATGACATTATGATCATCAAAATGGTAATTTATCAAACCTTCAGAGTTTACAAAAGAAACTTTACTATATAACACAAAATCTGGTTGGCATGGGTTGACTAAATCACCAAATTAACATATATAAGCTGGTGATCATTACTCAAATTTAAACTATACAATCAAAATATTGGGAGAAAAAGGAGATACTCAATCCTCATGCTTTATTAACTACATCAAAGAGCCATGACAAGTTAATCTTGGGTGTTTTTAGAAACTGATTCAAAAGCTATAAATCCACTCCACAAACCACCTCTAGGACTTCCTCTTAGTTTCAGACAGAGCACAATCAAATATGGTTTGAAACCTACTCCAAAATAACAAAATTATTCCCCTGGATAAAAATGAAAAATGAAGGACAAGTCATTTCCACATCTAATTTGGAAACCTACTCCCTCATTTGATGAACTATTTTGGCAACAATAAACAAAATTCCTGTTGTTTACAAGTGAATTTATTCCAGACCCTGAAATATGTATTTGTTCTATCTACACTGAAAAAAAAAAAAAAAGAATTTTTTTCTCTCTACACTGAAAAAAGGGCAGGAGAAACTGGTCACACCTCAACAATACCATCTTGCTGTCCAAACCAAGGAAAGGAAGCTCTGCACAGATAAAGATTTCCACACATGGGGAGTAGACCATCAGTATGAACCTACTCTAGCTCCACTTTATATAAAAAAGTTTACATATGATATTATATCTTGATATTTGTGCAAGAACCGAAAGAACTAGAGATGTTTTGTTTATCCTCTTCCATTAAGTGATGTCACGTCACTGAAAGCCTCGATATCCTGCTCCACTAAGGAATCTTTACAGCTCTAAACTTGCAGTTATGTCAAAAGCAAAAACCATGCAAAGGAAAGAAATATATCCTACTATTAACACCTATTAACATGATCAACACTTACCTTAAAGGCTTTAGAGAAGTGGGACTGACATAAATGATCTAAGTGTCCAAGTTTAAAGAACAGTTAAGCATGGTGAAAAAGCAAGACCATCAGAAGATGAAGGGACAAAAATTAGTATTCCTATATGCCTACAATATAACCAATCAAATGACATAATTAAGATACAATCTACAACAACAAATAAAATTCTGAAGTATCTATGATATTATGATTTCTACAGAAAAAAATGTAGAAAATATTTATAGGTATGATCACTATTGGTAGACTTCTGAAAAAACCTTGGACGTTGTCACAACCATCCTTACAACAAGAAAAATGCTAAACCAACAAAATCAACAGGTCTTTGTAGACCTGATCAGAGAATTGATGTCATGGAACAAACTCCTGCCCCAAATGCTTAAGAGCCAGGCAAATACAGAGAATCACAGCTTTATGGGAACATGAATCACCACTGGAGCTGGCAACTGATACAAAGGAGCCTGAGGTTGGGAGATAAAAACTCCTAGAGCCCAGCCTCAGTGGAACCCAACACTCCCATGAGTTTAACTTCCCAGAATCCCCACTAGATTCTCTGGGTGAAAATCAAAGAAACACCCCCGTCCCTATGCTTCAGGCAGAAAGAAAAAAAATTAACCATTGTGAAACATGCTCAAAGCATTCTTTTCTCCTCAACAAAGGTCTGGACACAGGGAACACTAGTTCACCAGAACCTAACCGACCTGGGTAGGACAAACCCAACTCCAACACCCTCTAAGCCTTCCTGTCTCCTCTGTGGGGGGAAATAACTGAGAAGTACTTCTGAAGATCTTAGACCAAAGGCACAGGCTCACAGAAAGAATCCTAACCATAGGACTGTTGGATGCTTCCCCTCCCACAACAATATCAACAGAACTCCAGTATAATAACACAGATTACAACTGAGACAGTTCCAAGACACAGGTTTTATGTCAGAAGGAGTTATTAGGAAAACCCAAACAACAGGATTTAACAAAAACAAGGATGCTGCAGGGAATTTTAACCTCTGGAACAACAGGTTCAGCAAACAGTGAACATAACCTGGCTTCAAGCCATATACATGTACAATCTCACACTAATGACTCATTTATCTCAGTTCATTCTACCTGATAGGTCAGGTTGGAGTGAAATATTCGAAGTGTTAAGAGAAAAAAACCACCAGCTTCGACTTCTGAGTGAAACTATCCCTCAAAAGTAAAAAGATAAATAAAATTTTCTCACAAACAAAAATGGAAGAAATTTTCTGTCAATAGACCTGCCTTACAAGAAATATTTTTTAAAAGTTTTTCAGAGAGAGCCACCCAGTTGGCTCAGTCAGAGGAGCATGCGACTCTTGATCTTGGGGTTGTGAGTTCAAGCCCCACACTGGGTGTAAAGATTACCTGAAAATAAAATCTTTTGAAAATAAAAAAGGTCTTCAGAGAGAAGAAAAAATGATACAGGTCAGAAACTCGTATTTCTGTGTCAGAGAAGGAATAAATGAAAGTAACACAGAGTCATTGATGAGAAGACTCAGAGAGGTTAACTCTCCTCAGAATTAACCCCTAATTCCAATGTATATTCCAAGGAGGTTTTCATGAACTACTCATATTGATTCCATAGTGTATTTGGAAAGTAGTGACACTGCTATAGAAACAGAAAGATGGATGGAAATTAAGAGGGACACACTAGTTCTTGAGCAAGGCTTGACTTTGAATAAATATTCCTCTTCCTTATTCTTGAAGCCTTTCCTTCCCTGTCACTTGTTTTTCTGTAGAATCCTTTGTTCCAGGAACTCAGTATCAATACTGAGTTAATCGTATACTTAATAATCGAGACTCTGATGGCCACATCAGTGCAAGTCATGAGACCACCTCGAAGACATGAAGAAGACAGCTGGCAAGACATGTTTCAGATTCCTTTCGGAACCACCCAGATCCTGTATTTTCCTATATAACCCCTCGGCCCAGGCAAGCTTGCAGTCTTGGAGGCATTAGCCTGCTGCAGAATTCTTTCTCTGGCAAAGTAATAAGCTGACTTCCTTCATTATACAGCAACTCTGTCTTTGACTATTCATCTAAGGGTATAGGTTCCGTTAGCTATCTATTTGGTTAAAAAAAAATACCAGAAAATACTTTAAAAACATGATTATAGGAGGATTAAAGATGCAACAGTTAAAAAGAAAGGCTTTTAAAGGAAAATAAGAGCACAGTTTTGTGACTTCTTAAATAACATCTAAAAAGTACAAGCTGAAATTAAAAAAAAAAAATTGTAGGAGTCCCCATAAACAAAATGAGAAGAAAAGCCACTAGCTAGAAGAAAGTTCTGCAATCTCCATACTTGACAATGGATTAATACATGGAATACAAGGGAAAAAAAAATGAATGGGAAAAAGATGAACAATCCCTGAAACTAGAATAAGTGGTTCCCAAAAGAGAATACCCAAATAGCCAACAAACATGTGAGAACTACCCAAACCCACTAATGATCACAGAAATGAAAATCAGAACACTGAGATACATATCAACACATATCCAGTTAAGAAATCACATTAATACCAAGAACTTGCAAAACCTGGGGTAGGGGGAACAGGTAGTCACATTCCACAGCAAATCAGTAAATTGGTACAACAACTTGGATAAAGGATTTCACAACACCAACCAAAGCTGAAGATGAACACACCCTACAACCCAGCAATTCCACATCTATGTGACACATTCAAAGATCCTCACTGAAGATCTGATTTCAAGAATTCAAAAACAGAATGTGTAAATCTCTCATCATTATATTTCATAAAAACAATCAACCTGCAAAAAGATCTGGATGGCATAACACTAGATAGCCTGAAACAATACCTTAAAAACAATACAAACAAAACCTTAAGTACAATATAATCTTAAATACATCCTAAATGTAAATTTCAGTATTAAAAATATATTTCATCAGTTTTAAAAGAAGAAATCTAGTTCATTAAAAAATTAGATGATATTATAATTAATGGTTTTCCTTTGAATGACTGAAGGCAATTACAATTGCATCCCAGGATGATACAAATTTAATCCTTCCAATTGAGAATAATCCTTTAGAAGGAATAACAGGTAGAGGATGGTAATGAAGAAATAAAATGCTTGCTATAATATGTAAATGAAAACTACAAGACAATTCAGAAGATTATCTGACTATTCAACTTTAATTCATATCTTTGCTGAACAAGACAGCTGATTACATTATCAAATGAAAACTACCCCTAAAGACATGAACCAATAAATAAAAATAAAATTACACTGAAAATGTCTGGATGCTTAGCAATTCGAGCAAGGCAAGGGAGATAAAAGCTGAAAAACAGTTTTATCTGTTTTATTTATATTCTATTCAATAACTACATAAATCAAAATAACAAATGGTTTTCAGGAAAATATCACTGGTTTTCAAATCCTAACAAGGAAAAGGACCATATACCTTTGGCAAAATGCTCACTTAAATATACAATGATTCGAGCAAAAAAGAACAGATGAAAATTAAAATTTTTAGATGTTACTTTAGAGCATAGAACAGTGAAACATATTTAGTTCTTAGAGTAGAATTTAGCAGAAAAGACGAAGAAAATTTAACAACAAAAATCTAAGAAAATAAAACATTTAGATCTCTTCCCATTCAAATCAGAATGGTTACTGAATCTACTCTCAACAAAATGCAAGAAAAAAAAATCTGTAGAACTGATACATCTCAACATTTCTACAAATATTAAGTATAAGTAGACCTATACACACACACATGCGCTTGCGCGCGCACAGAAAAATAATTTCAGCAAGCTCACCGAACGTAGGTATGGGTATTTTTACCACCACCACTATCAAAACTTAATAGCTACTAAGGGCTAGAAGGGAAACAAACACAAATGTACAATAACTAACATTATGTAAATTGGAATGTGCGAGTGAGCCAGAGTTTCCTGGCATAGGGGAGGTGCATCTTGTTGCTGCCACTGGCCTTGAAATAAATAACCGCCAAGACTTAGATTTAAAGGCCAAGAAGTCCATCCATATGATGACTTGGGCCTTTTTTTTTTTTTCTTTTTGAGATATTTAGACTAATTTACTCTGAATTTATTTTGAAAACATCCAGATGAACCATAAAACAATTACGGATAGATAACCCACAAGATAGCAGCCAGAGAGGAGAAAGCAACTCTAAACTGAGAGAGATTAGCTCATGATGACAAATTGAACAAAATTCTAGCCTCTGGCCCCAAATCCCTGGAGTCACCTGGTCACTCATGCAGAGAGGGACAGAGGGGGACTCCTGTAAAATAAAAGACCACAGCTCCAAGGGTGCTCAAAGTGAGTCAGCAGAGAATGTTGGAAAAACAGAAAAGGCTCTTGGAAACACAGGACTGAGGATTACTTGGGCCCAGCAGCAGGGCGAATTTGTTCTTTTTTAAAAATATCTTGATACCTGTGTTTCAGTACAAATGGCTTCCAATATATCCCTATGCAGTTTATTTATTTTGCCTTATGCATTTAAAAACATCTTGAGAATGAATTCACAGACTTCCCCAGACTGCTAAAGGCTTCCACTGTACAAAACTCAGGAACAAACCAGAGTCGGACGCCAAGAACACCACCCTGCTGGGCTCACCTGGTTCTCGTACCCTTCCAACGGTGGGCCACTTGCCCATTACTTCCAGCCAATGCACATATCTTTAAAAATGGACCCATTTCACCTAAGAAAAAATCCTTCTAACAGAAGCGTCATCAAGATAAAGACACTTCACAGGTGTGAACTTCTGATTAGAGTCTTTCAAATGCTAACCAACCACCTCTCTAGGGTGCATTTGTGAGAGCAAGTCACACACAAACTAACCTTTCCTGGGGCAAACATTAAAAAAGACTCAAGCATAGAATTTTATACCTCTATGATTAAGTATTTTCAAGTAAATTACCCTAAGTATCTCAAAATAATACAGGGAGAAACCTTAAAATGACTCATGAAATTATTTCACACTTCTCTGCCCAGGCACCCACTCAGGAGTTAATGCCTGTCTTCAAGATTTAGTTCAAGAATAAAATCATCCCCTCTAAAAATAATCTCCAGACCCTCTCAACTGAATAGGATTCTTGGCTATACCCCCATGCAAACCACCAATGCAGCACTCTTCAAACCATACGTGGTCCAATCTTAATTTTTCCCATTGGTCTCTTCCAACCAAAACTGAACCTATTCAGAGCAGGGTCTGATTCCAGCTCACTAGTGTGTCCTTGGTGCTTCGTTTTTAAAAGGTGGTTTACAAAAGGTACTTACTATAAACACATGAGTGATAAATACATAAGTATACCAAAAACTTAAAAGTTTTTTTGGGTCCACTCATTACATGGCTGCTATAACTCTATTCATATTAATCCATCCCATTAATATGAATAGGATTTTTTTTTTTTTAAAAGATTTTATTTATTTATTTGACAGAGAGAGACCACAGTAGACAGAGAGGCAGGCAGAGAGAGAGAGAGGGAAGCAGGCTCCCTGGTGAGCAGAGAGCCCGATGCGGGACTCGATCCCAGGACCCCGAGATCATGACCCGAGCCGAAGGCAGCGGCTTAACCCACTGAGCCACCCAGGCGCCCCAATATGAATAGGATTTAAAAAACATTTTAAAACCCAAAAGGTATTTGTTCAGGCACCTCAATGGCTCGGACAGTTAAGAGTCTGCCTTCAGCTCAGGTCAGGATCCCAAGGGCCTGGGATCAAGTCCTGCATTGGGCTCCTTGCTCCACAGGGAGTCTGCCTCTCCCTCTGCCCCTCCCCCCACTCGTTCTCTCTCACTCACTCTCTCTCTCTCAAATAAATAAATAAAATCTTTTATAAAATAAAATAAAAAGTATTCATTCTACACAATGGCAATTTCTTTTTAAAAAGAAAAAGAAGGAAAGGAAAACCTAATATGATTTTGTATGCTAGTTGTCAGCTGAGGTGACCCCAAACTTTAATTTTAAATAAAACTCTCAGACCTGAATTCTATAAGAAATCTCTGGTCCTTTCCCAGATTTCTAGGAATGTACAGTGGTTTATTTACTTTCCCATGCTTCACTGCTGACTCAGATTTTTACTTACTCTGGTATTTATTTAAGATTTTAGTTATTTATTTGAGAGAGAGAGAGAGCACAAGCAGGAGGGTGGCAGGCAGAGGGAGTGTGAGAAGCAGGCTCCCCACTGTGCAGAGAGCCCAATGTGGGGCTCAATCCTAGGGCCCTGGGATCATGACCTGAGCCACCCAGGTGCCCCTGTACTCTAGTGTTTTATTAGCTTCTCACCTTCTCCTGCTGTTTGCTTCAGGGAAAGTGACTATACAAATGAACGGTGGTCAGACTATCTGTCACAATTAGGACCCTGCCCCACAGCCTCCGCAGGAAGTGGGCGGGAAAGCCAAATCATACCTGCTGCAATCAGCTCAGGATGGTCAGGGCATGGTGGATGACGGCCAGCTCCACTGTG
This sequence comes from Lontra canadensis, assembly GCF_010015895.1. Classification (NCBI taxonomy): domain Eukaryota; kingdom Metazoa; phylum Chordata; class Mammalia; order Carnivora; family Mustelidae; genus Lontra; species Lontra canadensis. The sequence continues at coordinate 15,651,536 of NW_022631014.1, read as the reverse complement.
TTTGGCACCATGCGCCACCCCCAACTCAAGACTGGCCAGAGAAAGCCAAATATGCTCCCCTAAGCAATCCCACAGGAGACTCTGTCATTAGCCTGCCTCCAGCTCCCCCGTGCCAACCAAGATATGCCTTCAGCCTTCCCTTTTTTTTCACCCTAAAGTTTTTTTTTTCTTAAAGATTTTATTTATTTAACAGACAGAGATCACAAGTAGGCAGAGAGAGAGAGAAAGAGAGAGAGAGAGAGAGGAGGAAGCAGGCTCCCCGCCAAGCAGAGAGCCTGATGCGGGACTCGATCCCAGGACACTGAGAACATGACCTGAGCTGAAGGCAGAGGCTTAACCCACTGAGCCATCCAGGCGCCCTCTTCCCAGTATACTTTTAAACACCAGTCATGTGTTATTTTCATCCTTAACACCACCTAATTTTTATAAAGTTTTTAATTTTAATTCCAGTGTAGTTAACATACAGTGTTATATTAGTTTCAGGTGTACGACATAATGATTCAACAATTTTGTACATAGCACTCCTTGATTTTTATCTAAACCTAGGGCTAAGTTCTGTTAGAATCAGAGAAATTCAAAGCCCGTATCATACCAACACCAAGAATGATTACTGGTTAATCATATTACAGAACGCTTCTTGATTTTAAAATCATATATGGGGAATGCAGTCCGACTCAGGATAAAACTGAATCTGCAGTTTGAAGAGTCACATTATAAAGGTATGCTTTCATGACAATCCAATGCCAAATGGCAACAATGCAGCAGGGTAATAAAGAAGTGAGGAAAAGGGCAAAAACCTAAAAACCCTCTTCACCAAATCACTGTCAGGGCACAGTGAGGCAACCATGAGAACAAGATCAGACCTTGTGTATGACAAAGAAAGTGTTCTACACCTTCAGTTGGCATGGCTTTGTTCACTGGTACGAGGTCTCCCTATTAAAACAAGAGACTGAATCATCGGAGATACCTTTTGCCACTGTGAAGTTAGATGGTTCGTTTATCAGTGCTCTCCTCTTCTAGAATCTTGATAAATAACATACACAGAATTGATAAATAACTTATACACCATCTAAGTAAATGCCACTGCAACTCTAATCATGCTCCCCTGCACTAATGACTTCCATTGTAAAATTCCACCATTCATTACCTATTTTAGTTGTAGAGATAATACACTTGGGTATTGAGCAATCCAAGGAATTTTAATATTTAATTAATGGCTGCAGCATTGCTTTCTTAAACAAAGACGTTCATCTGTGGTAGAGGTCATTGAAGGACATGTCCTAAAACCAGAGTTGTATTTCCCCTTTTAAAAAAAATGCAGATTCCCAAAGCTATGGACTTTTTATTTCTTTGCTCAAAAAGCGGGCAAAACCCCATATTCAAAAACTCTGTGTGCATGTTTGCACATCAGTTGTTGCTAATGATCATCCTCAGTGTCCCAAAAGAAATGAATGCCTATGACTTAGAGATGCTACTGACAGCTCTGGGACACATAAGCTAAACAATCACAAAGGCACTGAAATATGTAAATAACATTCCCACGGCTAACCCTTACTCCAGTTGTTCTTAAAGCCAATGATATCCGAAATGATACTTTAACATTTAAGAGACTTATTTTCCATTTTAAGAAATGATGAACATGAAGCTTAGCAGTTTTAAACTGTAAATAGAAATGTAACCATACTCAAATTTTCTTCTTTTCACAGAGGAAAAAGCAACAATTTCACCTATGGAAAGTATATTTCTGAAATAATCATTTATGATGAAAGTAAACTTTATACTGTTATTTCTGTAGAGGGGTGTTTTTCCTTTTTTTTTAATTTTATAGATGAAAGTATATCATTTTAAAAGTGAAGTTTTACTATTCTAGATACTCGATTAAAATTCTTATCCTACATTTGAAAATTAATCACCACTTCCTTCATTGCAGCAGGCCTTGGAAAATCTGGTATCTCTGACAGCACAGTAATTAACACGTTCACACCAACTGCCAGTCCCCTTTCCTCCACACAAAGTAACATCAGACATACAGAGAACACATGCCTAAGACATGAATTCTACCTCTGCTAATGGCAGAGTGGGTCATACAGAACACCCCTTTTGAGGAGAACAACTAAGAAAACTAGCCACAACTTGCTTAAATCTTCTTTACAATATTAAATACCTAAAAAGATGTTAAGAAATTCCCAAGGCACAAGAGAGGGGCAGAATTTCAGAAGACTGGCATTTGCTTTTGGCAATACCAGGACTGGGAGCCACAGGAACTACTCGGGAGGAAGCAAAACAGTAAACCCTAGGCATTTATCCTTTGATCCCACAAACACCGTTCTGAAAACGGGCCCTGAAGTTACCCCTCCAGCAATGGGAAGCTGCATATGCATGAGGCTATTTGTTTATAACTGAAAAACATTAGATACTACATGTCCCAACACAGGAGATGGGTTGAATAACCTACGATCCATATACACACCATGGAGTACTATACTTCTCTGATGAAGAAACTGAGTTCTAGGAACTGAAATGGAGTAATTTCCAACATCCATTATGAAACAAAAGAGCAAAGTGCAAAAGAGTAGAGTGTGTTGCCTTTTATACAAGAAAGTGGCAGAAATAAGACATCTGTTCTCTTCACCAAAAAGAAACACTGAAGGAGAAACCAGAAAACAACGAGGCCAGCTACCTGTAAGAGTAGGCAAGATGTGCTGGAACCAGGACAGGGTAGAAGGGATCCAGGCCCAGGGGAAGGAAGTGACACTGCTCTGAATACATCTGTTTTCTATGGCTTTGGATTTTGGAAGCATGTTAATCTTATATGTATTCAAAAAATAAAATAAAAAAGGATAGGAAGTAGAAAAGAAAACCTACAATTGAAAGCAAACTAAAAACAAATCAACTGCATTTCAGATCAGTATGATAACCACACTGAAAGGGGAGGAAGGGAACCAACCCCAGTACCTTATGAACACAGCATTGAGTATGCAGCCCCCGTCTTGCTTGAGTTACATCTGGGAGGCAGAGAAGAGGGAAGAATTCCCTCCCTGATTCCCTGATTTCATTGTTTGTTTTTGTATTGGTGAGGGTAAAGCAATTCTGTAACAATTTCAGATGCCTTACACAATTAAGCAAATGAGAGAATGTGATGTTGCTGGAAGCCAGAATTTTTACAAAGGAAAGAAGGGACACATAAATATGAAATGGGGAAAGGCAAAAAAGGACCACGTGGACAAGGACTGGATTTGAAGGTTTTAATGTGAACTCATGATTCAAAATACATATACGTGTGTGTGTGTAGGTACAGGCATATGCAAGCATGCATATGAGTGTGTCCTGCGTGTTCCTATGTGTATATACTTGTATCCACTTCCTAGCTCTGTTTTATGTATACATTTCCTAGAATCCAAGACATCCTAGGAAGCAAGAGCACACTTGGGGCCCTAACTAATGCCACCTCCCATGAAAAGGAGCCCAGGCTCGTCAGAGAATTGACTGGGAAATGACTGAGCCAAGGCAGGGAAGCTAGAAGCTGAAGCAAGAAGATCTTGTTGTGCCAGAAAGTTAGGGGAAAAATCACTCAAAGAGTGATAGGGTATGTCACAAGGACACAGGAGCCAACTTGAAAGGCTTTATGTTGGCCAAGTCTGGTGTAATTTGAGCACTAAAATAAATCTAGCAATGAAGCTGCTGATAAAAACAGGAATCGGTGGTACACAGAATGATGGCAGACAGAAAGATGTCCACCATCCTTATCCCTGAAACCTGGTAATTCCTTATCTTACACAGCAAAAGTGATTTTGTCGATATGATTCCATCAGGGATCTCAAGATGAGGTGTTTATCTTGGATCAGACAGGTGGGCCAAATGTAAAAACAAGACCTCCTGATAAGAGATGAGGGTCAGAGTGAGAGAAGGAGGTGTGTCAACAAAAGCAGAGGTCAGTGGGGCACCTGGGTGGCTCAGTTAGTTAAGCATCCAACTCTTGGTTTCGGCTCAGGGTTGTAAGATCGAGCCCAGCATCAGGCTCCTTACCAGGCATAGAGCCTGTTCAAGGTTCTCTCTAGGGTGGGGGGAGGGGGGAAGCAGAGGTCAGAGAGAGAGATCTGAAGGTGTTACACTGCCACCTTTGAAGACGGAAGAAGGGACCGTAAGCCAAGGAATACGGATAGCCCCTGGAAGCTGGAAAAGACAAGGAAAAAGAATTTTTCCCTTATTGCTTCCAAAAGGAGCCCAGGTATGCTGACACCTTTATTTTAACTTCACAGACCCATTTTGTACCCATTTTGTACTTCTGACCTACAAAACCCTAACATAATAAATTTGTGCTGTTTTAAGCCACTAAAATTTTGATAATTTATTACAGAAACAATAGGAAACTACTATAGAATACAAGTCCATACCAGTGATTGATTAATAGATATGCTCATTCATATCAGTTACTTTGCAAAAAAAAAAAAGTCATATTTAACCAAGATATAAACACTTTTTAACTTATTGATGAAAAAAAATTTTTATATTTATGCAACCTTTTTAAATTTCAGCATAACATACATACAGAAAGGTACACTAATCCCAGGCATATGTCTCAGTTAACTTTCACAAGATGAACAGACTCATGTCTGCACCTGGATCAAAATAAGGTTTTACCAGTACATTGCAAAGTCCCCTTGTAGCCCCTTCCAGTCACCACCTGCCCCAGGAATAACCACTATCCTAGCTTGTAATAGACAAACCTGTTTTCAAATTTAATGCAACTGTATAATATTTTGTATTTGCCATCTTTGTCTCAGTATTAACTTTGCGAGATTTATCCATGTTCTTAAGTATAACTATAAATCATTCACTTTCTTTGCTACATAGTATTCCATCACAGGACAAAACCATAATTTGTTTACCCATCAGATTGTTGACGATGGACATTTGAATAGTTTCCCATTTGGAATTATGAGCATCCTTCTATGTGTATTTTAGTGAACATATGCTCACATTTCTATTGAATGTATATTTAGAGGTGAAACTGCTGACTCATGTATATACTATGTTTGGCTTCAATAGCTACTACCTGGTTTCCAAAGTATCTGTACCAACTTACATTCCCACTACAAGTTTTTGAGAGTTCCATGATCTACATCCTCACCAACTCTTAATCCAAAAATCTGATTTAAAGATAAATTACTCAGTATTTGTTAGCTTCCTGGCTTTAGCTTAAAAATTTACAAAAGGGCAGGATTTCGTTTAAAATAAGGGGTGGGGGAGATAATGACTTGGTTTTTTAGTAAAAGAAACTGAAATATATTTTAGGTGACTTATGTATATTATTGCCATAATTTTCCAATTAAGAATCATCTTTATTTTTTTCTTTGCTATTAGAAACATTTTTTTTGGAAACCACCATGAATGGGAACAAATTCTTTGTACAATCCCAATCATTATGTATTTCTGACTGCTCTGTAGGCCACACTGTTGATTTCCAACTCTGAGGAATTAAGTGGTCTAAACTCTAGGAAGAATCTGAGTTAAGCAATTGTGCTCATCAAGAATTAAATGCATGTAATCACTTCCATATAGTAAAGTATTGATCAGCAGCCTTGAACACAGTTTGTGCTAGCATTTCAAACAATGTTATGCTCCTGGGAGTGCTGGATCTTCAATTTCATGTATTCCAGTCATGCTCAGGAAGAGATAATTAGAAGATTTCCCATGGGTTATAGCATTAAAAAATATTTTTTTTATGAAGCCCATTTTGTGAAGCAATGGTACCTTTCCTATCATAATATGGGCTGTAGTTATTATGATGGCATTTCATGTCTTGTAAATAAACTAATTAAATGCCTACACACATGTAAGTACAGATACATGTAAATACTGGATCTTAACAAATTCTCCATGGGATTATTGTCCACTAGGATAAAGAATCAATAAGCAACACTGGAGCAAGTAAGAGCTCAATGAAATCATTGCTGAGAAAGCGACCATCAGAGTTTCAGGTAATAGCGGGTATGATTATTTGGATTAACCCTTTCACTGAAAACAGTGTACGATGCCAGATAAAATATAAATGAACAAAATCTTCAAAGTATTTGAGATCTGAAAAAGACAGTGGCAGAACTTTCAGACCAATTTCTTGAATGAACGTCTTACCTAGAGAGTGGAATAGACCACGTGAGCACATACCTGATTGTGCCACAGAGATGCCTACCAGTAATGCAAACACAGGCTTCAGTGGCATTGGGGGGTACCGAGGGGGGTGGTGTGCACCTGAGCCAGGGAGAAAGGTGTAAGTTTGGGACTTCCCAGCATACCCAGTTTTGTATCGTCTCTTACCCTCAGCTGGGCACTGAGGAGGGAGGATTATGCTCTCAGAGTAATGCAGAAATCATTCCAGTGATCTAGTCACCAACCACTCCACACACATTCACACTCCTGGGAACTGCTGAGGAGGCTGCCCTGGGAACTTACGATCTCAGACCTATAACCTGTATTTTACTTAAAGGTCTGATATGTTACTTAAAGAAAAGAGAGCTTTTTTTAAGTTCAGCTTTTAATAAGTTAATACACATAATGTAAATTTTACGGTAAGTGGTAAAATAACAGGGAGTACCTAAATACAACATTCCTATGGAGAAAAAATGAAAAAAAAGTCATTAAGAAGAGAAATGAAAGATGAGAAAAGAGAGAATATGAATGACAAAGTCTGAAAGAAGACGGTACAATGAAGCCCAATATACTAACTACAGTAAATGTAAACGGAGTACATGTTCCAGTGAAAAGCTAAATATTGGTCAAATTAAAATTTTTAAAAATACCATACAGTATTTACTATGAAACAGACCTAAAATGTAAGGATAGAGAGCTGTTGGAAGGGAAAAAATGAAAAAGATATATCAACAAATATTAAGCAAAAGAAAGTATGTGTGATTATATTAAATGAGACATAATAGGCCTTACAGCAAAAAGCATTACTAGAAATAAATGTCACTTCGCAAAAAAAAAAGATCAATTTCATAAAATGACACCAAAATTTAAATTTTCATGCACCTAATAACATGGCCTCAAAATACATAAAACAAAAACAGAATTACACAAGGAGAAATAAATCCATAAGCCTTAAAGGAGACTTATTCACACTTCTCTCAGTAAGTTATAGACAAATGATACAACAGTCAAAATCAAAATCACAGAAATACCTGGACAAGCATTTCATAAAAGAATATTCTCAAGTAGCCAATAAACATTTGAAAAATAACTCAGCCTCATTTAGTAGTCTTGATCCTACCATTTAAAACTATGGTAAAATATCGCAATATATTCATTCATTAAAAAGCCTGAGATAACAGGAGTTGAGAAGAATGTGGGGATGGGTACTGCACTGCTAGTGTGAATACAAATTAGTACCACCTCTTTGGAAAACACTATGGCATTTTCTAGATAAAATGAGTTTGCAAGTATTCCATAACCACTAATTTCACTCCAAAGTATGTATCCTAGGAATACTGCATGCTTATGTGGTACGAAATACAAAAACAAGAATCTCCACAGCAATATTTTGTGTAAATGCCAAAAACCAGGAAGAGCCTAATGCCTATTGAGAAAAAAAAATAAGTAAATTGTGATATCTGCATATACTCATATTTCAACATTAGGATACAATACACTAATGAAAAATTAAACCATAAAGATACTTAACAACACAGATATCCTACAAACACTGAGCATTAAAGGGAAGGGTCACAAATGAACACGTATAGTATTGATACACAGTATAAAGGCAGGCAAAACCAATCTATATCGTTTAGGGATGCATACACAGGCCTACAAAGGAATACATGGGAATGATTACCATGAAAGTCTCTCCCAGGAGGAAAGGAATCCTGATTGAGGGGAATTCAGGGCTATAGTCATGGTTTTTCAACAGAGTGGCAATTTCTCAAGCACTGGTTTTGCAACTATTTGTTAAACTACACACGTTTTAAGGCACTTTTAAAGAGGAGGAGAAAGAGGAAATAGAGGAGAAGAAGTAAACAACCATCAAGAATTGGTAGAAATTTTCTACCCTCAAAAAATAATTACCCCCACTCTCTTGAAACATGTGTCCTCCAAGTCCCTAGATGCCATGTAAGAACGCAGGCCACCCTGAAGTCACTCTGCTGGAGAGACCACACAGAGGATGGACAGAGTCCCTGAAGAGTCCCAGCTGGAGGCAGATATGTGAGCAAATGAGCCTTAGATGATTCCAGTCCCAGGCACCACTGACTACCAGCACTTAAAAGACCCCAAGTTAGAATTGCCTTACTGAGTTCAGATTGACTGAACCATCAGAGAAAATAGGAAAATGATAACTAGGGTACTCATCTTACCTGGCTTCTTTTCTTGATGCTTCCTGTGGGTGAGAATGAAATCACATAGCCTCTCCTCCCTCCTCTAAAGTCAGCGCTCAACTCGGCTAAGGATCCCTCAGGCAGAGGTTCTAAAATGGATGCAATTTCACAGTCCAGAAGACATCTGGCAACTAGTAAAGACCTTTCTGTTTGTCACTAAAGGGGGAAGCAGTGGGTGCTACCCAAATCTAGTGGGTAGAGGCCAGGGACACTCCAAAACATCCTACAATGCCCAGGACAGCCATCACAACAAGGAACAGTCCATCCCCAAATGCTCACAGTGCCAAGACCGAGAAACCCTGCTGTAAGAGTTTATGCAGTTGGGTACAACAAATAACCAGGAAAGAAGCAAGAAGCAGCAAGCTGGGGGTAAGGTGTGGACCAGAAGGGAAACAGAATAATGACAATTGGTAATCCCAAAGAAATCAATGAGGGAAGACACTTCTATGGTCATCTCGTCAGGGGGGCAGCTTTTCTGAACGGTTATTTCATATTAGGAACATATATGAACCAAACATATGTAAATTACTCTCTTTATATACAGAAATACCAAGCAAACAAAAAAAATCTTTCTCACAAGCTGCCGGAACTGACCGTAGAGCAATAGTCTTTCAACAAAATAGGATACTGTATAATTGCTTCAAAAGCCGACAATGTGATCTTGATAAATTCTTCCGATGCCATCAGTCCTAGGAATACAGGTAATTATTACAGATGTTTATTTTCATGTGCAAAATCACATCGAAGTACCTCAAACAAAGATGCAAACTGTTCCATGGTCTACTCACCTATAGCTCCATCTATGTTAGTTTCTCCTGAGTCTACAGATTTAATATGACTCTGTAAAAAATAAAAATTAGTAAGTGAAGATTTCAAAATAACTCTGAAAGAAAATAGAGATAATATTTTCCCCAAAACTGCACCCATCATTCTTACTGAAATCATTCCTGGAAGGTATTACATACCATATCAATTTATAAACACTACAATCATCATCTTAAAATAGGATCATGTGAAATAATATATACATTGTAAACCATAGTCATGTTTAAACACAGATCACCACCCATGAGATTTAATGTTGGAATAAATGCCATAGCAATAAAAGCACAGAAAGGTCAACCTATAAAAGTGAGGATAATCCAATTAATACATAACCATTTCCAATATGCTACACTTACTCCCTACCTTGGAAGTTAGTACAGATGCACGTAACTGGGTGAAACAAACCTCTTCCAGGAAGGTCAAGCCTTGTCTACCCTTGACTGCACTTAGCACCGAGAGACAGCAGTTCAATCACAGCCTTCAAAGTTCACCACTGTTCTTAGTCCCTCTGATATATGTGCTACCCCAACCCCAACTGAAGCCCTGTGCCTCCATGCACGATGACTCCCAACACTGTTCTAGAGGCAAGCCTACGAGCTCCCTGTGTGAATTTCCCAGTCCCCAGCTAAAGGCCCCACAGAGAAGAGGTACTCTGTGAACACAAGATCTGAATGCAACAGTAATAATAACCAACATGGCCATGATGATGACGTGTGGAAGCACCACAACGGAGTTCTGGACCTTGGCACACAAAAGAATACATATATAACATTTTGTATATAACAAATACCAAATAAAGTATAAGATTACCGTGGCATTAAAAAAAAAATTAAGCAATTAGTCTGGAGGGAAATGATTCCCTCTTAAAATACTTGGTAATATAAACAAGTATATATAACATATATAAAAGAACATATGTACAGGTCTTTGCACTATAAAAGAAAATCCTTAAACCCGTATTTGAGTTAAGAACTAAGACATTCCTGGGGTGCCTGGGTGACTCAGTAGGTTAAAGCCTCTGCCTTCGGCTCAGGTCATGATCTCAGGGTCCTGGGATCCAGCCCCACGGGCTCTCTGCTCAGCAGGGAGCCTGCTTCCCCCCCCCCACCTCTCTGCCTGCTTGTAATCTCTGTCTGTCAAATAAATAAATAAAATCTTTTTAAAAAATAATAAAATAAAATGATTTAAAAAAAAAAAAGAACTAAGATATTCCAGGGGCACCTGGGTTGCTCAGTCAGTTGAGCATCCGACTTTTGATCTTAGCTCAGGTCCTGATCTCAGGATTGTGAGCTCAAGCCCCATATGGGGCTCTCCATGTTCAGCAGGGAGTTTACTTCCTCTATCCCTCTGCTCCTCCCCCTGCTTGCTCTCTCTAATAAAATCTTAATAAGTTAAATAGAAAAAAGAATAAAAATCTATTTATATATATACACACAGCATAATCTCAACTACATATCAGTGTAAGTCATATATGTATATATGTGTATGTATACATATATATACACATTACACATAGAGTTTTCCACACACCGATTCATATATGTGAATTGAAACACGCTAAGTAAACAACATGTTAACAATGGGGTTGTTTCTGAAACTGATGGAGTTATGGGTGAATTTTTTCTTCAAATCTCACAATAATTTTCCACATTTTCTTGAATGAGCACATATTTTATAATTTAAATAAATAAGCACAAATTGCCTTTAAGACAAAATTTCAAAGACATATGCTTTTTGAAAGCTGAACATATGAGATACTTTAAATTGTTTTTTTAGTCTGTGACTACAAAAACCAAAAAACTAAAAAAGAAATAATATAATAAATAATTTTAAATAGGCAGCATAAGCCTGTCATAATAATTTGGTTGAAATAATTTCACAAAATTCCAAAATAGGCACATAACTTTTGCCGAGTTAAATATGATGTTGAATAAAATACTCAGAGAAAGATGTCTTTTGACTTAAATAAATCTATTTAAAGGTCTGTGAATTACTTAGTAAAGAAAGAAGGCACAGCACAGTGTTTATACTATGATCTTTCCTATGTATATTTTTTTAAATATAGATAATACACAAACACAGATGAGGACAAAAATTTTCTAGCAAGAATCACAAGAAACCACCAGCAGAGGTTTCCTTTAGGAAGACAGAATGCTAGCCTAGGAGATGGGCTTTCACATTTCATTTTCTGCCCTTCTGCACTGTTGGAACTTTCTAGCCATATATGTGTATTAATGTTTTTTCTTTTTTAATGTCAAGAAGGGTTATCTAGACAGTGAAATTATGGGATTCTTTAAACTTATTCTCTTCCTTATGCTTCCCGCTTAATTTTAAAAAATCCCTCCTGAATGTTTCATTGACTTACCAATTTTAATGCCTTTTGATACATTTCTTCTTCTAGTAAGCATGAAGGTGTGTAAATTAGGAAAATACCTAGACGGGCCAGTGTGCAGAGAAAGGGCTCACTTGAGATGAGCAGTCATGAATTTAAAGTGAGACCAGTTACAAAAAAATAAAGAAAAAAATAAAGTGAGACTAGTTACTTCATTGAGGTTTTTTCTAGCCATATTAGCCACTCAAAGCAGGAGGTGGAGAATTACATAGAACCAGAGCTAGCATCTGCCAGATGAGGACTTTGGACGAAGAAAGCAAAGGGAATTACAGGTTTGTGTAAGGCAATAATGGGGACTGAACAAGGGAGTCGAAGCTGGGTGAAGAGAAAATTGACATTGTTATCCCTTGGCAGGACAGGACAGTAAGTGGAAAGTGCTAAGACCAATTTAAGTGTCAGAGGAATCGAAGGGCTGTTGGGCATGGGGAGCAAAGGAAGTGAGGTGAGAATCAGGGGTGGTGGCCAGACAGTTTGGTCCTGGAAATGTCATGGGCGCAGGCAGCTGAGAGAAGGAAGACAAACTCCTGAGGGAAGAGGTGGTGGAGAGACTGAGAGGCTGAGGTGTTGCAAGGATGGTCCAAGTGAGGTTTGGTTTTCCAAGAACATGGACAGATACAGCATGGAGACACTAGCAGTGAGCTCAATGCTGGAAGATTCTGAGGCATGAGGGGCAATGATCCAGGAATCTGTATGAGCACAGCACATGGTATAACAAAGGCCACCTTCTGAGGGCACAAGCTTCGAAGCTGGGAGTTTTCGCAGAGGAGCAGAGAGGATAGATTCCTGTCCCACAGCCTGGCTCCCTGTGTGGAGGAATGGGGACCCAAAAATGGTACCATCTAGAAGGAAAAGCAGCACCTCAAAGGCAGGCCAGAGCTCTGCAGTATCATTCAGTACTTCAAAGAAGCTGGGAATGAGCTCCTGCAGCAAACTATGTATATAAATTAACTTGCGGTTCATAAAAGGCAGGGGGTCATAATAGGAACATCTGTGTGGCAGTGACCAAGTACATAGTACCATATTTTTAAAAATGTAAGAGTGCACTCTCTCTGCTCTAGCTACTGCAGCTGAGGTCATGCCTATCAACAAACCAGCATTCACTTAAAATAAAAATCTGCAGAAGGCAGGAAGTACATCTATTTTCAAATAATTATCTCAATGCTCAGGATAAGTAAAGATTTACTAATAAAGGAGATTATAATTATAATTTTCTATAAAAATTTTACCAGAATAATTTTATCATTTCTTGTATTTGAAAATTAGAATTGTGTGGTCTTTTTTAGGAGAAAACGATAGCCACCACACTGCTATTGCTGCACTTTATGAGGCCAGGACTTTAAAAAAAAACACAGCAAAATCCTCTTCCTCAGCTCATTAATCAAGAGCATTTTCAAAAGGACACAAGAAACACAGTGAACATTAGGTTAATACACATCATGAGTTCCCGAGCGCATTTCCTTAATGTCATTGCTTCCTATTTCCCAGCCCAGTTCAATGGAGGCCCCACAGAACCATGGTATTCACCAGAGAATCTCCCCACAGCACTTCCCCAGAGGCTCACATCATCCCTAGATACTTTTTTTTTTTAAACTGGAGAGAAATGCGGGTATGATGACACACCGCTTCTGTTAATCAGAAGGGAAAATAGCAATTACCAGCTATGTAGTCCTCTTTTGCCTGGACCCTTTGAAAGCTTAATAATGGTTTAAAGGTGCCCTGCTAAATTGTTTCCAAATACTCACCCGTTTAAAACATAAGAAGACCAAAACTTCACTTTAGTTGGGAAAAATATGTTTACGAAATGTTAATTGCTATACCCGTATGTCCATACATTAGAAGTCCTGAATTTTCCTACCCCCCCAAAAAAAATAAATAAATAAAAGAGGTCTATGGGTCAAATAGGCAAACCATGCCTGGTGCCAGCATGAGAAGTGAGACCAACAGAAAGCACAACGCCACCGCTCCCTCCAGCCCAGCTCCTTCAGGACCCTTCTCACGAGTGGCCACCACACCAGCCTGACTGCTATCTCCACAGTTGTGAAAGGCAGGCCGGCAGCTTCTGGAGAGCTGCTTTAGAGGAAGCCCAGAAAGCTCTGGAGAGCAACTTGCTGCCATTGGATATAGCTACTGAAGATGAACCAGGCTAGAGTAGCTCAAATGAAGGCAAACTAAGCTATTCTACCAAATAGATTTCGAAAAAAATACTAAAAATAATATTTAACTCCAGATAGAACAATAAGGCTTTCAAAGCACAGTACTAACTACACCCACCAGATTGACCCCCTCAGGCCACCAGGACAGAAAGTGCCCCGCGCTCTGGACAGTTTCTACAGGACTGCTACATACAGCTGTGCAGTCCCCTTCGCTACACACACACACACACACACAAACACATACGGACACACACGCACGTGCACATGCACACAAAACCAACAAACAAAACATCTTCCCAAAAAAGAGGAAACCTCTACCAAAACAAAATTTAAAAGAATTATTTCAAAGCACAAAACTCAAGAGGCTTTAATATGCTAATCTGCACTGTGAATTTCTGTGAAGCTGGAGGATGTTGGTTGAGTTGACTTTGCCTGGTGGCATCAGTAGGGCACAGTGACTTCGATAATACCTTTGGCACCCTCTGGATAGATTACGAATCAGTTCGTAGAAGTAACAACCAACTCTCAATAGTTCATAATAAATGCATAAGAACTCTGTAGATAAGTAAATCTAGGTCCTTCATTTTAGTCAATACCTCTTCCCCTTTACTAGCTTTTCATCAAAGCCATCCACACTGAGTAAAAGAAGAATGAACACACAGCTAAGGCCAAATAACACATGAGATGAGGAAAATGATGAAAAAATTCTGGGACTGGTCATGATCCAAACTAGGAAAACATCATGGAGAAAGCCAAAAGATCTTTTCCATTTTACTTGGCTAAACTCCCTCTACCTGAGTGACATTATGGGGGGTGGGGGGGGAGACTGCTAAAGATTTTTCCACTATCCTAACTACCTTTCAATCAAGAATTTTCTATTCCCTAAAAGGGCCTATATTAAGAGGACCCTACAGACTACCTCCTAATCCACACAAAGTTCACCCAACCTTGGGAGAAGATGAGGAGGTCCCTCCTTGGTGTGGCCTCCTCCTTTGTCTGGAGCATAGCATTAAATGGAGCAGATGTGTTCTCCCCAAAATACACACACATAATTCCTGAAGTTCATAAAGACTTTTCGTTGGAGACACTTGCCAGTTCCTTGAAAACCTAAACTATATTCAGTTAATGTACACAGAGAAAAGCACTCCACAGGAGAAAAAAATGAGAGAGCAAACAAGGACAACAATCGGCCTCCCAAATAAACATCATGTCAAAAGATTCCAAGAGGGCTACAAGGGCAAAACTACCATTTCCAGGCAACGATAGCTCAGTGCAAAAGGATAAAGGAATTACTGCATGCCAAAATGATACTATATAGTACTTAAAAACAGATTAAAAGGCAAATTAAAGGTAGCAAATGAAAATTCTAATAATTTGCAAATCCATGAATGTACAACAACAAAATTACATACTTTGCAAAATTTAAGATTCAAGGCACTTAAGATAATAAAGATTTGAAGTTAGGTACAAAAGGACCCTAACTACATTCCTTGAACACACTTCTTAAAAAAATCAGTGATCTCTACGCAACTTCAAAACTTCATTATTTTACTCTATGATGAACCTTCTAGAAAACTACACTCCCACTTGCGGAGGACAGTCATTTTTTTGTATTCCAAACTTGGGATAATATAGAGATGTTTACCTCATTTTAACTAGAAACCTCTATGGCTTTTTGAAAATCTCAATTGAGTGTTTGTTATTAATATCAAAGTAGGACTAGAGATGGCATGTGACAAATACCTCAGCTTCCCCTTTGTGTAGGTCCCCATTTTATCAACAATATATAACTATTCCAGGATAGAAAAAAAGATAATATGATTCATGAGCCACAATCTGAACAAAAAGACTATTTTTTGTGAACAAAAATGAAGTGAAAAGTAGGACAATGATTTGCTTTTCATTGTTACCCATCTCATCAAAATTAAAGAAAAAGTTAAGTTGAGCTTAACTTAGAGAAATGCCATCATAAAAAGAGACACTGCATGTAACTGGACAACATAAGCCAAAGTAAATAATGATGATAATATATTCCCAGCATTCTATTCTCTCCAGGTTGACTATTTTAAATTTTTTCACAATGTTTAATACCAAAATCTATGAAGTGTTTTCTATGGACTTATTTACCCTACTTGGGCGGTATCTGAACAAAATACATTATCAGGAGAGAATGTATTTTTCTCCAAATGTCAAATTTTATTACAGTCAACAGATAAAAATATAAAAAGGTCACATCCCTAGAGTCAAATAAATACCACAAGGATTTTAAAATTACTTCATTCTGACACCAAATTCCACAGACAGTAGAGACAGCCACATTTTTATTAGGAACGTTAAAAATTCAGTGTTACTCACAAGAATAGTTCCATAACTGAAAAGGAATTCTTCTGTTACAACTTGAGGTCGAAATACCTGTGTGATGAGAGTTTCCACAGATTAAATCCTGAAAGCCATGTGTATGAAAACAAAATAAAAATGTTTTGTCTGGGGGCACCTGGGTGGCTCATTGGGTTAAAGCCTCTGCCTTCGGCTCAGGTCATGATCCCAGGGTCCTGGGATCGAGCCCCGCATCGTACTCTCTGTTCAGCGGGGAGCCTGCTTCCTCCTCTCTCTCTCTGCTTGCCTCTCTGCCTACTTGTAATCTCTGTCTGTCAAATAAATAAATAAAATCTTTAAAAAAAAAATGTTTTGTCTGAGTTGCTGTCTCTAAAACTCAATTTAACCAAAAAGGGAGTCACTTTTACATTATTTTTTTTGCTAATAAGATAGTACCTGAGAAGTTACGAGGTGGAGCACGATAGGCATCAGGGGTAGACACAGCTTCAGCTGCTTCGCTTGCACTGTTGATGGGTGTTTGCGGCCAGAAACATTAGCCAAGGCATTAAGAATGTCACCTGCAAAGCACATCCCAGAGCACACATGAAGGTTACAGACCACAAATACTTCAGGACCACCAGTCACTGCTAGAACACTCATGGGGCTGCTGAGATAATTACTTTCCAAATAAAAGAAGTGGGTAGGAGCTGTGTTATTTTATTCACAAATATTGAGATTATAATAGAAAGCTGTGGCCTCTGAAGACAGAATGGATATAAGTTTGATCTTTCATCTAGCAATTTTAAACAGAGTTTATAGTAGCGGTTTTCGACATGATGATTATTATTTGTTTTTTTGGTCTTTTCCAAATTTTAACCATAAGCACTTTTCACTCCTGTAAACAGAAAAAATTTATTTAAAAAATTAAGAATGAATCTTGGAACACTGAAAAAATAAATAAATAAATAATAAATAATAAAATAAATAATAAAATAAAATAAATATAAAAATTAAAAATGGGGGCTCCTGGGTGGTTCAGTCGTTTAAGCACCCAACTCTCGATCTCAGCTCAGGTCTTGATCTCAAGAGTCATGAGTTCAAGCCCCATGTTGGGTTCCATGCCCAGCCTACTTAAAAAATATGTAAGTGAACAGATTACAGACTGCAATTTTTAAATAATAGAATAGGATGGAAGAAAAAGGATCAATTCCTAAAACTTTCCATTGGATGATAAGTCCAATCATAAATAAAACTTGTATTATGGACATCTGAATCTTAGCATCACATCCTAAAACGGGATGAGTCTGGCACTAAGAAACTCAACTACCAATTGACCAGACTGTAGTCTTCAGGTTGAAATCTTATAAAAGGTTACAATCCCCCCCAAAAAATTTGAAATGTTCTATTTTCAGTCATTAACAGGCAAAAAAAAAAAAAAAAAAAAAAAAAATCTCTCAAAGTATAAGTAAGGACCAAAAGGATACCATCAATCAGCCATGAAGATATTTTCATTATTCTGATTTAATACGCAACACTTCTGAGTCTAAGTATATTTTACCATAAGAGACTGGATCAAATTTCACATTTTAAACATTTCTGGTTTATAGCTACATCTGCTGGAAAAGCATGGAATGGGATTTAAATAAAATGTATGCATTCCTTAGATTATTTTAGTTTTTCCAAATAACAATGAATAAGAGATTAACTGGGATAGACATCTTTTGCAAATCCTTACGTGATATGTTTATTTAAATTTCTTCAAATTCCAGAAGTTTCTAAACTTTGAACTTCAAAATTAAAATTCTTTAATATCTATACATTAATGCCTATACATTTTAAAATTCTTTTGACAGTAAATAAATGTGTGGCTGTAACCTGAAGGAGAATTTTTTTTCTTCAGAATTAGGCAGAGAGAAATCTCGAGAAAGCCTAAGTTCAATTTTAAGCTCTTAAGATGCTTTCCTTGTGTTGATTTTCCAAAATTGCCCGTTCACCACAGAGAACACCTCAGTGCGACCTTTAGCCTGCTCATTGCCTCAGTCATGTCACTGATTCAAAATAACTATAAAACAGATAAAGTAAATCTTGAATTGAAATCTTGAAACAACACAACCAAGAAAAGGTGTCACTGTACTCGCCTGTGATAAGCGAGAGGCAAGACTAAAAAAGAGGCACAACCGAAAAGCCCATGCGCAGAAAGGCAATCAGCATGAGGCCAGTGGAGGGGCCGGCGGAGGAGCACCCGATTTACCCAGGATACGTGGCAGTTCCTGCACGATGTGATGGATGAGAAGGTCCAGGCATCTGGACAGGTATTCATTGCTGCTTTCCTGCTCCTTGCCTGGAGTGGTCTTTCTGCTGTCTCTCTCGATGTACATAACCAGTCTACATACAGGAAAGTGCAAAAGATTACCTCTCATGATAGAACAGTTGATAGCATCTGTCTAAAAATGCCGCCAAGGCAAGTGTTTCCAGGGGGCACAGTCCCAATCATGCTGACATTTGGATTTGTAGCAATTTGTCAGGCACAGTCTATTTTTGCCTTAGAAAAATCTAAACGTTTATGCAGTGAGAAAATAAGGCAACTTAGAATGTATCTGCCAACATATTACAAAATAATGCCCTGATTTCATTTAGCCTTGGCCCAGGAAAAGAAACCGCATTTTTCAGATGACAGATGAAAGGCAAAAAAAGGCGTCTGGGCAGAAGAGCACTCTTTGAGTTTCAAAGATTCAAAGTGGAACCACAAGTTGTCTGCACTTCTGTTGGTCATCAGTACTAAATTTGCTTGGAACCTCAGGCAAGTCCCATGAATTCCGGCTCCTTCACTAATTGTGTACATAAATCCAAAGAAAGTTTCATTTCAACATTGGATGATACGGATAGCAGACACTATATCAAAACATCTGCATTTCACATGTCACTTTTCCCCTAGTTTTATGATCTCTGTCCTTTAACAAACATAGGACTTCTTCAACCCACTGGCATTTAGTACATCAATTTCTGACCAAGTGTGCCCAGCCCAGACCCAAGGAACATACCGGGCCATTACTCCAGACACTGAAGGTAAGGTTGAAAACTTTTAGGCTCATGTTTCATCCCCTTTGCTGAACCCACCAGGCACATTCCCAAATACCCACTTCTCTTGTTTCTTGAATGGGCAGTAAGTTCACTGATTTTGTTGCATGAAAGTCCCTTTATATTCCCCATGCCATCATCCCTCATCATTCCTTTTCTCAGTTCCCTTGTTCTCACTCATATCACCCAATTTTTACTTCCCAGAGAGAACTTCCAACCAACTCCTATTGCCAACTGGAAAGAGAGGGGTTTGTACATAACACATGTAGATATAAAGAATACTGAAATCGTAAAGCTTAGCATTCATGTACCTCTCTTCGTAGATCTGGTCAGGCTTTTTGCCATTTTTTGCTCACTATTACTTGGAGCTCTATGTGAACACACGCGGGCAACACTGAATCAAAAGTCTGTTTCCATCAGCCAGTTAGCATCCTCTGCTCAAGTCACTGATGACAGTGCTGGCCACACTCTAACAAGCACATGGCATTCATTAAAATCAGGGAAAACACTCATGAATCACCAACAGTGTATCACTACTACTTAAAGAATTCACAGGACAAAACGTCCTGATGACAAGTAAACCACTGAAATGAGACCCTGAGACTTCATGATAAATGGACTTTAAGAGTTTCAGGAGATGTGATACAGTGCATGGGGACAGCCTGCTCAGCCAGCCAGCCTGGAGCTTCCAAAACACATGCCACCACACACTGTTGTTATGGCCGAAAGCTTCTGAGACAAGAGCAGCAACTTTAAGAATCTCTTGATTAGTTGGCACTGTTCCCTCAGACCAACCCAAGGAGAGGGACCTGAAAATACCAAGGAGGGGGGAAACTAATCTTCCTTTTCTGCTCCCCAAAAGGTGTTGCCTGACATCTCCCTGCCCAGACTTAGCCATCTGCCCAACAGCTTTTCTGAAGTGAAAGAATACATTGTCTCCTCCAAGATGAGTATTTCAAACACACCCTCTAACCATAATCTGCTCTTGATCCTACTTGCACACTCTTCTACTGTGACCAATCCTCAATTTCAGGAAACTTCTAATTGAATCCATGACGTTTTCTCCCAATCCACCAAGACTTCTCTCTTCTTCACTTACTTCCTGCTTCGATTATATCCCATTATCTATCATTTCGATACCCTCTTGTCCCCTATCTTTTCTTTGGGCCCATCTAGCCAAACGTACTCTGGATGAGTCCAAAGATCAGCTTTCTGGATGCCTGCAAAGAAGGCTGCTGAAGCTCAACTCCACCATAAATGCGTGACACCACTACTGAACGGCCCAGAGCAGTAGCAGCAATCTGAATATCTCATTGGTTAATGTATGTCAGTCTATTTTCAAATTGTTCTTCTCTTCAAACCCCTAAGGGTCCACCCTACAATGAGACTCTCACTGAGTGATTCTGCCTATTGTACAGAGAAAATAGAAAGCATCATGAAGGAACTGTCCTTCCTAAGTCTCAACATGCACACCTCCGGTGAATCACATCCTAGCCACCTTTCCTCCCATCACAACAGAGGACCTATCTCTCCTTTGCTCTGTGCTTTAGCTCTCATTCTCCCCTACCTTCTCAGAACCTTAAAACTGCCAATTACTCATTTTCCCTTTTATATATTTACTTTCGGCCACTTAACAACATAATTTTCATAATTCTTCTAACAACTTCCTCATTGCTTCTCTCAGTCCCTTCTCGTCAAACCTCTTAAAACAGAAATCTATACCTAGCACCTCCACAGTTCCTCCTACATGTTCCTCAACCCATCCCAGTCTCACTCATGGTCATCACTCACTTGAAGGTCACTGACATCAAATCAAGTGGGCATGTGTCAGCAGTGTTCAACACTGTTGTCACCCCTCCTACTCCTCAATATATCATAACACCATACCTTCCTAGTGTTCTTCACCAGTTTCTTTAGTTGGTCCTTCTCTGCGTCTTTTGTTGATTCATGCTTTTGTTGATTCATGCTCAAGTTTATCAAGACTCAGTTCTAGATCTACTGCTCTTTTCCTATTACCATTTGACCCAGGTGATCTCATCTCCATCAATGATTTGAATTCCACAATATACACCCGTGTATATTCCAATTCCAGAGCTGCAGCCCAAACCTGGTCTCTATATTCCACTGCTGATTTGACTTCTGCTTTTCTTTGTCTCAAAAGCATTTCAAAATCTACATATCCCAGGTAAACATGATTATCCCAACAAACCTGTGATCTTTCAGAATATAATGTCCCATTGTAAGACATCACTCTCTACCTTATTAATACAAACCAGAAGCCTAAGAGTCATCCTTATCACCTCCTTTTCTCTTACTTCCCCCAGCACATCAATCATTAAATGTTTCCCAAACCCTTACACTTTTCTGCTCCCAATCAAGTGCAAGCTTCCCTATTACCTTCTTCCACACAACTACAATAGCCTCCTAGCTGGTGTATGTCCTCTACTCTGTCATTTTAATCCTTACAAACCCTACATCTATGTGGATCTTGTCCACCAGGTTCCTCCTGTTCTTAAAATCTTTCAGTGGAATCCCACTATCCTTAACATGGGAGTACTTTTTTTTTTTTTTTTAGATTTTATTTATTTATTTGACAGAGATCACAAGTAGGCAGAGAGGCAGGCTCCCTGCTGAGCAGAGAGCCCAATGCAGGGCTCAATCCCAGGACCCTGGGATCATGACCTGAGCCAAAGGCAGAGGCTTTAACCCACTGAGCCACCCAGGCACCCCAACATGGGAGTTCTTAAAAGTCCCTATCATGGGGGCACCTGGGTGGCTCAGTGGGTTAAGTCTCTGCCTTCAGCTCGGGTCATGATCTCAGGGTCCTGGGATCGAGTCCCGCATTGGGCTCTCTGCTCGGCAGGGAGCCTACTTCCTCCTCTCTCTCTCTCTCTCTCTCTGCCTGCCTCTCTGCCTGCCTCTCTGCCTACTTGTGATCTCTCTCTGTCAAATAAATAAATATTTTTTAAAAAATAAAATAAAATAAATAAATAAATAAATAAATAAAGTCCCTATCATGACCTGCAAAGCCTATAGGGTCTGGGCCCCAACAGCATCTCCAGTTTTGGTTTGCTTTCTTTTCCTCTGGTTACACTGTTCCAGCCCCTCTCACCTTCCCCAGCAACAAGGTATTGCCTCTCTGCCTGCATGGCTCTTCTCTTCTCTCCTGGTCAGTGAGATTTTACAATTTTCATACATTTTATAATGTATTTTTTATATCTTTCATAATGTATTTTTGATTTCTGATAGTTTGCATCCCAGGAAATTTAAAAATACCATAGGGCAAGAACTATATCTGATTTTGCTCACCCCATCTTTCTACTTCTGAGTACAGTTCCTGACATGAAATAAGTGCCTGATAAATATTAGCTGACTAGACACATATTGCTGTTGAAACTGCACTAAGACTTTACCTAATTCTCTGAAGCAATTCCTTGGTCCTTACTTTTCCCAAGGTCTTTTTCTTAATTCTACTGTTTGATGTGTTTGGCATTTATATTGCTGGGTTATATAAGGAAGGGAGGGAGAAAGGGAGGGAGGGAAGGAGGGAGGAAAGGAAAGGCAAGAGATGGGAGGGGACAGAGGAAGAAGGAAGGAATAAAAGTTCTAAAAAAAGCTTTTTCTAAGGAAGAGATACCATAAGTAAAATCAAAAAACAAATGGAGGAAAAATATTTTCTCCATTTCGTTCATCAAGTGATGAATAGATAAAGATGATGTGGTATACAAATACAATGGAGTATTATGCAGCATGTCAAAGGAAATCCTGCCATTTGAGACAACATGGATGGATTTGAAGGGCACTGTGCTAAGTCAAGCAAGCCAAGAAGTCAAATACTACATGGTAGCATTTTTGTGTGGAATCTAAAAAAAAAAAAAAGAAGAAGAAGAAGAAGGAGGAAAGAAAAGTCAAACTCATAGAAACTGAGAGTTAAAAAAGTAGTTTCCAGATGCTGAGGGTGGGGAGAATAAAGAGAGGTAGATAAGATGGTTCAACTTTCCGTGATAGGAGCAATAAGGTCAGAGGATCTAATGTAAAACATAATGACTTCTTAATTTTGGCCATTCTAACTGGTGTAAGGTGGTATCTGAATGTGGTTTTGATTTGAATCTCCCTGATGGCTAATGATGATGAATATTTTTTCATATGTCTGTTAGCCATTTGTATGTCTTCTTTGGAGAAGTGTTTGTTCATGTCTTCTGCCCATTTTTTGACATGTTTATCTGTTTTTCGGGTGTTGAGTTTGAAGAGTTCTTTATAGATCTTGGATATCAGCCCTTTGTCTGTAGTGTCATTTGTGAATATCTCCTCCCATTCTGTGGGTTGTCTCTTTGTTTTGTTGACTGTTTCCTTTGCTGTGCAGAAGCTTTCGATCTTGATGAAGTCCCTAAAGTTCATTTTTGCTTTTGTTTCCTTTGCCTTTGGAGACATATCTTGAAAAAAGTTGCTGTAGCGGATGTCGAAAAGGTTACTGCTTATGTTCTCCTCTAGGATTTTGATAGATTCCTGCCTCATGTTGAGGTCTTTTAACCATTTCGAGTTTATCTTTGTGTGTGGTGTAAGAGAATGGTCAAGTTTCATTCTTCTATACATAGCTGTCCAATTTTCTCAGCACCATTTATTGAAGAGACTGTCTTTTTTCCACTGTATACGTATTTCTGCTTTGCTGAAGATTATTTGACCATAGAGTTGTGGGTCCATATCTGGGCTCTCTAACAACAAATGTTGGAGAGGATGTGGGGAAACAGCACCCCTCGTACACTGTTGGTGGGAATGCAAGCTGATGCAGCCACTTTGGAAACAATGCGGAGATTCCTTAAGGAATTAAAAGTAGAGTTACCCTATGACCCTGCAATTGCACTACTGGGTATTTACCCCAAAGATACAGATGTAGTGAAAAGAAGGGCCATCTGTACCCCAGCAGCAATGGCCACAGTCGCCAAACTGTGGAAAGAGCCAAGATGCCCTTCAACAGACGAATGGATAAAGAGGATATGGTCCATATGTACAATGGAGTATTATGCCTCCATCAGGAAGATTAATACCCAACTTTTGTATCAACATGGATAGGACTGGAGGAGATTATGATGAGTGAAGTCAAGCAGAGGGAGTTAAGTATCATATGGTTTCACTTGCTTGTGGAGCATAAGGAATAACATGGAGAACATTGGGAGAAGGAGAGGAGAAGGGAGCTGGGTGAAATCGGAGGGGGAGACAAAGCATGAGAGACTGAGGACTCTGAGAAACAAACTGAGGGTTTTGGAGGGGAGGGAGGTGTGGGGTTGGGTGAGCCTGGTGGTGCATGTTAAGAAGGGCCCAGATTGCTTGGAGCACTGGGTGTGGTGCATAAACAATGACTCTTGGAACACTGAAAAAATAAAATAAAGTTAAAAAAAACATGGTGACTATAGTGGAGAACACTTTATTGTATAACTGAAATTTACTAAGAAAGTAGAACTTAAATGATCTCAAAAGAAAAAAAAAGATAAATCTGTAAGTGGTGAAGGTATTAATTAGCTAGATGGGGGAGTCCTTTCATAATGTAGCAAATCACCAGAATCTACACTTTAAACATCTTACAATTTTATATGTCAATTATACCTCAATAAAGCTGAATCTTTTTAAAAAAGACCAACTGGGGGAAAATATTTTCAATTCATACCACAAAAGATGATATGTATACACACACACATATACACACTTATGTATATGTGTGTATATATGGGAGGCATACATATATATGCCTCCCAGATATCAATTAGAATAAAACTAAGAAGCCAAGAGAAAATATGAAGGATAGGAAAAGGCAATATACAGAGAAGATAATATAAATGGCCCAAACAAGATGCTCCACTTTGCCCATAATAAGAGAAATGTATGTTGGCCCTTGAATAATGTGGGGGTTGAGGGTGCTGAGCTCCCCACACAGTTGAAAGTCCACCCATAACTTTTGACCCCCTCAAAAAACCTAAAAACCTAAAAACCTGAAAAAACCTAACTACCAATACGGGAACCACAATACAGCACTTTTTAACTGTGATAACGCAATTTCCTACAGAGATGAACTATGGCTCAAGCACAGACAACTAGTGTCACATGATGTTTTAAGCAGAAACTCCCAACACTTGAGCTCACTGCAACTGCACCAGGAAGTAGCTATAAAATTCTTACAGTAATACAGTATGTGCTACAGTGAGTTTTATGTAGCTATGATTTAATACTGCATCTTTACATTTGTTTATATCTCTCTCAGCTACAAATGGCACCCTGGATAGTCTGTGTGCTTGAGCTGTGACCAATTTTAACACTTTTTAAGATTTATCTACTTATTTTAGAGAGAGTGAGAGAATGCACATGAGTCCGGGGGCAGGGCAGGGGGAAGGGTGAAGTTGACTCCCCACGGAGCATGCATCTCTATGCAGGGCTCAATCCCAGGACCTCAAGATCACAACCTGAGCCAAAACCAAGAGTCAGACACTTAACTGACTGAGCCATCCAGGCGCCCCAAATTTTAACTTTTTATAATAGATTTATACGTATTTTATGACAGTAAATGATAAGATAGACTAGTATCTATATATATTTTGTGCATTCATGACATACCCAAATTTTTCTTAATTTTTTTCAATATTTCTAGGCTATATGCTTCATCTGTAAGCTTTTTTCAAATTGCCACAAATCTCAAAAAAATTTTCCAAGGTATTTATTGAAAAAAAAAAATCTGTATAAAAGTGGACCCATACAGTTCAAACCCATATTGGTCAAGGGTCAACAGTATATTAAAATAACTGTACAGTCTTCAAATGGCCAAATGCAGAAAGTTCGATAGCAAAGACTGCCATCAAGACTCGGAATGATACCAACACCCTAGTACTGCTGGTGGAAGTATAACTTGGCGCAAATCCCAGAGATGGCAGATGGGCAGTTATCTTCAAAATTTAAAAAAAATCTAGCAAATCTACCTCTAGGAAGAAATTATTCTGTATATAATTGTATATAATTGTATATAATACCTGCAACACATTCATATCTTTCTGCTTATAACAGTAAGATATTAAGGAGGAACGTGCCCAGCAAAAGAGGGATGGTTAAATAAAATATGGTCCATCATTACACTGTAACTATTTAAAAAAAAAAAAAAAAGGAAACTGTCCATATACTATAGGGAAAGAATGATGTATAAGAGACATTGTTAAGTAAAACAGGAAAAGTTCAAAACAGTATTTTTTGTGTGTATAAACAGACAAATAGGATCTATACTCACATTTCCTTGGATAAAAAATTTTCTGGAAGGATACACAAGCCAAAAGCAACTAATAACAATGCTTAGGATTGCATGATGGTGCTCTGGGGCTTCGGAACACGAGGTGGAATATATTTCTCACTTCTGAATTTTCTTTGATTTTTGAACAATGAATACAACTTTTCTACTCAAAACATGGAATAATATCATTGTCCTACAGAGTCCATTTTTTTAAGTCACAGGAATGAAAGGCACAGCATAGTAAATATAGCCACTGGTACTGTAAAAGCATTGTACGGGGACAGATGAGAGCTACACTTGCAGTGGACACAGGACCATGTACAGAGTTATGGAATCACTCTGTTGTACATCTCAAAGTAATGTAACATTGTGTGTCAGCTATTCTCAAAAAAAGAGAGAGAAAAGAAAAGATATTGTTTAGGTGATATAATGCTCAATACACATGAGACGCTACCAAATGACAAGTGCTGAGTGCAGGCAAAAAGACTATCCCTCTCTGTAAGATCTATACAGTTATGCTTTCTCACAGTGCCAAGTGTCAGGATGACTTTCAAAAAGTAGTAAGCCGATGACAGTACCACAGCACTGCCTCCAAAAGTTTATTATGGTCTGTGGCCCATTAGGATGTCTAGACTTTTTTTTCTCCTTTCCTTCAGCAGGGTCACTTCATCTAACAATACTAAGATGGAGCAGCCAACCAAACCTATACGTAATTCCCTGCAGCACTATGTAAAACTGTGATCCTGAACAAATTTTGTTAACTCTTAAAAGCTTCAGTTTTCTAATTATAAATGAGATAATAATGCCCACATTGTAGGATACTGCTGTGACAATTCAATGAGCTAGTAGCCTGGGGTAGGACACACAGTCAATTCTCAAAAAATGGTAGTTAGTACTGTTAATTATTGTAATTATTTTTTAAAGATTTTATTTATTTATTTGACAGACAAAAATCACAAGTAGGCAGAGAGGCAGGCAGATGGGGGGGGGGCGAGGCAGGCTCCCTGCTGAGCAGAGAACCCGATGCGGGGCTCAATCCCAGGACCCTGAGATCATGACCTGAGCTGAACGCAGAAGCTTTAACCCACTGAGCCACCCAGGTGCCCCAATTATTGTTATTATTAATACTAATAATTACTATTACCTCTACCACCAAACTCAAGAAACTGCTTTCTTGAAAGATCCCAGAAGGCAAACTACTCTTCATCCTACTCTCTTACTCACAAATCATCATGGTTGAAAATCTTGCCTCTGGCTTACCCTGCATTTAGAGTCCTGCCTCAAGTGATTACAGTAAGAGGGAGTATGCTGTCTTTCAGGAGATGCTGTGGAAATACAGGTCATTAAAACTTTACTACTCCTTTTGATGTAAGAAAAATATAAACATTTCCTGTAAGGAAATAAAATAGCTATCAGGTCAGTTTTATTTTAAAAGAACATCCAGGATGTACAGCCATTTATTAACCCAATCTTCTAGTAAGAGGCATTATGGCTGCTGTCAGCTTTCTTTCTTACAGACCATTCCACTGTGAAGCCTGCTGCATCTGTCTCCTGGGTTACAGGGGCAAAAGAGGCTGAGGTACATACATAGAGAACCACCAAAGTTCCACATCACAGCACTGCCCCACTGCTTCCCAAAGTGGCTGTCCCAAGGTAGTCCCAACAGCTAGGTAGGAGTTGCCTCTGAGTTGTAAGCTCATCGCTATCTACTGGTGTCAGATTTCATCTTGACCCATCCATATCTTGTAGTCTTCATTTGAATTTTCTTCATTATTAACATGGTAAGCATATTTTTGTATCTCCTCTTTTGTGAAATACCTGTTCAGGGGTTTTGCTCATTCTCCCACTGGATTTTAAATCTTCTCTTACTGACTTGTAGGCATTATCTATATGGTCAAGATCTTTCTTCTTCCCTTTCTTTTCCCTTCTTTCTCTTTCTTCTCCTTCTTTTGGTCTTTCCCACTGAATTCCTCAATTCATTGGAAACGGATTTATCATATGGATTGGGAAGAAATTGAAATCCATAATTCTTCCAGGTAGATAACCACTTGCCTGGTACTACTGACTAAAAAGGTACTTCTAAAACTAAGTGTGAAAGAGGAAGGGTAAAATAACAAATACAGGGCAAAGTCTGATAAAAAAGCAGCTTACCCCTAGATTACCACCTCTACACATGGAGTCAGGTGACTGCCACTGAACTTGCACCCAAGAAGACATTGAAATTGGGAGGTTTACTCTGAGAGAAAACGAAACAAAGTTTCTAGACTGGGAGAAAGTAGATCGAATCAAAGAGACCACTACCAAAGTACAAATAGAGACTAAGTGAATTCCCACGGGGACTTCCAGCCCCCTTCCCCAGAAGACTCCGAGGATTCTGGCAGCCAGGGCCCAGCCTTCCAGCTAATAACTAGGATGCTCTTCATGCTCTTCAGCAAAACTAGCCCAAGGCAAACATATTAGAGATATTAATAAAGTTCAAATTAAATGTCTGTACAGATGAGCTTAGTGTGAAACTCAAAAGTCAAGAAAATTCATTCACGCACTGAGAACTTCTAAAACAGGCTATCATTCCTTCAATTCTTAATCATGATCAGACCAAACATTACCACTTATCTGCAGCCATGGTTTTGCTTGAATTCTAATTGCTGACATTCATCCATGCTCTTTTCCATTGCTAGATAGTATTCCAGTGTGTGGATATACCACAACTTAGTCATTATTGATGGATGTTAGAGCTGTTTCAGTTTATGAATAGTGCTAAGAATATCTTATGCTTGGCACATGTAAACATGTCCCATGTTGGGTAAACACCTGCAAGTGAAATTGCTGGATCACAAAGCATTCTTAGATTCAGTTTAGTAGACAATGCAGATAATCAGTTTTCCAAAGTGATTATTAAGACAATTTACATTCCAACAGGGAGATACAAAGAATTCCAGTTGCTCTACATTTTTGCCAAAATTTACGTTAACACGTTTTTTAATTATAGCCATTCTGGTGGGTATCATTTGGTACATCATCACAATCAAACTGAATTTTCCTGATGATTAATAAGGCTATGCATCTTTTTGTGTGTTAAATGGCCTCTTGGAGATAACTTTTGTAAACTGCCTGTTCAAGCCTTGTGTTCATTTTCTTTCCTTTTTTTTTTTTTTGACTTTTAAAAGCAAATTTTATTTTAAAAAATTCAACAATGATGCAACCACAAAAACTGGAAAATATATATTGAACATTGCATTACTAAAGCAACTAAGGTATCATGTACAGGCTTTTGTTCAATCATGTTTTAGGACACCTTACTAAGGAACTGATATTCTACATAAATTTGCTAATTTTTTTTGATTTTATTTTTTATAAACATATATTTTTATCCCCAGGGGTACAGGTCTGTGAATCGCCAGGTTTACACACTTCACAGCACTCACCATAGCACATACCCTCCCCAATGTCCATAACCCCACCCCCCCAACGCCCATTCCCCCATCAACCCTCAGTTTGTTTTGTGAGATTAAGAGTCACTTATGGTTTGTCTCCCTCCCAATCCCATCTTGTTTCATTTACTCTTCTCCTACCCCCTTAACCCCCCATGTTGCATCTCCTCTCCCTCATATCAGGGAGATCATATGATAGTTGTCTTTCTCTGATTGACTTATTTCGCTAAGCATGATACCCTCTAGTTCTATCCACGTCATCGCAAATGGAAAGATTGCATTTCTTTTGATGGCTGCATAGTATTCCATTGTGTATATATACCACTTCTTCTTTATCCATTCGTCTGTTGATGGACATCTAGGTTCTTTCCATAGTTTGGCTATTGTAGACATTGCTGCTATAAACATTCGGGTGCACGTGCCCCTTCCGATCACTACGTTTGTATCTTTAGGGTAAATACCCAGCAGTGCAATTGCTGGGTCATGGGGTAGTTCTATTTTCAGCATTTTGAGGAACCTCCATGCTGTTTTCCAGAGTGGTTGCACCAGCTTGCATTCCCACCAACAGTGTAGGAGGGTTCCCCTTCCTCCGCATCCTCACCAGCAGCTGTCATTTCCTGACTTGTTAATTTTAGCCATTCTGACTGGTGTGAGGTGATATCTCATTGTGGTTTTGATTTGTATTTCCCTGATGCCGAGTGATATGGAGCACTTTTTCATGTGTCTGTTGGCCATCTGGATGTCTTCTTTGCAGAAATGTCTGTTCATGTCTTCTGCCCATTTCTTGATTGGATTATTTATTCTTTGGGTGTTGAGTTTGCCAAGTTCTTTACAGATTATGGACACTAGCCGTTTATCTGATATGTCATTTGCAAATATCTTCTCCCATTCTGTCAGTTGTCTTTTGGTTTTGTTAACTGTTTCCTTTGCTGTGCAAAAAGCTTTTGATCTTGATGAAATCCAATAGTTCATTTTTGCCCTTGCTTCCCTTGCCTTTGGCGATGTTCCTAGGAAGATGTTGCTGCGGCTGAGGTCGAAGAGGTTGCTGCCTGTGTTCTCCTCGAGGATTTTGATGGATTCCTTTCTCACATTGAGGTCCTTCATTCATTTTGAGTCTATTTTCGTGTGTGGTGTAAGGAAATGATCCAATTTCATTTTTCTGCATGTGGCTGTCCAATTTTCCCAACACCATTTATTGCAGAGGCTGTCTTTTTCCCATTGGACATTCTTTCCTGCTTTGTCGAAGATTAGTTGACCATAGAGTTGAGGGTCTATTTCTGGACTCTCTATTCTGTTCCATTGATCTATGTGTCTGTTTTTGTGCCAGTACCATGCTGTCTTGATGATGACAGCTTTGTAATAGAGCTTGAAGTCCGGAATTGTGATGCCACCAACTTTGGCTTTCTTTTTCAATATTCCTTTGGCTATTCGAGGTCTTTTCTGGTTCCATATAAATTTTAGGATTATTTGTTCCATTTCTTTGAAAAAAGTGGATGGTACTTTGATAGGAATTGCATTAAATGTGTAGATTGCTTTAGGTAGCATAGACATTTTCACAATATTTATTCTTCCAATCCAGGAGCATGGAACATTTTTCCATTTCTTTGTGTATTCCTCAATTTCTTTCATGAGTACTTTATAGTTTTCTGTGTATACATTCTTAGTCTCTTTGGTTAGGTTTATTCCTAGGTATCTTATAGTTTTGGGTGCAATTGTAAATGGGATGGACTCCTTAATTTCTCTTTCTTCTGTCTTGTTGCTGTAGAGAAATGCAACTGATTTCTGTGTATTGATTTTATATCCTGACACTTTACTGAATTCCTGTACAAGTTCTAGCAGTTTTGGAGTGGATTCTTTTGGGTTTTCCACATATAGTATCATATCATCTGTGAAGAGTGATGGTTTGACTTCTTCTTTGCCGATTTGGATGCCTTTAATTTCCTTTTGTTGTCTGATTGCTGAGGCTAGGACTTCTAGTACTATGTTGAATAGCAGTGGTGATAACGGACATCCCTGCCGTGTTCCTGACCTTAGCGGAAAAGCTTTCAGTTTTTCTCCATTGAGAGTGATATTTGCGGTGGGTTTTTCATAGATGGCTTTGATAATATGGAGGTATGTGACCTCTGCCTCTAAACTTTGAAGAGTTTTGATCAGGAAGGGATGCTATACTTTGTCAAATGCTTTTTCAGCATCTATTGAGAGTATCTTATGGTTCTTGTTCTTTCTTTTATTAATGTGTTGTATCACATTGATTGATTTGTGGATGTTAAACCAACCTTGCAGCCCTGGAATAAATCCCACTTGGTCGTGGTGAATAATCCTTTTAATGTACTGTTGAATCCTATTGGCTAGTATTTTGGTGAGAATTTTTGCCTCTGTGTTCATCAAGGATATTGGTCTATAGTTCTCTTTTTTGATGGGATCCTTCTCTGGTTTTAGGATCAAGGTGATGCTGGCCTCATAAAATGAGTTTGGAAGTTTTCCTTCCATTTCTATTTTTTGGAACAGTTTCAGGAGAATAGGAATTAGTTCTTCTTTAAATGTTTGGTAGAATTCCCCCGGGAAGCCGTCTGGCCCTGGGCTTTTGTTTGTTTGGAGATTTTTGATGACTGTTTCAATCTCCTTACTGGTTAGGGGTCTGTTCAGGCTTTCTATTTCTTCCTGGTTCAGTTGGGGTAGTTTATATGTCTCTAGGAATGCATCCATTTCTTCCAGATTGTCAAATTTGTTGGCGTAGAGTTGCTCATAGTATGTTCTTATAATTGTCTCTATTTCTTTGGTGTTAGTTGTGATCTCTCCTCTTTCATTCATGATTTTATTTATTTGGGTCCTTTCTCTTTTCTTTTTGAATAGTCTGGACAGGGGTTTATCAATCTTATTAATTCTTTCAAAGAACCAGCTCCTAGTTTCGTTGATGTGTTCTATTGTTTTTTTGTTTGTTTGTTTCTATTTCATTGATTTCTGCTCTGATCTTTATGATTTCTCTTCTCCTGCTGGGTTTAGGGTTTCTTTCTTGTTTTTTCTCCAGCTCCTTTAGGTGTAGGTTTAGGTTGTGTACCTGAGACCTTTCTTATTTCTTGAGAAAGGCTTGTACTGCTATATATTTTCCTCTCAGGACTGCCTTTGTTGGGTCCCACAGATTTTGAACGATTGTGTTTTCATTATCATTTGTTTCCATGAGTTTTTTTCAATTCTTCTTTAATTTCCTGGTTGACCCATTCATTCTTTAGAAGGATGCTGTTTAGTCTCCATGTATTTGGGTTCTTTCCAAATTTCCTCTGTGACTGAGTTCTAGCTTCAGAGCATTGTGGTCTGAAAATATGCAGGGAATGATCCCAATCTTTTGATACCGGTTGAGACCTGATTTAGGACCCAGGATGTGATCTATTCTGGAGAATGTTCCATGTGCACTAGAGAAGAATGTGTATTCTGTTGCTTTGGGATGAAATGTTCTGAATATATCTGTGATATCCATCTGGTCCAGTGTGTCATTTAAGGCCTTTATTTCCTTGTTGATCTTTTGCTTGGATGATCTGTCCATTTCAGTGAGGGGAGTGTTAAAGTCCCCTACTATTATTGTATTATTGTTGATGTGTTTCTTTGATTTTGTTATTAATTGGTTTATATAGTTGGCTGCTCCCACGTTAGGGGCATAGATATTTACAATTGTTAGATCTTCTTGTTGGACAGATCCTTTGAGTATGATATAGTGTTCTTCCTCATCTCTTATTATAGTCTTTGGCTTAAAATCTAATTGATCTGATCTAAGGATTGCCACTCCTGCTTTCTTCTGACGTCCATTAGCATGGTAAATTCTTTTCCACCCCCTCACTTTAAATCTGTAGGTGTCTTCGGGTTTAAAATTATTTTCTTGCTAGGCAACATATAGATGGGTTTTGTTTTTTTATCCATTCTGATACCCTGTGTCTTTTGATTGGGGCATTTAGCCCATTCACATTCAGGGTAACTATTGAGAGATATGAATTTAGTGCCATTATATTGCCTGTAAGGTGACTGTTATTGTATATTGTTTCTGTTCCTTTCTGATCTACTACTTTTAGGCTCTCTCTTTGCTTAGAGGACCCCTTCCAATATTTCCTGTAGAGCTGGTTTGGTGTTTGCAAATTCTTTCAGTTTTTCTTTGTCCTGGAAGCTTTTAATCTCTCCTTCTATTTTCAATGATAGCCTAGGTGGATATAGTATTCTTGGCTGCATGTTTTTCTCGTTTAATGCTCTGAATATATCATGCCAGCTCTTTCTGGCCTGCCAGGTCTCTGTGGATAAGTCTGCTGCCAATCTAATATTTTTACCATTGTATGTTACAGACTTTTCCCGGGCTGCTCTCAGGATTTTCTCTTTGTCACTAAGACTTGTAAATTTGACTATTAGGTGACGGGGTGTGGACCTATTCTTATTGATCTTGAGGGGGCTTCTCTGAACCTCCTGGATTTTGATGCTTGTTCCCTTTGCCATATTGGGGAAATTCTCTCCAATAATTCTCTCCAATATACCTTCTGCTCCCCTCTTTCTTCTTCTTCTGGAATCCCAATTATTCTAATGTTGTTTCGTCTTATGGTGTCACTTATCTCTCGAATTCTGCCCTCGTGGTCCAGTAGCTGTTTGTCCCTCTTTTGCTCAGCTTCTTTATTCTCTGTCATTTGGTCTTCTGTATCACTAATTCTTTCTTCTGCCTCATTTATCCTAGCAGTGAGAGCCTCCATTTTTTATTGCACCTCATTAATAGCCTTTTTTATTTCAACTTGGTTAGATTTTAGTTCTTTTATTTCTCCAGAAAGGGCTTTTATATCTCCCAAGAGGGTTTCTCTAATATCTTCCATGCCTTTTTCGAGCCCGGCTAGAACCTTGAGAATCGTCATTCTCAGTTCTAGATCTGACATATTACCAATGTCTGTATTGATTAGGTCCCTAGCCTTCGGTACTGCCTCTTGTTCTTTTTTTTTTGTGTGGTGAATTTTTCCGCCTTGTCATTTTGTCCAGATAAGAGTATATGAAGGAGCAAGTAAAATACTAAAAGGGTGGCAACAACCCCAGGAAAATATGCTTTAGCCAAATCAGAAGAGATCCCAAATCATGAGGGGGGAGAAAGGGGATAAAAAGGTTCAGAAAGAAAAAAAAAAAAAAAAAACAATTAAAAAAGAAAACCAATAAAGAAAAAATATAAAAAGGAAAAAAAATATATATATATATTAGATAAACTAGTTAAAAAACGTTAAAAAAGAAAAGGGTAAAAGTTTAAAAAATTTAGAAGAAGAGAAAAAAATTGAAAAAGAAAAAAAAATTAAATTAACTGCAAGGCTAAAGAATCATGGGGAGAAAGCCATGAGTTCCGTGTTTTGCTTTCTCCTTCTCTGGAATTCCGCTGCTCTCCTTGGTATTGAAACTGCACTCCTTGGTAGGTGAATTTGGTCCTGGCTGGGTTTCTTGTTGATCTTCTGGGGGAGGGGCCTGTTGTAGTGATTCTCAAGTGTCTTTGCCCCAGGCGGAGTTGCACCGCCCTTACCAGGGGCCAGGCTGAGTAATCCGCTCGGGTTTGCTTTCGGGAGCTTTTGTTCCCTGAGCGCTTTCCGTAGAGTTCCGGAGGACGGGAATGAACATGGCGGCCTTCCAGTCTCCGGCCCAGAGGAGCCAAGAGCCCGGAGCCCCACTCCTCATTGTGCCCTCAGAGAACAGCGCCCAATTACTCCCGTCACCCTGCCTCCGGCCGCGCTCTAAGCTGACTGAGCCTGTGACTGGTTCAAGGTAACCCCGAGCTTAGAGCTCACTCCTCGGCTCTGTCTCTGTAGCCGGCTTCCCCGTTCTAATACCTGTAAGCTCTGCGACACTCAGACACCCCCGATCCTTCTGTGACCCTGTGGGACCTGAGGCCACACTGACCCTGCGTGGGTTTCACCCCTGTTAAGCCTCTGGAGCGATGTCCCTCAGCGGAACAGACTTTTAAAAGTCCTGATTTTGTGCTCCGTTGTTCCGCCGCTTGCCGGGAGCCGGCCCCTCCCCCCGCGGTCTATCTTCCCGTCGCTTTGGATTCACTTCTCCGTCAGTCCTACCTTTCAGAAAGTGGCTGATTTTCTGTTTCTAGAATTGCTGTTCTTCTTCTCTTCGATCTCCCATTGGATTTGTAGGTGTCTGCAATCTTTAGATAAGCTAGCTAGCTGATCTCCCGCTACCTGAAGTAGTCTCAGCCTGCTGCTTCTCCGCCATCTTGACTCCTCCCCCTTGTGTTCATTTTCTTGTTGGGTTATCCCCTTTCAGTTCTTTAGATACTATAATTAAGAGCCCACTGTTGATTATGTGTGTGTCAAATACCTTCCTGTACCCTATGTCTTATTTTTTTATTCTCTTAATGATGTCTTTTGATGAACGGAAGTTCCCAATTTTAAGGTAATGCAATTTATCAATATTTTCCTTCTTGAAGTGCTTTAGTATCCTGTTAAAAAAATGTTGGTCAACTCCAGGATCACGAAGATATTTTTATTTGCTACCTACTGTAAGTTTTATTGTTTAAATAACATTTTTACATTTAAACATGCAATCTACCAGAATTGATATTTTATACAGTATAACTTAATACAGTCTCTCTATACTGATATCTAAAGTAATCCAGCACTATTGTAAAAACCACCATTTCCACTGTCATCTCCCATCTCTTCTGCTCTTCTCCATGTTTTCTATCCTGAATTTCTCTCTATCCTGACCCCACTTTACTTCAGTAGATTAATTCTCTATTCAGCTGTGTCTAATCCACTGAACTCCTACTGCATTTTTCAGTTCTTGAATCTCCATTTTTGTTTGTTTTTATTGCTCTAGCTCTCTATTGAAATGTCCCATCTGAACAGGAATATATTGATCTAGTTATTTTAAGGTCAACCTCTGATACGTCCATCGTCTGTATCCTTTGTGGACACCGTTACCTAGTTTGTTTGTTCATTTGTTTTTGTCATATCATCTTATGTCCTCATAGGCCTGATTACTTTCTATTGAGGGTTAGATTCTATACATGAAAACTGGAAAAATATTTTGAAGCCTAGGATTAGACTTCTCCAGACAGGATTTACATTTGCTTCTGGAAGGGAGCTGGGGTACCAATAAGCCTGCATCACTTGAATCCACTCAGAAATTGAGATGTTTCAGAAGAGGGCTTCTTTCCTTGTTCCAGGAAATCTCTTATATAATTAACAGGTAGCTCCAGAAACAGAAAACAGAGAATATGGAAATGTTTATCTATTGGAAATCAGGGGATTCAAAAGAAATCCTGCCAAAATTCACAGAGTATTAAAAAAAAGCAAATTAACACTCATCTATAAGGAACTGATTTTTCCTTGGTATTTAAATTATCTGTTACAAAATTTAATAATGTGCTACCTAACTACCATAGCCTGAAATACATCTTTTTTTTTTTTTTAAGGCGAAAACTACTCAAATAGTTTCCAAACACTAGCACAGACTTTTAACACGTAAGAAAATATCCATTACTCTGCTGGGAGAAATAAAAGACTGATGGGATCCATAACAATATCAAACTAACTCTAGAATGACGCTTCATTTCTTTGTGCACTCCCCAGTGCCCTCCCATTATAGGATGTGTTTACACAGGCTATAGTAGGATAGATTGGCTTTACTGACAGGGGAACATTAGCTCCTAAAAGGATTCACATTCTATGAACAAAATAAAATGTGGGAACATTTGAGTGTAGTGGCCATAAACACTTTACAATTGCTCTACAACAAAACTGTAAATGATATTTTTTAGCTTTCTACAAAGAGATCAAGTTAAAAAGACCAACAATCTGCACTGTAATCCAAGTAAGCCACAAAAAAATAAGATCCACTCCTCTTCCCCTCCCCCATTACCTGTAATAGAATTATTTCTGCCTAGGACACGTCTGCTTTCCAATCTACTGCCTGGTCCCCCATTTCCTTCCATTTATTCCTGTGAGTCATTCCCACCAATCTGACCACAGTTTTCTTACTACCATCTCCCAAGGAATCTTTATGCACCCCCCCCACGAACAACTCTTAAAGGAATTGCATACTAGCAAGCTTGGCACAAAGGCCATGCTAACTAAAAGGAGGAGCACAGAGGCATTACAGGATGGAAACTATCATTTTTTTTTCCATCAAGGTAAGTATACTCTTTCATCCTCATCACCTACTTCCTACATTTCCCCCACCACCCTCTCCTCTAATAACCATCAGTTTGTTCTCTATAGCTAGGAGTCTGTTTCTTGGTTTGTCTCTTTTTTAAATTTGCTCCTTTGTTTTGCTTCTTAAATTCCATATGACTGAGATCATATGGTATTTGTCTTTCTCTGGCTGACTTACTTGGCTCAGCATTATACTTTCTAGCTCCAACAACACTATTGCAAATGGCAGGATTTCATTCTTTTTATGGCTGAATAATATTCCATTATATAATATACACCACATCTTCTTTATCTGTCTTATACTAATGGACACTTGGGCTGCTTCCATAGCTGGGCTATTGTAAATAATGTTGCAATAAACATGGGGGTACAAGTATCCATTTGAACTAGTGTTTCTGTATTTGGGGGGGGTAAACACCCAGTAGTTTGATTACTAGATCATAGGGTAGTTCTATTTTTAATTTTTTGAGGAACCTCCATACCGTTTCCCACAGTGACTGCATCAGTTTGCATTCCCACCAACAGTGCATGAGTGTTCCTTTTTCTGCACATCCTCGCCAACACCTGTTGTTTCTTGTGTTTTAGATTTTAGCTGTTCTGACAGGAATGAGGTGACAGCTCATTGTAGTTTGTTGTTGTTGTTGTTGATTATAGTTTTGATTTGCTTTTCCCTGATGATCAGTGATGGTGAGCATCTTTTCATTTGTCTGTTGGTCATTTGGATGTCTTCTTTGGAAAAATGTCCGTTCTTGTCTTCTGCCCATTTTTAATCAGACTATTTGTTTTTCTGTATTGAGTTGTATCAGTCCCTTATGTATTTTGGATACTGTTTATCAGATATGTCCTAGGAACAATTCTTAAAGGACCCACAAACCAGCAAACTTGGCACAAAGGCCACGCTAACTAAAAGAGGGAGCACAAGAGAACTGCAGGAAGAAAATTTTTTAAAGCAAAGAGATGACTCGATAAAAAAAAAAAAAAAGTGGCATGTTAAGGAATATTAATCTAATAGTGGCAGGAAGGATCAGAAAGGGAGTAAGCCACACAGGCAATTAGCAATTACATGTGAACATGTGGAGGAGAAACAGAAAGGAGCTCAAGAACAGAACAGACAGCCTGGAAATGGTGTGACTAGGAGACAAGATTTTCATATTATTGAGAGAATGGCACCGCATACTGTGGGAAGGCAATTAGATAGGTTTTAAGAATGGAAAAGCCACACACCTTGCTTTAATTTAATCCAGGCCCTTCCTGAAGATGCCTTCACCTCTACCCCCCATTCGAACCCCCCAGCCCCAGGACATCTCCACTCCCTTCAAGTTCTACTGAGCTCGCTGTGCCTATGGATGGCACTGCTCCACTGTCTGTGTCTACTGCAGATCTTCCCACACTACTGCAGTACCGTGCAACCCGGGGATAGCCATCCCACTTGATTCATCCTAGACAACTTCACAATCAGTTCCTTGCTGTGGCCATATACTATTTCTAGAGAACCGAAACACCACATTTTTCTTTGCTGTGCTACACACTAAGCCCATTTTTATCTATCTACTGCACAATTCTTTAACTCATAACTGGTTTTTTCCCCCATACAGCAAAAATTTGTACTTTAAATCTCTTCCATTGCCTTGTCAGAATCCTCAGCAAATTAATCATCCAATTTAAAACTTCTGTTTGTAATTAAAGCTACGTCTCTCAATTTAGGGAAGTCAGGTGATAAGTGGAGTTTTGGCCCCAATTCAAATTGCATTCACTGAGCATATCTACAAACCTAGTGAGTGATTATTTCTTCAGTTCCTAAATTTATAACTGGAACAGGCATACTTAGCAACTAGCAGAATCCATCCACTGGCTATCTGATCTGTGCAGTGAGGCCTATTATGATCAGAAGGGATAAATGGCAGTGTCTGGCATGTCCCCTAACAAGATAGTAACTCACACCAGTGGAAAACCAAATCACGCCAAATTATGCCAATAGCAAAAAATTGGAAAAATGTCTCCATTTAAACTGTCTAACTTAGCCAGTGCAGAATCTTAGAAATGACTATGCTAGATCTTGAATGACTGTAAGTGATCCAAAATAGGAACAGGCTGTGACTCCAGCTGCAGCTGATTTAAGATTCAGGATCCCTCCTGAAGCAAATCAACACCACACTGGAATTGTAGTCGCTATTGATCTGACGAAGGCTTTTTACTGTTACCAGTTTAGAAGAATCACCAGCATGTGTTTGCTTTTACTCAACAGAGTAAACAGTCAATGTTCACTGCATTGCCTTTGAGTCACGCCATGATCCTGCTCTCAGCCATAAAACAGTTGCAAAGATCAGATCATCTTGATGTTTATCCAACATCACACTTGCACGCTACTTTGTTGGCATTAAGCTGATTGGACTTGAGGAAGAGTTAGCAGCAGGTACTTCAGTTGGTCAGGAAGACATAGGAGAGACAGATAAATCCCATAAAAATCCATGGGCCTAATAGTCCTCAGTGAACTTTCTGGGGCTCACTGGTCTAGAGTACGTTGGGGCATCCCTCCGGGTCCAAAACAAATTATTGCATCTTCTAACAACTACGACCCAAAAAGTGGGCTCTTGTGAACTTAGGAAGCGATATGTACCACCTTTGAACGTGTTCTCCTTAACTCATTTTCTGAGGAACCCATTTAAAAACTTGCTAGTTTCGAACAGAGGTGGTGTGAATGAAGGCTCTGCTGCTCTTCCAGCCTGCAGTGTAAGCTGCTCGGCCACTCAGGCCCCATGACCCAGTGGAGCTACTGATACTCTTTCTGAGTGTCAGTGGTGAACAGTGTTGACAGAGCAAGGCCCAGGGAATCACCAGGAAGTGGATCACAACACAGATCTCTAGGGTTGCTATATTCTGAAGGGTTGTATTCCCCCTAAAATTCACAGTTTGGACTCCCAACACCCAATGTGATGGTGTTAGAAAGCAAGTAGGTCACCTCTGAGAGGTAATTAGGTCATGAAGGGAGAGCCCTCATGAATGGAATTAGTGCCCTTATAAAAGAGATCCCACAGAGCTCCCTAGTTCGTTCCTCCATGTGAGGACACAAGGAGAAGTCTACGACTGGGTGAGGGCCTTCCTCCAACCATGCTGGTACCCCAATGCCACACTTCCACCCTCTGGAACCATGTTTTTGTTGTTGATAAGCTAGCCAGTCCCTGGCATTTTGTCGTAGCTGCCCAAAGAGACCCGGGGGTTCTAGAGCAGAGCCACATGCTCATCTGCAGATAACAATTCTTTGTAGAAACAGTTTGTGATGGAGAAAAGATGCAGGACTATGAACATCAAATGACCACATCATCTGAGTTACCTTCCATTACCTGTAACATTAACCTGACACACCAAGCCACTAGGCTGGGCATGCAAAGCAGTAACCCACTAGGGAAACTAATCAGTAGAAGAAACTGAGCTGGAACAGGTCGAGAATGTACTAGTAAGTTGCCTAAGTAGGTGGCTGAGATTCCTTTGACACACACTCTACGGCATTGCCCCGCCCACCCTTTGATCCTGATCGAGAATTACTTACGACCACTTGACTGAAGAGGAAAACCACTGAGCCTGCTTGCTGAATGGCGCAGTACAATTTGCTGGCACCAAATCGAAGTACCCTGCTTCCTGCAGTTTACAAACCAAATCACAAGAGTTCCAGAAAAGGAAATCCTCCCAGGTGGCAGAGCTTCAAATACATTTTGTTGTAGCCTGTGTTAAAATGAAGATACAGCTCCAAGCAGAGATGCATGCTGATTCCTAGGCACTGGCTAACAGCTTAGGAGGGTGGTCAGGGACTTAGAAAGAACAAGATATGAAGACCGATGACAGGAAGTGCTGGGAAAGGGCTCTGTAGGCAGACATCTCTGAACGGGCACAAAGCATGAAGACATTTCTGAACCATGTGGATGAACTTTAGTGGGCATCACCATCAGAGGAGGCTCTCAATTACTGGACGACATCTTCTGCAACATCAGTCACGACTCCCTCCAGCCACTCTGGGACTTGCTCCCTGGGCCCACATGCAAAGCGGCCCAGGCAGTAACAATGAAGGCTATGCATGGGCTCAGCAAAAGGAATGCTCCTCATCAACCATGACCTGGATATTGCCACTTCAGCCAACAGGAGAAGCCAATGCTGAGCGCCCCATTTGGCCCCATTTCCTGGGGAGACCTGCCAGTCATCTAGCAACAAGTACAAGTTTACTGTCAGGCAGTAAACTCCCCTTGGTGTAACAAGTTACAGATCCTGGATACAGATTTGCTTTCCCTGCCTCTAAGCATCTGCCTGTGCCACTAACTGTGGATTTAAGAAATGCCTTATTTATCATCATAGTAATCAATATAATAGTATATCTGACCCAGGACTTTATTAACAGTAAAAGAAGTGTGGTAATATGCTCAAGCCCATGAAATTCACTTATCTCAGCAAGCACCCTTTTTCCCAGGAGCACCTGGCTTGGCTGGAAGGAGGAATGACCTACCTACTGACAACTCAGTCATGGTGACAACTGGAAAGGACACGGTGAAAAATTGTGTTCTGTCTTACAGCATTCACAGGGTTTTTACTTCTGCTCTCTGACCCCAAGGCTCTGCTAAATTGGGTCCAAGGAAGGAAAGCTGCCACCAGAGGACACAACAGCAATTCCATTTTAGGGAATGAGGGTTACACTACTGTGTAAGAGTAGTGGTCATGATTACACTATGGACAGGGGCAACTAGGACCAGGGGATTGTGTAAAGAGCCTCTAGGTACTTCCATAACAGTTAAAGTTAATGA
Organism: Lontra canadensis; assembly: GCF_010015895.1. Taxonomy (NCBI): domain Eukaryota; kingdom Metazoa; phylum Chordata; class Mammalia; order Carnivora; family Mustelidae; genus Lontra; species Lontra canadensis. The sequence goes on along the minus strand of NW_022631014.1, from coordinate 15,608,756 downwards.
AACTCTCAGCAAGCAAGTAAAGGAAGACACACTGAGGGAGGATTCATTCCCATCTTTCAGGTCCTTGACACACTCAGAAAAGTACAAACCTGTGATTCAAATTTACTTAGAGCAGTGGAACTACCGATTCATAGGGATTCCTGATACACATTTTTAAATGCCCTCAAAAACGTAGCTTCACCTACTGGTTAAAAGTTGTCCTTTAATCTGTACTTTCAGGGGCACCTGGGTGGCTCAGAGTGGGTTAAGCCTCTGTCTTCGGCTCAGGTCATGATATCAAGGTCCTGGGATCGAGTCCCACATTGGGCTCTCTGCTTGGCAGGAAGCCTGCTTCCTCCTCTCTTTCTACCTGCCTCTCTGCCTACTTGTGATCTGTCAAATAAATAAATAAATTCTTAAAAAATAATAATAAAAATAAAACTTTAATCTGTGTTTTAAATATAAGACAGTGGTGGTTTTTTCCTTAATATATTATGATGGGTATAAATAGTATTTGGTTATAATTTTAATTTGCATTTCAATTGCTGGAGGTAAAGTATCTGTTCATATCTTTATGAATCTCTTTATAGAATATAGGTTAACTCTTTGTTATATATGATACAAAATTTTATGAATTTTGTTAACATGAAATTTTATTTATAATTTGGGGGTATATAAAAGTTCCTAATCTATATCCTACAACCCAGCAATTACACTACCAAGTATTTACCCCAAAGAGACAAATGTAGTGATCAGAAGGGACACCTACACCCCAATGTTTATAGCAGCAATGTCCACAATAGCCAAACTATGGAAAGAGCCCAGATGTCTATCAATAGATGAATGAATAAAGAAGATGTGGTGTGTATGTATGTATATACATACCTACATACATACATACACACACACACACACACACACACACACACAGACACACACGCGATGGAATATTACTCAGCCATCAAAAAAATGAAATCGTGCCATTTGCAATGACATGGATGGAACTACAGGGTATTATTCTAAGTGAAATAAGTCAATCAGAGAAAGACATTATCATATGATCTCACTGATACATGGAATTTAAGAAACAAAACAGAGGATCATAGGGGAAGAGAGAAAAAAAATAAAACAAGATGAAACCAGAGAGGGTGACAAACCATCAGAGACTCTTAATCAAAGGAACATACTGAGGGTTGCTGGAGGCGGGGGGGAGGGGGAGGGATGGGGTGGCTGGGGGATGGACATCAAGGAGGCAACATGATATAGTAAGCACTGGGCATTACATAAGATGGATGAATCAATGACCTCTACCTCTGAAACCAATAATGCATTATGTTAATTAAATGAATTTAAATTTTTAAAATAAATGAAAAAAAAAAGGTTTCTAATCTATATATAGCCAAACCATCAGTATTTCCTTTTATGGTTTCTCTCATTGTTTTTCTACCCAAAAAACTTTGGCTACATATATTTAAACATATTCTCTCCCAGCTGTTTATGGTTCCTTTTTGGTACATAATTCTTTAATCCATCTGGAATTGGCTTTTGTATGGTGTAACCTGAGAAAAATCCTTCCCACACAGTTAACCAATTATACAGAATAAATGTTTCTTTAAAAAAAATCCTCCAAGATCAAAGTAGACTTTTACTGTATTTCACTAATTACCATATTAATAGTAATGCTATGGGGAAGGGGGGAGAAAAAAAACCTTGAAGAAAACGTGATCCCTCAGGAGTCACTGAAATTCCAGGCTCACAGAGCAAATCTATACAACGAGCTTACGAGACTATTCATCCTCTGAAAGGGTTATCACTTCTAGAGACAACTAAGACCCTATTTTATCACCTGTCATATTCAATATGAGTATGAAACCCTTTGGAAAAATAGGTGGACATTTTGGGGCCATCATGTAATTTTTATCTGATCCTGACAGCTCAATTTCACTGCCTGTCATGCAAGATAGATTTGAAAACTGACATCATAGAAAATGTGCTGATATTTAATCCATAAAAGGCCAATGGTGATGACAGTAAGCAGGAAAAAATATCTACATAATGTAGCAAAGGTTATCGTGGCCTCTCGATGTGAGGTTTCAAGTTCTCAGTCAGATGGACAGCACTGTGGTTAGTTTAGAATTCTACCTGCTAGTGGAGTTCCAGGGGACAGGTAAGGAAGGATAAAAAATCTTGCATACAAACTCAACACAGAGAGTTTTAATCTCTCTCTAACCTGATTTCTGCCTTCTTTTTGCATACTTTTATATTCAACCTTACATTTTATAGACACCCTAATATAATACCTGGGCTGCAAAGCACAAAGCAACAAGTACCAGCATTTTCCATAGTCTGGAGGGGCTACCTCTGTGTTTCTGAGAGTAACACATTCATAAATTTAATCTATAAAGCTGAAACAAATTTGACCTTTGACTGCCTTAAGGATTCCCTTAATCTTTTAAATCAGCTAGTGTTTATTGCTAACATTTTTTTCTTCATTATATTTTCATTACAGGAGTGAAACATTCTTATTATAACAAGGCTAAAATAAAAATGAATAAAAATAACTATCTCCTGAATAAAAATAACAATCTCCCTATCCCACCCTCCTCTGATAATACCAAGTTGGTATTACCCTTCACTAGCATTTTTTTTTAAATAAATTTTTATACAAATAGAGTTTTTGCCATTTTTATTTGTTTTATAAAAATAACTTCATTATACGTGGCTCTGCCCTTTCATTTTGCCACTTGTCTATATATAATGAACATACCTCCAAGTTAATGAATCACTTATACGATAGCTTTACCATTATTTTAATATCAATGTATAGTATGGATAGTATTTCCAGATAGTAACCACTAGAAACAATGCTACTACATCAGACACCCTCAGGGATACACCCTGAATAATTCATGCTTCTTTTTCTAACACCAAATGCGGATCTGTTAGAACGAAAATGATGTGTATTGTTAAGTCATAGATGCTTTTAAATTACTTTCCAAAAAGTTGCACCAATTTGTATTTCCATGGGCATCACTTAAAAGTGACTTTGGATTTCCAATTATGCCAAGATGGAATTATGCTCCATTCCTCCCAGATCTTCCCTCTTATAGCTAAACGTGCCTGGATATAATATAAAGAACAAGCATAAGATGACACTAAAATATGCAAAACAGGAGGCGAGCTGCCTGGAGAATAAAGGACTTAAGGAACAACACAGCCGTTAGTCTCCTCAGTTTCCTTACTGCGGCTCACATATTCAGAAAAGGATGTTGCAGAACTTGCGGACCCACAACTATCCCCCAAAAAAGAAAAGCCTTGCTTCCCTTAGCCAAAGCACCAGTAAAAAGATAGCCTACGGGGAAATTTTTGTAAGATTACCTGCCCTACTTTTGCAAAACATCAATAGAAAACTGCATACAGCCTCTCCTTCCTCTACAATTCAGTGGAGGCAGGCAATGGGCCACCCCAAACAGCAGGTAGCCCACTCCCACTCCCCAGCGGGGAGGTGTGGACAGGCCATCAAGCAGCTAATCTTCCATCCTCTGCCCGGTGGGAGCAGGCAGCAACGATCTGATCCCACCACCCACCACTTCACCCCAGGGACAGCATCCAGTGAGCTGAGCAGGCAACTGATCCTCCACTCCCTCCCCAACCAAAGCAAGGCCCTCTCCAGTTTCCCAGAGAGCTGGATGCAGCATATCTGAGCCAGAAGCTCTTCCTCCCCAGCCAGCAGAAGCAAGCAGCAATGTGATTCCCCCATCAAGTTAGTGGGGGTCCAGTAAGGAGCAGAACCTCCATTTCTTAACAAGCAACATAATTTAATGACACAAAGCTAAGGTGAAGACACAGTGTCTCCTAAGATAATGGGCAAAATGTCCAAGATCCAGTCAAAAATCATTAATGGTAGCAAGAACCAAGAATATCACAAATGGAATCAAAAAAACCATCAATGGATCCTAACACCAATATGAATCAGGGCTAGAATGATCTCATAAGAATTTTAAAACCACCATAATAAAAATGTTTCAAATTCTCTTAAAACCAAAGAAAGAACTGAACATTTCAGAGAAAATAAATGTTATAAAAAATATAAAATAGAGAACTGGAAAATACAATAACCAATATAAAAAACTCACTGGATGGGCTCAATAATAGAATGCAGGTGGAAGAGAACACAACCAGTTAATTACGAGCAGATTAATTTTATTTATAAAATCTGAAAAACTGATTAAAAAAATACTTTTAAAAAAAAAGCAGTGGGCCTCCCTGGGGGCTCACTCAGCTAAGCATCCAACTCTTGATTTCAGCTCAGGTCATGATCTCAGGGTGTGAGATCGAGCCCCACATTAGATGTGGAGCCTGCTTAAGGTTCTCTATTTTCCCTCCCCGCCCCACCTCCACCTGCTCTAAAGGAAAAAAAAAAAAAAAAGCAGAGTCTCATCACATGTAGAATAATCACAAAATTCTTTACACAGGGATACCTCAGTTTATTGAGCTTTGCAGATACTGCATTTTTAATAAACTGAAGGTTTGTCAACTCTACATGAACCAAGTCTATCATGCCATTTTTCCAACAGCATTTGCTCACTTATGTCTCTGTCACATTTTGGTAATTCTTGCAACATTTCAAACTTTTTCATATTATTTATTATATCTGAGTTGCTGCAATCTCATGATAAAACTTTAATAGATGAGGACTTGCTTCTCATGGATGAGCAAACAAAGCAATTTCTTGAGAGGGAATCTACTTTTGGTAAAAATGCTGTGAAGATTGTTGAAATGACAACAAAGCATTTAGAATATTACATAAACTTAGTTGATAAAGAGCAGGGTTTGAGAAAACGGACTCCAATTTTGAAAGAAGTTCTACTTGGGTAAAATGCAATCAAACAAAATCACATGCTACAGAGCAATCATTCATGAAAGGAAGAGTCAATCAGTGAGGCAAACTTCACTGTTGGATTATTTTAGAAATTGCTACAGCCACCTCAACCTTCAGCAACTACCACCCTGATCAGTCAGTGGCCATCAACATCAAGGTAAGACCCACCATGAGCAAAAAAAAAAAAAAATTGTAGCTCACTGAAAGTTCAGATAATGGTTAACATTTTTTTTTTTTGCAATAAGGTATTTTTTAATTAAGGTATGTATTTTTTTAGACATAATGCTACTTCACACTTAATAAACCACAATATAGTTTAAACATAACTTTTATAGGCATTGGGAAATTTAAAAAATTCATTTGACTCACTTTATTGTAATATTCACTTTACTGTGGTAGTCTGGAACTGAACCTGCAATATCTTTAAGGTATGCCTGTATTTTTATCCTCAGAGTCCCAAGAAGGAAAGGAAAGGACAAATGGAATGGAACAAGTATTTGAAGAAATAATGGCTGGAAAATACCCAAATTTTCCAAAAGAAATAAATCTATGTATTTAAGGAGCTGAGCAAACTCAAAATAGAAGAAACACAAAGAAATTCACACCACAGATAAATTACAATTAAGCTTCTAAATCCTAAAAGACAAAGAAAATACCTTTAAAACAACCAGAGAGGAATAGCCCATCACTTATAAAGAACATCAACTGTAATAACAGATTTTTTCATATAAAACTATGAGGACCAGAAGAAAGTCCTATTTTGGATGACTTACAAAAAAAATTGTCAACCAGGGGCGCCTGGGTGGCTCAGTGGATTAAAGCCTCTGCCTTCGACTCGGGTCATGGTCTCAGGGTCCTGGGATCAAGCCCCGCATCGGGCTCTCTGCTCAGCAGGGAGCCTGCTTCCCTCTCTCTCTCTCTCTCTCTCTGCCTGCCTCTCTGCCTACTTGTGATCTCTCTCTGCATCAAATAAATAAATAAATAAATAATCTTTTAAAAAAAAATGTCAACCAAAGTTTTAACTGCAGAGAAATACGCACTGGGAATGTAAGAGAAATAAAGATTTCTCAGAAAAAGGAAAAGTAATAGTTCCTTTATAACAAACCTTTCTTTAAAGAAAGGCTTGAGAAAGTTCTCTAAATATTAAGGAAACTATAACATCAGATTAAGAATATCAAAAAAGTAAAGAAGAACATCAGAATGGGTAAAACTAGGGGAATATATAGTAGTCTAACTAAATAAAGGCAGAAGTGGCTATATTGACACTAAATGAAGTAGGTATCACAGAAAAGAAAACTATCAACGAGGAATTTAAATAATGATAAAAGCACCCGTCTGTCAGGAAGACATAACAACCCTAAATATGTATGTGCTAAACAATGGAGCCTCCAAATACATGAGGTAAAAACTGTTAGAGATGTAGTGAAAAGAAAGGGGACCTGCACCTCAGTGTTCAGGGCAGCAATGTCCACAATAGCTAAACTGTGGAAGGACCTGATATGTCCTTTAACAAATGAATGGAGGATGTAGTTCATATATACAATGGAATAATACTCAGCCATCAGAAAGGATGAATGCCTACCATTTACATCTACACGAATGAAACCAAAGGATATTATGCTAAGTAAAATAAGCCAAACAGAGAAACACAATTATCATGTAGTTTCACTCATATGTGGAACACAGGGAATAGTGCAGAGGACAATAGGGGAAGGGAGGGAAAACTGGGAAGAAAACAGAAACTATATGAGACTCTTGACTCTGGGAAACAAATGGAGGGCTGAAGAAAGGAAGATGCATGAAGGGATGGGGCAGCTGGGTGATGGGAATTAAAGAGGGCTGATGATGAGCAGTGGGTGTTATATAAAGAACTAATGATCTACTATGCCTTGGTTAATTTAAATTAAAAAAGCAAAATAAAAATATAAAAGTTGTTAGAGTTAAAAGAGAAATAGACAAATCCACAATTATAATTGCAGACTTCATTATCCTGTTTTCAGTAAGTGCCAAAAATACTAGAAATAAAAATTGTAAGAGTACAAATTATCTCAACAACACAATGAAACAAGAGAATATAACTGACGCAGAAAGAACACTCCACCCAACAAATAGCAGAATTCACATCCTTTCCAAGCATCCGTCCAACATTCACTAAGGTAAACTGTTTACTAAACCATAAATCTCAACAACTTTTTTTAGAACTGGAATCATACAATGTTCTCTGACCATAACAAAATCCAACTAGAAATCAATAACAAAATGACAACAGAAAATCTCTCAGCATATGAAAATTAACACATTTCTAAATAATCCATGGATCAAAGAGGAAGTTTTAAAGGAAATAAAGATGCATAGAACTGAATGAAAGAAATTTCTAAGAACATAAAATATGTACAAAATCAGGAAAAGTGTTGCTATGAAGTGGGCTTATAACATTCAACCTACATGAGAACTTTTACAGAGAAAGGTCTCAAATCAATAATCTCAGTTTCTACTTCATGAAATAAAAAAAGAGCAAAATAAGCCCAAACAATAAGGAAAAAAATGATAAAAATCAGAGAAGAAATGACACTGAAAACAGAAAAACAATAAAAGATAATTAATGAAACAAAAAGGTAGTTATTTTTTTTAAATTGTTAAATTTCTAACACAACTGGGCAAAAAAAGAGGTACATATTACCAATATCAGGAATGAAAAGGGATATTACTACAGATCCTTCAGCAGTTAAAAAATAGTAACACCAGGAAAAAAACTTTATTCTCATAAACTCAACAACACAGAAGAAATGGGCCAATTCTTCAAAAACCATGTAACCAAAACTCGACAAAGACAAAATTAATAATCTGAATGGCCCTGCAATGAATTAAAAAATTGGATTTGGGTAAAATGCTCCAAAAAAATAAATAAATAAATCTCCAGGACCAGATGAAGCCATTGGAGCAATCTACCAAACATTTAAAGAAAACTAAACACCAATTTTATACAATCTCTTCCAGAAAGCAGAGAAGGAAGGAACATATGCCCACTTATTTTATGAGGCCAGTTTTACACTCAAACCAGAGAAAGAGAGAAAGGAAAGAAGGGACAAGAGGGAGGAAAGGATGTTCCCCTGCCCCCCACCCCTACCCCCAGAAAGAGGGCAGATTTATTTTCAAATCAGGATAATGAAGATAATGTCTCCTTCTATGGGTAAAAGTTGGGCAGGTTGGCCAGCACCCCTCTCAAAATGGGGGTTTCCTAATCACAGCACTCCTTAACAATGACACAAACCCCCTCACCATCGACATCATCCACCTGGGCCAGCTTGCACATCGTGTCCCCCACCATGGGACCTGGGAGTCGAGGAGAACCAATTCAAACATAACCTTCATGCTGTCCACTGTGCCCTGGGTAATAAAGTCCTGTCCCTGACCCAGGAGTCTATGTCTTCCGCCTGCATCTATCAAAACCAGCAGGTTCGCTCGTTAGCTTATAAGCAGGATGAAACTCTTCAGTTCTAAAAACTATTTATTGCTAAGTAGTTATTGCAAAATAATATAAAGAGGCCAAAAAGAGTTTACCCATAATTATTAGGTTTATCTTCCCATACATATATGTATATACAATAGTTTCAAGCCAGAAGTACAATTATTAACACCAACAACAAGAACAAAATACACCTGTAAGCTTCTTAACATGGTTTTCTGGTCCCTAAAATATATCCCAATAGAAATATACTGCCAAGTACTGTGATTTTAAAATATGCTTATATCTCTTCTCTGGGGATTTATACCACAAAGTTGATACCAGGTTACTTTTTCCATTTTTACACACTACTTTCTTTTTACCGTTTTTATTTCATTTTATTTTTAATCACGCACATTTACGTGGTTTTTACATCTAAGTCATAAACCATTTACATTCAGAGAAGTAGAGCTTTCATCCCTGCCCCTACTCCCTATTCTCTTCCATTTCCCTATAAATCATTTTTTGTTAACTTTTCATTCATCTTTCCATTTTCTTTTTGAAAATATTAGTAAATGCACATATCTTTCCTGTTTTCACCCCCCTTTCTTATACAAAAGGTAGTATACCATAAATACTATTCTGCACCTTGCTTGTTTTCAGGATACCAACATATCTTGGAGACCACTCCATGGTTGTGTATCGAGAGATCCTCCTGGTCTCTTTCCACAGCTGCCTAGTCCTCCATTATGGGGACTGTGGTTGGCAGAATTCTAAAGATGTGCCTCTCCCAAGATTCCCACCCCTCTGGCATCAAACACTAATCTAGGCACTACAGGGAAGAATTTGAAGAAGCAATTAAAGTCCCAGTTCAGGGGCGCCTGGGTGGCTCAGTGGGTTAAAGCCTCTGCTTTTGGCTCAGGTCATGATCCCAGGGTCCTGGGATTGAGCCCCACATCGGGCTCTCTGCTCAGCAGGGAGCCTGCTTCCCCTCCTCTCTCTCTCTCTCTGCCTATTTGTGATCTCTGTCTAATAAATAAATAAAATCTTTAAAAAAATAAATTAATTTTTAAAAAAATCAAGTCCCAGTTCAATTAAGCTAAAAATATGTAGATTATCTGCAGGACCCTAACCCAATCAGGTGAAACCTGTAGAAAGCAGTCTTCCGTGGCTGGCAGCGGAAGAGGGAGGTGAAGGACATTTGAGGAGGGTGGAGGGGATTCAAGGATTAAGTAGCCCCCTGCTGGCCACCAGGAAGAAAGCATACGGCTCCACTGTACACTGAGGATGTAGAAGAAGGTCAGTCCCTAGAAGCTTAAGAGCTATCCCCAGCCAAAGGCCAGCAAGGAAACGGGGACTTCAGTCCTACATCTACAGGAAATAAATTCCACCAACAATTACTCAGCTTAGAAGAGGACCTAACAATTAGTGAAGCCTCAGATGAAGACTGCAGTACCAGCCAACACCTTCCCTTCAAGCCTGTGAGACGTGAGCAGAGGGTCTCGCTACACAGCACCGAGACTCGCAACCCAGGGCTGTTAGATTAATAATGTGCATTGTCTGAAACCACGGAGTTTGTGGTAATTTGTTACAGCGGGAATACAAAACTCACACAAGGTTGCCTACAGTTCTAGAGCCAGTCTCCTGCTGATGCGTATTTTTATAGTCTTTTGCCATAACAAGCAATACCTAGTGGATGTGTCATTCACTTCTTTGCTAATAATAGATCTTCGGATGCTATCGCCTGGAAGTGAAATGACTGGGCGAAAAGGGTAAAAATATGTGATTTTTCTAGATATTGTCAAATTCCTCTTCATGGTAACTATATTTTACATCCCCACCAGCAAAGTATGAGAAGGCTGGTTTCAAAGAAGGCATACAAATAGCCAACAGACACATGAAAAAATGCTCCACATCACTTGTCTTCAGGGAAATACAAATCAAAACTACAGTGAGATACCACTTTGTTTCAGTTAGAATGGATCAAATTAACAAGACAGGGAACAATGAATATTGGTGAGGATGTGGAGAAAGTGGAGCCCTCTTACAGTTGGTGGGAATACAAGCTGGTGCAGCCACTCTGGAAAACAGCAGGGAGGTTCTCCAAGAAGTTAAAAATAGAGCCACCCTACCGCCCAGCAACTGCACTACTGGGTATTTACCCCAAAGATACAAATGTAATGAAAAGAAGGGGCACTTGCACCCCAGTGTTCACAACAGCAATGTCCACCATAGCCAACCCGTGGAAGGAGCCAAGATGCCCTTCAACAGATGAATGAATAAAGAAAATGTGGTTCATGTATACAATGGAATATTACTCAGTCATCGGAAAGGCTAAATACCCACCATTTACATTGACATGGAGGAACTGGAGGGGATTATGCTAAGTGTAATAAATCAATCAGAGAAAGGCAATTATCATGTGGTTCCACTCATATGTGGAACAGAAGGAATAGTGCAGAGGACCACAGGGGAAGTGAGGGAAAACAGAATAAGAAGAAATTAGAGAGGGAGATAAACCACTACAAACTCTTGACTCTGGGAAACAAACTGAGGGTTATAGAAGAGAGGGGGGAGGAGGGTTGGGTTAACTGGGTGATGGATATTAAGGAGGGCTTGTGATCTGATGAACACTGGGTATTATATACAACTAATGAATCAGTGAACACTACATCAAAAACTAATGATATACTATGTATTGGCTAATTGAATTTAAATGTAAAAAAAGAAACCTAAGCATAAGACAAATGTGACTTACATCCAAAACAATAAAAACCTTTCCAAAGGAGAAAGATGGCTTCCCCATAGCCGCAAAGAGAATACATTTTCGGACCCTGCCAGTGCACTGAGTGAGAACCACTGTCTGCTGGTTTCCCTTAGAATGAGGAAGAGCAAAGTGCCTTCCTCTTATGAGGAAGCTTTCACATTTACTTGGTAGGCTTAAAGGCTCTCCTCATTCATTTCTCCAGGAGGTGTCTGTTTTTAAGTTTCGTCTCTGTTTCTGCTGCGTCCCTTTTATCTGTTGGAGAGTTTTGGCTTCTGTATCCCATGTTAGAGGCTTCCCTTAAATACCTGGTAATTCTTGAGGTCCATTTATATTTTTAAATGATGCACAGGAGTGTTGTTGGGAGGTGTCTGTGCAGGAGCAGGGTCTAGGGCTGATGGACTCCACTCCAAGAATATTCGGCTAGGTGTCACTAGCTGCAGAAGGGGACATCCAAATGGCAGGCCCTATGGGAATTTTATCAGGATTTGGTCAGCTTCCCAGAGATGAATCTCCAGATTCTGGACAACAGTACATCAGCCAGGCTGCCAACAGCCTGCAAGTGCAGTAGAAAAGGAGGTGGAAGGCCTCACCCTTCAGAGTAAGTAGACTTGTGGACCATCCTCAGATTTCTCAGAAGGCAACTCCCTCATCTCCCTCATATCTATGGGTGAGAACACCTGAACTGGCAATATTTCCAGTTCACACTATCCAGAATGCATTTCAAGTCCCCTGCCGCAGCAGAAGAGAGTCTCCTGGAGGTTTCTGCTGGAGGAAGAGGGGTGGGGATCAACCCTCCATGCAGATTCCCCAACAATGCTGCCTTGAGTCTCCCCTCCCCCTCACCACCACCATCAAACATAGCAGGCACCCCTAATTCCCAACCTCTCCAGAGTTCTGTCACGCAGTCATCAGGTCTCCTCATGGCTTTCCCCATGCAGACCAAAAGGGATCTCGCCAATCCCCATCCTGCTAAACAAGCAAGCATTCATCTGTCAGCTTTCCAGCTTCCAAAACCCAAAGATGAGGTGACAGTGCTCATCGGCTTTAGCCATCCTTCCCTTTACCTTTGTAGTTTTGTGACTTTCTCATTCCTTTACTTGCAGCTCTGGACAGTATCAGAAGAAAATACATTCGAGCGGAAGAGGACTGCTAACATTTCTTCAGTTAGAAATCCTCCATCGGTTCCTTTCTTCCCACTGGCATTCAGGGCGTGTGAGGTCTCCTGGAACTTTACTCCATCTTTCCTATTGTTTTCACATGAAATGCCCAGGCCTCTGTCATCCGCTTGGTGTGGTTCAGTGTGTTCTATCATTTCAAAGCCCTAACACCATCCCCAGCAGAGGCCATGCTCTTTTAGTTCCTCTGTTGGATTTCGAAAAATGGCCTCTCCACAGAGTTTTCATTACTTGTTTGTTAAAATTCTGTCGAGTCCATTCGTTCTGTTCTTCTTTTTCCTCCTCCTTCAAGAACCATGTCTCTGTCAATGGACTATGACACATCAACAAATGTGCTTACTCATGACTTCATCTACTCAGCACCTGACCAGGCCAGGTTATGGCAAAGGAGCAGGTGATGAGAGGGAGCTGTTTTCTTCAAGTACAAGGAAATGAGGTCGTCTGCCTGCAGCCTCACCAACCGGGGCAGATTGGCCTCCACTGAGTCTTGCTCCCGATCTCCTGGGCACAGGCATGCTAGTCCCAACAGCCACACATAGAAAGCACCTGTGTTTTGGACCCTGCCAAAGCCCAAGAATTGCTATTCACCAAGGTGTAGAAGATAGTGAGTCAGCTCTGCCACCAGCACAGGAAGAACGGAACCTGTCCTCACCTCTCCAGCAAGGCTAAGCCTCACCTTCCAAGCTCCTCTACACACACCTGGCTCACAGTGGTGCTCCAGAGAGTCAGCAGGGTGGAAGTCGGGGCCGGGGTATGCACAGACCACCATCTTCCCACCACTGCTAAAGTCTCTAATATTCATTCAGACACACAGAAATCATAGCAATTTCCTGAGGGTACCAAAGAGATCATGCCCAGGCTCTGATGGTCTTAATGCTTTAGGTCTTTCCAGTTAAAGGGTTTTTGTGGTTGGGGTTGAGAGGGGGCGGTCTGAGACAGGATGATCAGAGTGGCTCTCAGAAGAAGAGACCCCTACCCTGATCAGAAACCTGAATGACCTGAGGAATCCAGCCATGAAGACATCTGGGGGAAAAGCATTATGGGCATAAGGAACAGAACCTGGGAAAAGTCCTGAGGTTAGTCTGGTAGGCTTACTATGTTTGAAAAGCAATAAGAAAAACTATATGGCTGGAATGGAGCAAAAGCCAAGAAGAGTCATAGGAGACACGGGCTGAGAGGTGGGCAGGGACTAGGTGAAGCAGGGAAGAAGAGACCAAGGCTATCATTTCAGCATGATAGGATGTTGTTAGAAGAGTCTGAGCAGGGAAGAAACAAAAGCCAATTCATATTGTGTAAGAGATTCTCTATTTGCTACATGGAGACCAGACTATGAGTCTAAGAAATGATGTAAGAACATCTGTTAAGAAACTATATTATTTTTCCTGGTGAAAATAATGGTAGACAGAGTAGAGTGGTGAGGGGCCTTTACAAATAGATAAGAACTTCTGCTTCTGGCTCTAATGGACAAAGGACGGATGCATGCTTCCATTTGAAACAATTATAAAACATGCAGTCACCGGGACAGTATGGTACTGGCATAAAAACAGACACATAGACCAATGGAACAGAATAGAGAGCCCAGAAATAGACCCTCAACTCCATGGTCAACTAATCTTTGACAAAGCAGAAAAGAATATCCAATGGAAAAAAGACAGTGTCTTCAATAAATGGAGTTGGGAAAATTGGACAACCACATGCAGAAGAATGAAACTGGACCATTTCCTTACACGACACACAAAAATAAATTCAAAATGGAATAACAACCTAAATATGACACAGATATCCATCAAAATCCTAGAGAACACAAGCAGTAACTGCTCTGACCTTGCCCACAGCAACTTCTTGCTAGATGTGTCTCCAAAGGCAAGAGAAACAAAAGCAAAAATGAACTATTGGAACTTAATCAGGATAAAAAGCTTTTGCACAGCAAAGGAAACAGTCAACAAAACCAAAAGACAACTGACAGAATGGGAAAAGATTATTTGCAAATGACATATCAAATAAAGGGCTAGTATGCAGAATCTATAAAGAACTGACCAAACTCAACACCCAAAGAACAAATAATCCAATCAAGAAATGGGCAGAAGATATGAACAGACATTTCTCCAAAGAAAACATACAAATGGCTAACAGACACATGAAAAAATGTTCCATATCAGTCAGCATCGGGGAAATACAAATAAAACCACATTGAGATACCACCTCACACCAGTCAGAATGACTAAAACTAACAAACCAGGAAACGACAGATGTAGGCAAGGATGTGGAGAGAGGGGAACTCTCCTACACCGTTGGTGGGAATGCAAGCTGGTGCAGCCACTCTGCAAAACAGTATGGAGGTTCCTCACAAAGTTAAAAGTAGAGCTAGCCTATGACCCAGAAACTGTACTACTAGGTATTTATCCAAAGAATAAAAACATAGTGATTTGAAGGGGTACCTGCACCCCAATGTTTATAGCAGTAATGTCCACAACAGCCAAAATATGGAAAGGGCCCAGAGGTCCACTGACACACGAATGGACAAAGAAGATGTGGTAAATATATACAATGGAATATTACTCAGTCATCAAAAAAGAATGAAATCTTGCCATTTGCAACAATGTGGATGGAGCTAGAGGGTATTATGCTAAGAGAAATCAGAGAAAGACAAATACCATACGATCTCACACATACGTGGAATTTAAGAAACAAAACAGATGAACATAGGAAAAGGGAAGGGAAAAATAAGATTAAAACAGACAGGGAGGCAAAACATGAGACTCTTAACTAGGAAATAAACTGAGGGTTGCTATACGGGAGGCGGGTGAGGGGATGGGGTAACTGGGTGATGGGCATTAAGGAGAGCATGTGATGGAATGAGCACTGGGTATTACATGCAACTGATGAATCACTGAATTCTACCCCTGAAACTAATAATAAAGTCTATGCTCACTAAATTGAATTTAAATGAGAAGTTTTTTAAAAACACAAGTACAAGTTAGACAAAATATGTGAAACATCAGTATTCAAGACACGGGATGTAAAACAAAGCTGGATGATGATCTCTGAGACATGGAAAGAAAGGAGGGTCTGTAGGAGCTTCAACATACCCTGCACTTAGTTCTGATTAACCTGCAACATAAGGGCATGCTAAAAGGCAAATATCAAGGAAGAATCTAATAGAATCCTATACATGCCTTCCAACCAATGAATATGCTCAATTAAAATCACATACTCCTGAACTAATATTGGTATGTGACAGTACTTATCTGTAAGAAAACACATTTTCAAAGACAAGATACACAAAATTAAGCTAGCAATCAGCACTTACACAGACATTTACAACTGATTTGATGAGGAAGACACTAATTTTGATCCCTAATTACGCAAAATGTTCTCTCCCTCAGAAAAGAATTCTGTTCTTCTCATTTCTAAACCTACATTATAAAAAAAAAAAGTACTCATTTATTAGTATATTTTTACTATGTCAACTCAAAAATCTGTAGATATTTGTTTTCTCTCTTGTTATAGAAATACATTCATCAATAAAAAATTTGTGGAAATTTGTTTTTTCTCATTACATAAATATAAATAGCCACGATTTTGCCAACCCATAAATCCTAAAATATTTACTCTCTATTTACAGGAAAAAAGTTTTCCAACCTCTAATCTAGATCAATCTAGCAATTCTAGGGTCTCCTCAGTATTCTACAATGAGTAACAAGCTAGATCAAGAAATAGACATTCAACCATATATTTAAGGTTCCCCTGGGTTGTAATTTCACATGCATCAGACAGTCTAGATGTTAATCAGGAAGCATCACAACACAAAGGGAATCTGGGGTGTGTCAGAACAGCTTTTCCTTTCAGAGGAAGAGGGTGGAACCCAGGGAGAGTGAGATCTGCCCAGCCCAGGTCCAGTCCAGAAACTTCTCCCTGCTCTGCCTCTTCCTATACTCTTGAGTAGACTGTTCCGCTGGGCTTCCAGCTGCTCATTCCAGAATCTTACAAAGGTGAATGACCAAACCACCAGTCAAAAATGCCTCCCAAAGATGCAAACCAGAACCAACTTTAACACCCTGCCGTGGACTGTCCTCACATCTAGGAACCGTGGCTCTTTCCCACCACCCTGCTTCAGCTCTAGAGGTCTTCTCTTGGTCCTCTATATTTCCCAGCTGAGGCTGTATGTGAAAAATTAAACCCTTAGAAAAGTCTAGGGGGAAAATATTTCAATATTAAGTACACAGAAGCCAAGAAATACTATAATAAAACGGGTTCCAAATTGATGTTATTGATGAAACCGTATCAGAGAAAATCATACCTTGCTTGGCAGCCGAGCAGCAGCATCTCGCGGTTATGAATCAAAATATATAAAAGAACGAGGAAGGCTTTTGCCCTAATGGAAGTTGAGGGGCTGTCAAGTAAACGAATAATTGTAGAGACAAAATCCTGTGGAAGACATTAAAACATTTTTTGAGAAAAAAGAAAATGAACAGAGCAGTCAACTATCAAGGTCAGTTAGTGTACAATAACTAAACATACAGCAAAAAAAAATAAAAAAATCAGCTACTGTTTTTGTATTCTTAATTTGTCCTGGACTCTATACTAAAATTTTAGTATGTAGTATCTCGTTCAAACCTGAAAACTAGCCATAACAAGTTGATGCTATTATCCCTATTTTTTTTGAAAAATTTATTCATCTATTTGAGAGACAGAGAGAGGGCACGCATGATTGTGGGGGAGGGGGAGTGGTAGAGGGAGAGAGAGAAGCAGACTCCCTGCTGAGCAGAATGCCTGATGTGGGGCTCATTGCGGGACTCCATCCCAGGAACACAGGGTGATGACCTTAGCTGAAGGCAGACTCTTCACCTTCTGAGCCACCCAGGCATCTCAGTGTTATCCCTATTTTAAAGAGGAAAATGAATCTTGAAAAGTTAAGCAATCCAAAAAGTTAAACTGAAATCAAGGCCAGTGGGACAACAAAGCATGCCTCTTAACCATTCAACCACCCAATAGAAGTGTGGCAATAAATAACTAGAAAAACTGGAAGTCGTGACTGTATGTACATGCGAACGTCTGCACAAACTTGCGTCTACAGAAAATGTATCTCTAGTCTACACATTTAAGGTCCTACAGATATACAAATACCCAAAAGAAAAACCTATATTCCTATAACATTCTGTAACTAAAGGTGTAGGACAACAGAGAGGAATGCGTACTCATTAATATTAACATTATTTTCCCTTCTAACAGATAGTCCATCGTTTCAGGTGTCTATTGATATAAAAAAGTTAATGCAGACACATACACATATGCACACAGAGTTAACCAATATAAGCAGGGAGGAAGATAGAACTTTATTGTTAGCAAGATGGCTACACAGAGCATGAGGGGAAGTTCCCAACAGTCCTGAAGAGAAGCAAACACTGAACAGTGACACTGTTATGTCCAAGGCAAATGGAAGCAGTTCAACATTTTGGCCATGCCATGGTCCTTCTACACTGGGTGATATGTTGCCAAGCAGGAAGAATTTACATAGACAGGCATATGCTTTTATTTAAGGATGGAGATATACTTATGTATCTTTACCTATGCATGAGTCTCACCTAGGTCCTGAATGAAATAATCAAGCTAATTCATCTCCTAGGGTCAAAAAATGAATCAACACTAAAACTCTTTGAGTAATATATGTTTCCACCTTTCCAGCATGTAGACAGTAGAAAGCTCATTTCTCTACAGTCAATTCCAGATCTAATTTAAACCCTGGGCCCAAGACAATTACAAATATGTTTTCCACACTACCACCACACACCACACATACAAACACATATCCAAAACCACTCAAAGATCCACTAGCCTTAGACTGAAAAACTGTTCTGATTATAGGAGACTAAAAAGTCATGATAACTGACAGCAATTCAAGATTTGGCAACTTTGTTTCACATAAAAGAATGTTACTGGGACAATTACAAAATCTGAAAAAGGCCTGTAGATGAGTTAATAATGTTAAATAAATGTTAACTTCTTTTTAAATCCATGGTTTGTTTTTAGGGAATATTCAATGAACTAATTACAAGTAAAGGGGAGTCAAAAACAAAACAAAACAAAAATAAAAACAAAAAATAAAAAACAAAGAAGCATCAAGAAACAAAACAAAAACAAGTAAAGGAGCATCAGGTCTGCAACCTCTTCTCATATTGGCCACACACATGCATACATACACAGTAAAAGAAAAATTATAAATCAAACATGGTAAAATGCTAGCATTTGCTAAATATGGGTAAAGGGTATATTGCAAAACTCCAACCTGTACATCCAACACTAAATTCAGAATCTACCCTAAACATGACACTCACCCTCTGAGGATCAATTAAGACCAAACTTAAACACCTGAGCATCTTCCTCTCTCCTCCTCTCTCTCATGTCCAATTGATCCCCAGTTACTGTGAGAGTGATACCCCCACTAACACTGCCTTATATTTCAATGCACCATTATATTTTTCCTGAATTACTGTAACTTCACTTTCTTCCAACTATTTCACAAGTCATAGCCACAGTGATCTTCTCCAACAGCAAGTATGATTATGTTATTCACCTATAAAATATTCTCCATAGTTGCTGCAACCCTTGAGATGAACCCTTATCACAGCATACAATGATCTGGCATTTTATTATCTTTCCAAAATCACTTATCATACCACCACTCCTCTATATAACCCTCAACATTCACCCTGGGGAAATTAACCAAGAAAACAGAGAATAGTGAAAGAGAAAGGGAATTCCAAGATGATTGCAGGTGATAGCTATAACCAGTCACAGAGGGCAGCCTAATCATATTGGAGTTGGTCAGAAGACTACAGGAGAGATCTCTTTAAGGAGGAAAAAAATGGACAGAATACCGGATGCACTGAAATGCAATCTAAAAGCAGAAAGTAATGTAACAGAAGCCTGCTGAATGTTGAACTAACCAAAATTTATAGACTGAGTGCATGTTTGTGATAGTGTCATACCTGAAAGTAAATTCCAGACAAATCTAAGATTTAAAAAATAAAGGAGAATGAAAATATCTAGAAGAGGCCACAAGAGATAAATATATCAGATATATATATATATGTATTTATGCACACACATACTTACACAAGCATTTATAGGCATGAAAAAGATCCAAGATAGTTAATGGTACAAGAAAAAAAAAAATAGAGACAACATACCTTAGGAATAGAGATGCAAAAATCCTCAACAAATATATGCAGGTTGAATCCAAAAATACATAAAATGTATAAATAAAAAGATTACAATCAAGTAGAGTTTATCTCAGAAATCCAAGACTGATTCAGTATTTGAGTATCAATCAATGTAATTCAGCAGATTAAATAAGAACCACATGATCACTATGGTGAGTGTCATGAAGTGTGTAAATCTGGCAATTCACAGCCCTGTACCCCTGGGACTAATAATACATTATATGTTTATTTAAAAAAAAAAGAACCACATGGTCAAATCAATAGATAATGAAAAAGCATTTGACAAAATTCAGCATCCATTCATAAAAACCCACCAAACAAGGAATAGAAGGGAACTTCCTCAATCTATGAAAGAGTATTAGAGAAAAATTATAGCTAACATCATACTTAGAGGGTTAACACTTGATGCTTCCCCACTGAGACTGGGAATTAAACAAGTATGTCCATGCCCATCACTCATAATTCCATATTTTACTTAAAATCATTGCCAGTGTGATAAGGAAAGAAAAATAAATAAAAGTCATTCACACTATAATGGAAGCAATATTCTCAGAGGTTACAATTATCTATGTAGAAAATCCCAAGGAATCTACAAAAAGTTTCTACACCCTATAAATGAGTTTAGCAAGATCTGGTGCATTTCTATATACACCAGTAAGGAACGATTAGAAAGCAAATTTTTTAAAGTATCAATTTTTAATAACTCTAACAATAACAACAGAAATACAGGTATAAACATGCAAAATTTGTGGAGAACTGGTAAGCTGAAAACCATACAATTATGAAAGAAAAAATTTTATAGACACAAATAGAGAGACATTTCATATTCATCTATTAAAAAACTCAAGATAGGGGTGCCTGGGTGGCTCGGTGGATTAAAGCCTCTGCCTTCAGCTCAGGTCGTGATTCCAGGGTCCTGGGATCCAGCCCTGCATCGGGCTCTCTGCTTAGCAGGGAGCCTTCCTCTCTCTGTGCCTGCCTCTCTGCCTACCTGTGATCTCTGTGTGTCAAATAAATAAATAAAATACTTAAAAAAAAAAAAACTTAGTTAATATGCCAATTTTCCCCCAAACTAACTTACAGATTTAATGCAATTCTAATAAAAATAAAAATCCCAGCAGGATTTTTTGTAGATATAAACAAGCTAATCATAAACTTTATATAGAAAGGCAAAGGAACCCATAAGCAAAACAATTTGGGGAGAAAAGACAATAGAATCACACAATTATTTTTATTTTTTTAAGATTTTATTTATTTGACAGAGATCACAAGTAGGCAGAGAGGCGGCGGGGGTAGGGGGATGGAGGCGGGAAGAAGACTCCCCACTGAGCACAGAGCCAGATGCAGAGCTCGATCCTGGGACCCTGAGATCATTACCTGAGCGGAAGGCAGAGGCTTAACCCACTGAGCCACCCAGGCATCAGAATCACACAATTATTTTAAGACAGAAGAAAAACCCCAATGTGATATTGATAAAATGACAGATACAAAGACCAAGGAAACAGAGTTCAGAAATGGAGTTAATTAGTTTAGGACAAAGTTGCAAAGGGAACTTAGGATAAAGGACAGTCTTTTCAATAAGTAGTGCTTATTATGGATATCCACATGCAAAACAAAACAAAACAAAAAGATATATTTCATTCCATACTGTGTACCATATGCAAAAATTGCAATCCTACAAAATGAATCATATAACTGAATAAAAAATGTAAAACTGTAAAGTCATTACAAGAAAACAGAACAGCAAATCTTCATGACCTTAGGTTAGAAAGTTTTTAGATATAACACCAAAAGCACAATTCATAAAAGAAATAACTGACGAACTGAAACTCATGAATATTAAAATTATCCTCTGTGGAAGACAAATAAGACAAGCCAGATCCTAGCATAAAATATTTGTTTCCAAAATATACAAAGAGCTCTCAAAAGTCAGTATTAAGAAAAAACATATTAGTGAGCAAAATATTTAAACAGACATTTCACCAAAGAACATAGGCAAATATTCACATAAACACAAGAGGATGCCCAATATCACCACCATTAAAACAACGTAAATTGAGATCACAGTAAGACACTATGCAATTATTAGAATGACCAACTGAAAAGTGACTAGTATATGGAACAACTAGAATTCTTCCTGGTAGAACTGCAAAATGGCATCGATACTCTGGAAAATAGCTTGGCAGTTTCATAAAAAAAAAATTATTAAACACACACCTACCATATATTAGATGTAGCCACTGCAACTTGTATATAGTGAAATAAAAATATATGTCCACAGAAAAACCTACACAGAAAAATTGACAGCAACATTTTTCGTAACACTCAGGAAATGGAAACAACCCTTATGTCCTTGAATGGATACATGGGTATATAAACTGTGGCATATCTACGTAATGGAACAGGACTCGGCAATAAAAGGAAATGAACTATTGATACTCGCAACAACATGGATGAATCTCAACTACATTAAGTTTAAAAAAAACTCTGAAAGATTACGTACAAACATAGTTTCATTTAGGCAACATTTTAGAAAAGGTAAAACTTTGGGGCATATAAGGCATCAGAAATTGCCAGGGAATGGGGTGGGAGGGAGGCGGTCTGCCTACAAGGGGAGCAGCACAATGTCGCTTGGGATGTCGCTACTGTTCTGTGTCTTTCTTGTGGTTGTAGTGACAGGGTCTATGCATGTGTTAATCCTCACAGAACTGTACTCCAAAAAGTAAATTGCACCATATATATATATATATGTTAGAAGTGATAAAAAGTGATTAAGTGAGAGAGAGAGAGAGAATTCAGGCAAACAAGAAAAGAGAGCAGAAACTGTATTTGTGTTCCTAATATACAAAGAGTTACATAATGACTCTTCCTCACACACAAGGCAGAACTGAAGCCAAAAAGAAGTAAATAAGACAAGGAACACTTTTCAATGCTAAAGCCCACCATTCAAAACAAACATCCACCAGTAATGAATACAGTAAGGAATGCTAGGCCTTAAATAGTACAGTAACCACTTTTATAAAGTGGAAACTATAGAAGATGCAAGAAGCAACAGACTTTATCACACCACTCTCAACCCAAGACTGTCAAGAGAACAAAAATAAGTGAGAATATAAAATACTAAATGACATAAACAACAGATAAAATGTTATAGATATATACCCAACTTCACACTTAGATAACGGAAAATGTACCTTTTTTTCTTCAACATAAAATGTTCCTTTAAACTGACCATATAAAAGGTCACAAAGAAAACCTTAATGTAATCCATAACATAAAAAATACTTTTTTTAGATTTCATCTCTCTCCTCACCCACCTCCCCTCTGACAGCCACCATTTTGTTTTCTCTATTTAAGTCTCTTTTGTTTGTCTTTTTTGTTGCTCCTTCGTTTTGTTTCTCAAACTCCACATATTAACAAAATCAGATGGTATTTATCTTTCTCTGACTTATTTCACTTATCGTTATACCCTCTGAAGTCCACCCATGTTGTTGCAGATGGAAAGATCTCATTCCTTTTTACAGCTGAGTAATATTTCTGTGAGTGTGTGGCATCATTTTTATCCATGCATCTATCAGTGGATGCTTGGGTTGCTTTCATTTCTTGGCTGTAATAAATAATGCTGCAATAAACAAAGACGAATACCCAACTTTTGTAGGAACATGGACGGGACTGGAAGAGATTATGCTGAGTGAAATAAGTCAAGCAGAGAGAGTCAATTATCCTATGGTTTCACTTATTTGTGGAGCATAACAAATAGCATGGAGGACAAGGGGAGATGGAGAGGAGAAGGGAGTTGAGGGAAATTGGAAGGGGAGGTGAACCATGAGAGACTATGGACTCTGAAAAACAATCTGAAGGTTTTGAAGGGGCGGGGGGTGGGAGGTTGGGGGAACCAGATGGTGGGTATTAGAGAGGGCACGGATTGCATGGAGCACTGGGTGTGGTGCAAAAACAATGAATACTGTTACACTGGGAAAAAAATTAAAAAATAAAAAAAATTTAAAAATAAAAATAAAAAAGATGCATTATCTTTTTGAATTAGTGTTTTCATTTTCTTTGGGTAAATATCCAGTTGTGAAATTATGAGATCATATGGTAATTCTATTTTTAATTTTTTTGAGGAATCTCTATATTGTGTTCCACGGTGGCTGCTCCAAAGTTTGCATTCCCACCAACAGTGCACAAGGATTCCTTTTTCTTCACATCCCCACCAACATTTGGTATCTCTTGTCTTTTGATTCTAGTCATTCTGGTAGGAGTATGGCAATATCTCACTGTGGTTTTGATTTGCATTTCCCTGATGGTTAGTGATGTTGAGTCATCTTTTCATGGGTCTGTTAGCCATCTGTATGTCTTCTTTGGAAAAATGTGTTTTTAGGTCCTCTGCCCATTTTTAGTTAGATTTGGGTTTCTTGGGCATTGAGTTACGTAAGTTCTTTATGTATTTTAGATATTAACCCCTTATTGACTATACCATTTGCAAATATCTTCTTTCAGTAGACTGCCTTTCTGTTTTGTTGAAAGCTTTTTATTTTGGTGTAGTCCCAGTAATTTATTTTTCCTTTGTTTCCCTTTCCTGAGGAGACATATCTTAAAAGAAAAAAAAAAAGTTTCTACACCTGATGTCACAGAAATTACCAAGCTTTCTTTTAGGAATCTTATGGTTTTAAAGTCTCACAGTTAGGTCCTTAATCCATTTTGAGTTTATTTTTGTGTATAATGTAAGAAAGTGCTCGAATTTTCCCAGCACCATTTGTTGAAGAGACGGTCTTTTCCCCATTGTATGTTCTTGCCTCCATTGTCGTAGATTAATTGACCATAAAAGCACAGGTGTATTTCTGGACTCCCAATTCTGTCCCATTGATCTGTATATCTATTTTTGTGTCAGAATCGTACTGTTTTGATTACTACAGCTTTGTAGTATATCTTGAAATCTGGGATTATGATAACTCCTGCTTTGCTCTTCTTTTTCAAGGCTTTGGGCTTTTTGGGGTCTCCTGTGATTCCATACAAATTTTAGGATTATTTGTTCTAGTTCTGTGAAAAATGTTGGTATTCTGATAGCATTGCAATAAATCTGTGGATTGCTTTGGGTGTAGTATGGGCATTTTTTTAAAAAATTAATTCCAATCCATGAGCATGAAATGTCTTTCCATTTCTTTGTGTTTTATAGTTTGGAACACTAGTCTTTTACCTCCTTATTTTATTCCTAGGGATTTTATTATCTTAGGTACACCTGAAAATGGGATTTTTCTTAATTTCACTGCTACTTCATTATTAGCGCATAGGAATGCAATGGATTTCTGTGCATTGGTTTTGTAGCCAGTGACCTTACCGAATCCATTTATCAGTTCTAGCAGTTTTTAAGTAGAATCTTTAGGGTTTTCTATATTCAGTATCATGTCATCTGCAAATAGTGAAAGTTTTACTTCTTCCTTACCAATTTGGTTGCTTTTTATTTTTCTTGTCTGACGGCTGTGACTTAGATTTTCAGTACTATGTTGAATGTAAGTGGCAAGAATGATATCCCTCTCTTGTCCCTGAACTTACAGGAAAATCTCTTGGCTTCTCACCATTGAGTATGATGTTAACTGTGGGTTTTTTATATATGATCTTCTGTCAAATGCTTTTTTTGTGCCTATTGAGATTATCATATGGTTTTATCACTTCGCTTGTTGATGTGATGTATTGATTGATTTGTAAGTAATGAACAATCCTTGCATTCCGGGAATAAATCCCACTTGGTTGTAGTGAATGATTTTTTTTAAATGTATTGTTAGACTCGGTTTGCTAATATTTTGTTGAGATTTTTACATCTGTGTTCATCAGATACATTGGCCTCTAATTCTCTTTTTTTGTAATGTCTTTATCTGGTTTTGTTATAAGGGCAAAATTGAAACTCAGAATGAGTTTGAAAGTTTCCTTCCTCTTCCATTTTTTGGAATAGTTTGAGAAGAAGGAATTTTTATTAGCTTGATGCAATAAGCATCAATAATGCAAAAGATCCTAATACCTGGAATTTTTTTTAAAGTTTTTTAAAGTTTTTTTTTTAGGCATAATACTCCATTGCATATATGGACCATATCTTCTTTATCCATTCGTCTGCTGAAGAACATCTTGACTCTTTCCACAGTTTGGTGACTGTGGCCATTACTGCTATGAACATTGGGGTACAGATGGTCCTTCTTTTCACCACATCTGTATCTTTGGGGTAAATACCCAGTAGTACAATTACAGGGTCATAGGGTAGCTCTATTTTTCATTTCTTAAGGAATCTCCACACTGTTTTCCAAAGTGGCTGCACCAATTTGCATTTCCACCAACAGTGTAAGAGGGTTCCCCTTTCTCCACATCCTCTCCAACACTTGTTGTTTACTGTCTTATTGGTTTTGGCCATTCTGACACCCAGAAATTTTTTAAACACTATTTTTAAAAGCCCTACAAACCAAAATTGAAAAACTTGAAAATAGTAAGAACATTATGTATCAGAACCTATGAGATATATTTAAAACAGCAGTCAGAAGAAAATACAACCTGTAAGTACATTTGTAAATGAAAATGAAAGAACAAAAATATGAGAACTAAATTCCCAACACAAAAAAACTGAAGGAAAAAAACATAAAAATTAAGAAAATAAAGATGTAAGCAGAAGGTAATAACAGAGAAAATGGCAGGGGGAAGGTAAATGATAAATAAGTCAAATGCTGGTTTTTTGAAAAATAACAAAGTAGATAAAGCACTAAATTAATCAGGATAAAGGGGAGACAGGAAAGATTAAAGAAAAAAAGAAGAAGAATAAATTTAAAAATTTCCACTGCCTGGCTTCAGTATAATGGTGTGAAAGCTGTGTTCCATGCAGAAGCAGTCTATGTTTTACTGCTGTATAATGTTCTACTATGTGAACAAAAAAAATATATGAATCCATTCTACTCCTGAACATATGTGTTGTTTGGAGTTTGGGACTATTATGAGTAAAGCTGCTATGGACATTCTCATTTGTGTCTTTTTGTGAACTAATAACACATATATCCACTTCTCTTGGATATATGCTTTAGAGCAGAACTATTAAGTCAAGAAGTAGGTATCTCTTTAGCTTTAATCAAGGCTGTCAAATGATCTTCCAAAGTGGTTGTACTAATTTATTCTTCACTAATATATGAGAGTTGCATTTCCACATCTTTCCCAACACTTGTTATTATCCATCTTTTCATTCTAGCTAAGTTTCTAACTCTGAGTTTAGAGCAAATATAATGAACATCAATGACAGTCAATTTAGAAGGAGAAACTTTCTAAACAGTTTGGTATTACTTTAAAGCCATCCAAAGTTTTATGAACAAGATAACATATCCCTTATTCCAACTTACAAGGAACTAAAAAGAATTCATGGCAATGCACAAAGGAAATCTGTATTTAAACAGATACAGCTCGGGGTGCCTGGGTGGCTCAATGGCTTAAAGCCTCTGCGTTCAGCTCAGGTCATGATCTCAGGGTCCTGGGATCGAGCCCCGCATCGAGCCCCACATCAAGCCCCACATCGGGCTCTCTGCACAGCAGGGAGCCTGCTTCCCCACCCCCTCTGCCTGCCTCTGCCTACTTGTGATCTCTGTCAAGTAAATAAATAAAATCTTAAAATAAATAAATAAACAGATACAGCTCCCTGACAAAGAATACAGCATAAGATTTTAATATGAATAAGAAATCAAGAAAATGAAAATCTGTATTAACTTAAATACACTGTTACAAATGGTGAATACTTTTTCCACAGATTTTTATGTATATTAAAATGCATCTTCTTATATTTTAAACATTTAAATCTTTTAAGTACTCATAGATTTAGCATTTATGCATTCAAGCCCAAAAGCATTATGCCAAAAATATAACTGGTGCTTTTTCTTTTCCAAGTGCCTAGGAAAGTGGCTACATAGAACTGAAAGCTCCATAGTCTTCACTCTACTAGGCCATGAAAAGATGAATCCCTTTGATAAAGAACAACAAAAATACAAACCATTTAAGAAAACACTTGAGAGAAATGTATGACTCAACAAAGAAAACCATAGCTTTTGAGTGTGTGGTAAGAGAACTCAAACAACTGCAGTGGCAGCATAATATACGGACTGAGAAAGAACTTGCAATTGGGAGCCAAGCAAACCAGAGTACGAACACCACATTCCTTGACAAAATAACCTCTCTAGGATTCCATTTCCTCAACTTTAAAGTAAAATGGAGATGATTACACTGACATTTTCACGGGCTTGATATAATGACTGAAGGCTTTTTGTCCAATTTAAAAATCCTAAAGTAACTAAAAATACTAAATAATGTATTTTCCATACAATTACCAAAACACATCATAAAGGGCTACAAGAATGAAAGTTTTGAAATG